>NW_006784330.1:997356-1023562 GCF_000442215.2 Lipotes vexillifer
TACAGGATTAGGGAAAGGGGTTTGACTTTCTGGCCAGTGACTGATACAGTGTTTGTTTGTACTTTTTTGTTCTGGAGATTCATTGTTGGCATTTATAACTACACTTTTTTTTTTTTTTACTAATCCCTGATTAGGATTAGTGGTCTCTAATATTTATTTGTTCAGTCAAGAATAAACATATCATTACATTATAGATGAAAGGTCAGAATAACCAGAAGCCAGCCTGTCATCTTAACATGTACTCAAAATGGACTAGAGGGTTTGGGATACTTAGTATAGTTTATTATCCTTAGTTAATAGTCCAGTTTACCTTAATATCCTTCAGAAGGCTACCAGTGGTTCTTCGATTTGAAAGAATAATTGTGTTTATGACAGTTATTACAGTTGTAAGGCCTATCAGAGTAACTATTTTCTGTTATTACTTCTCTTTTCGTTTACTACTCCCAATATATATCTTAGTCCATGATCTGTGTTGCGTTTCTAGTGCTTCACATTTTAGAGTTTTCATTGTCACATGACTTCCTCCCCTTAGAAAAGACTGATATTATTGTATTAATAAATGTGGCTTTATAAAAAAGGTCAAATTTGGGTGACTTTCTATTGGTGACAGATCTCAACTCAATATTCCAAGTTCTGTACAACTTGGTTCTCATGCTTGCCCAGCTGTCTTTTCTTCCTGCCACCCTCAAACATGTTACCTTCACCTGTCCAGTCTATCCTCACTGTCTGCTAAACATACTACTCTCTTTCCCGACTTTCACTCATACTGTTCTCTTGGCCTGCTTAGGAATCCTACCTATTCTTTAGTGCTCAATTAAAATCCCACAAGGCCGCTCCAACATACCCCAGTTTTACCATAAATTCTTTGGGGGCCAGGCACAATGTCTTTTATTTCTCCAATGTCTTCCTTAGTGTCTAGCACACATAGTATATGCTCAAGAAATCCAAGTGAATTAAATCTTTGTAATGGATTTCAGTAAGTATACCAGCATCTATAGCTTGTTTCCATACTCATAAGATATAAAGTTGTCTTACCATTATGAATACCTTAGAAGTCTGGGGAGAAAAATCTCCTGTGAACTACTGATAATGTTAAAAACCACAGTGTTAGCAAAAGTACGACATGTCCTTAATTTTAGGTGCCTATCCATTTTGATTGCTGGATTTTCCAACTGCCTAACCCCATGGTGACATCTGTATAAATCAGATGTGATTATTGTAATTCTCTTTGAGAGTGATGGCTTCACATTTCCATGCCCACAGCCTGCCAAAAATATAGCTGATGAAAACCAGGGGGAATAGAGGAATTTCCTGAAAGGAATAAACAAGTACATTTTCTTTATCTCATTACATTTCCACAAATTCATTACTACAAATAATTCTTTTTTTTTTAAGATATTGGAAATGTCTGTTTCTTTTTTTTAAATATTTCTTTCTTTCTTTCTTTATTTGGCTGCATTGGATCTTAGTTGCGACACGTCGGATCTCACTGCGGCATGCAGGCTCTTTCATTGCTGCGTGCCGGCTCTTCCTTGCGGTGCGTGGGCTCTTCATTGTGGCGTGTGGGCTTCTCTAGTTGTGGCGCGCAGGCTCTAGAGCACACGGCCTCAGTAGCTGTGGCTCGGGCTTAGTTGCCCCGTGACATGTGGGATCTTAGTTCCCCAACCAGGGATTGAACCCATGTCCCCTGCATTAGCAGGCGGATTCTCAATCCCTGGACCACCAGGGAAGTCCTACAAATAATTCTTAAATGTAGTTACATTTACCTATCAGGGGTCTTGTTGTTATAAAATATTACCTGGTATCAGAGTAAGCTTTTTGTTATGGGAAAGTAAAATACACACACCACACACACAAAGAGGGACTGAGACAGAGAGAGCTAAAGATTGCCAAAGAGAAGGGAGATATGAGACTTGGAGAATATTCAAAGGAAAACCACAACGAGAGTCAAAAGGTTGGAAAATATGATATTCTAGAATCTTATTATAGTTGGTCACTTGTCCTTCCTACTCAGTCACTCTATCATCTACCCTCACTCAGCCACCACCCTTCTCCCAGTTGTTTGTCTACTCACCCACTCCTGTCTGCCAAAACAGATACCCTCTCAACTTATCTACCAATGGACATTTGACTGTTTCTGAACCCGTATGAATATGAGTATAAGAGAAGGAAGGAGAAATATCTTTATGAGAGACTGGGTTGAGAGAGGGCATATTTGCATACATCTGTATGTGCCATTATATACGAGTGTGTGTATTTCTGCATGGGTGAGTGGCTGAGAATTTAATCTGTGTGTGTCTATGTGCATCTATAAATGTGTGTCACTGTGTGTGAGGAGGAGAGAGTGCCTGTGTTAGTCTTCTGTGGGCTTATCTGTGGATAACTTGGGTGTGAGGGGGCCATGGGTGTAGGGCAAGTTTTCTGTGGTCACCCTAGGGAGAGTTAGGACTTCAGTAGAACCTATCCTGAGACTAGGGATCTCCCTAATAAATGAGCCTCATGATGAGACAAATCTTCAGTGGAGGCCAGGGTGGGTTACCATAGCTGAGGGAACAGAAAAAGTTGTTTCTCACTTTCACTCACTTAGGTACTGAATCACAGTAGCTAAATATTATAAGAGCAAAGCATTTGTGTCTAGATTTGGACTCTCTAAGGTATGGTGGTGGACATGTGTGCATGGGGTGGGTGTAATATCTGTCATGGGGTTTTTCAGCAAAACCAGCCTTCAGCTCAACAATCGTAAAATCATTCTTGCTTGTAGATCTTGCTTCTCTGTGGTCTCTTAATTGTCCAAGACTTGCTCCCCATTACTTATAATATGTATAAATCTGTACATGTTTCGTATGTGTGTGAGAGGGTAAAAAATGCATTTCGAGTAGAAATGCATTTCTACTCGAACTGTGTGCTAAGACTCATTTGAACCCCCCTTTCCCCCCTCCAATAATTGTATTGATTCTCTGGCTCTACTCTCACATAGTATTAACAGGACTCTGTGTTGGAAGATGTTTTCTATTGTTTCTTAGGTTTGAGAGCAAGTTTAGCTAGTGGATACTCCAACTACCTGTGTTCTTATCTTTCTGTTTTTCTTTTATTTCTTTTGTCCCAAGTCTCCTCCTCATCAACATCTGAAAGAGCTAACAATCATCAGTCTGAGAACAGCTTACAAAACATTGACTCAGAGATTGTTCTTGGGTGGATGAAAATCCTGTCTGTTATTATTGGGCAAGAGAACATGTTACAGAAATATAATATAGGTGAAGAAAGGCGAAAGAAACAAGAATTACTGAACCCAAAGAAGTGAGGTTTAAAGGGGAAAATGTGATAATGACACTCAAGTTCATAAAGGGTTGATATAATGAGGTACTCTCTTGTTCTTTATCTCCCCTGAAGATGGACCAGACAAGAAGTTAAACTGTAGCCCCAGGGTGCTAGGCCAGGGGCTCCTTCATTCATTTTAAAAACAATTAATGAACATGCACTTTGTTTATTAAACACTTAAATTGTTCAAGTCATTGTAGTAGGAGCTGGGGACACAGGAACTAAGGCACAGTGCCCGCCTTACTGAGCTCAAAGCTCAGTAAGGGAGATAGGTAAGAACACCTTCGAATTCAGTATGGTAAGTGCCATGGCAGAGGTTTGCACAGGGTTCTCTGAAGCACAGAGGAAGGGTCAGTGAAAGGAAGTCATTGGGCTCAAAAGCAGGGAATCATAAATGAATTCATTGGAGAAGAGAGCCAACTGGAGAGAGAGTGTGAAGAAAGAATTGACAGGACTTGGAGAACGACCGCAGTGGTTATAGATGATGGAGAGAAAGAATTAAAAAATGATTTTTGAGGAGGAGATGTCTTGAAGAATGGTGGTATCCGTTGCAGAAATAGAGAAATTAGGAAGGAACTAGCAGTTTTGGGCGATGACTTAAGACTTGAGTCTGAAGGTGCCAAGCACTAGAAAAGGGGTTGCGGTTCTAGTGATAAAGACAGCACATCCCAACCCTGGTGGAGGTGTCAGCGTAGTGTGCAGAGGCAGATGAGTGAGGACATAGTTACAAGACAGTGTGGTGAGTCCTGTGGCAGGGGGGGCACGGGGCGTGTGTGTGTGTGTGTGTGTGTGTGTGTGTGTGTGTACATTTGAGACTAGAATATATTAAACTCCCTAGGTGTTTCTAGTATGAGTCTCAGCTCTCGTCCCTATCCCACTTCAGCCCGCTAAGGGACAGCATCAGACCGCTGAAACTCAAGCGTTCCTCCACGGCGTCGTGTGTGTGTGTGTGTGTGTGTGTGTGTGTGTGAGCCAATAGGAGGGGCATCAGAAGAGACTTTGGGTGGCGTTAGAGACTTTAGGTGTCCCTCCTAGTTGGGGGACAGGGATGGGGTCAGGGACAGGGAGTGTTCTAGTCCAGAGAAAATAGTTTGTTCAAATATCTGGTGGAGATAGAGCATGGGGCACTCTCAGAACTGAAAGGGCAAGTGTTCCAGAAGGGGTTGAAATTCAGGCCTTTGTGGTGGCCGAAGGATCAGGGCCAGAGACATAGGTTTGAGGGTCTTTAGTGTGGAGGTAGAGCCAGGCAGTAGGGAGCTGAATGAAGGCTGAGGAGCGAGCCTTGCAGCACACTCCTGGTCTAGAAGGTAGACACAGAGGAAGGGCAAGTGAAGGAGAAAGGGGAGGATGTGTCTGAGAGGCAGGAACCGAAGAGGACTCGTGCAAGTGGAATACAATATGGAGGCCTCCGGGAGAGTAGAGTGGTTTCAGCTCAATATTATCAAAATGAACACTGGATTTAGGTTTTTAGTATAGGTTTTCTTTTCGAAGGTCCAAATAATAATTTATACATTTAAGCTAGAGATTTAACCACGTTATGCACCTGAACAGAGGGAAAAGAAAAGAATGTGGGATTGTTTGTGTAACATTTCTGATAAGGGGACTGGGAGAGGGTGTGTCTTTGCTGGATGATTTCAGAACCTTCTGAGAAGAGGAGGGCTGGCCACCTGTTTCCCCTGGCTTGAAGACCAGTCTGGTGATTCCCAGCAAACCTCAGGTAGAGTAGACCTTATACCTCCAGTATGTCACCTGCATCTCATTCTGGGACATAGCCCGTGTCTATACAACAGCGAATAAATGTTTGGGGAAAGAATAAACTCAGGCATAAGGGTGTGGGCTTCAGTTTGTGGACCAGATGGTGTGTTCTGCTGTTGAAAGGCCATATGTAATTGATACATAAAGTGACAGACTGAAGCAAAAGCAAAGTAAGTATTTTAAGACAAGCAGTTAAAAAAAGAAGGCAGAATGTGACCCCAAAAGTGTGCTAAGATTTTGCCTACTGGCTTTTGGAAGAGCTGGGAACATCAGTGAATAGACAAGATGTCAAAAAAGAGCTTATCAAAGAATAGTAATGGGGTCACTGGCTCCGAGTATTTTTAAAGATGAAGTTGTCTTCTGTCAATTGGGAAGGCTCGGGTTTGGGGTGGGTTGGCCCTTCTTCCCTTCACTTCTTTTCGAAACCTTCAAGGTTCAATTCCCACATCAAAACAGTTGGGATCTTGTCTAGTTTTAGATAATGTTCGCCTTGTACCTTGTAGAAAGTAAGAGAATATAGGCATTCAATGGCAATAAAACATGTTTCAATAGAACAGACAGAAAGGCTCTGACCCCTTTTTAGGCTTCAAGACTCGCTGTTTCAGGTAGGTGTATGTAAGTGTGCTCATACATGTGCTCATACATGTGCCTTCCCGGAGCATGACATATGAAGAGCACAGTCAAGTGTGCGCCATAAGGGGACTCTCTGGCTTCAGTGAAGAGCTGGTGTTTGGACATGTAGCTAGGTTTCTTCAGGGAGCCAATGAGAAAGTTATCTGAAATAACCTGTGTCTAAAGAAGTGGAAAAAAATAAACCCAGCAATTATTTGAGAGTGTTAGTGAGGCCATTTCTTTTTATGGGAAGCTGTCTGGAAGAATAGCCTGTGCCTAGCTTTCTCAGAAATAGCAAAACATTTTCCTCTTTGGGGAGGGTATAACAGAAGACAAACAGGCCAAGTCTGTATGACACAAATGAAGTGGAACTTGGATAAAAATGGAATCAGTGTAGACTGCCAATTTAGCTAACTTGGGCCTTTTAAAATCTCAATTATGCAAATCAGCCAAATCTTCCCCTCACTTTGTGCTGTTTAGACACATGTACAGTTTTGTGAGAGCTCTAACAATGTAGCCACCTGGAGGTGTGGAGGCTCCTCTAACCTTCACCACAGGGAAGCACAGGAGGGCCCAGAGGTAACCTCCTGCAGCAGGAAATGGGAGCTTCATCCTGCTCTCCCTGCCAACCTCCTGTCCAGTTTCCTCCCGGCAGATATCTCCATTCCAATCTCCCCTGCCACTTGGGCTCTCTCGTTGTCACAGTTCAAGTGTTCTGAGAAAGCTGCACTAACTAGGCTTGGGCAGAAGGAGCCTGGCTCAGTCACTAAGTGGACTGCATGAGAAAAGAACACAGCAGACCGGTTCTTCACAACCAAACAACCACAACAACAACACAACAAAGAGATGTGTTTAGTGTTACATAAAATTTTGCACACACACACACACACACACACACACACACACACACACATCCTTTTTGTTTACTTAGTCTGCGTATAGACATGATAATTACTTGGCCAAATCAATGAAATCGTCCATACCTAGAGTAGCCCAGAATTTCTAGTTCGAAATGATTCGTCAGGGCTAAGCATGATAAGGAAGGGTGAGGAAATCAACTGCATAATTGCTTCAATTCTCTGCTTCCCTTTGCATATGTTGATTATTGAGAATCAATTCCAGCCTGAGAGGAGGCTTTAATTCCTGGTAAATGAATAGGAAGTAAGTAAATGTTCGGTGTTTCCCTCAAATTATGTCTCGTAATGTAAGAAAACAGTGGCAAAAAGCCATCGACAGATGGTGTTTTCATTAGCCAAAGATTTATTTTTCAAAGCCTTTTCATATTAATGAAGTAAAGATGAAATTAGAGTCATCTTGTCAGTTCTAGTTCTGTATTGCTAAAATGTGCTGGCATTCTGCAAATTGCTAGGGGGCCAGAGCAAAATAACCATTTGCCATAATGTTGTGATGGAGACCCAAGGTCCGTAGTCTAACCAGACCCCAAATTATGTGTTCAGCCCTAATTTTTGTTTTCAGTGGCTTTACAGAAGCTGTGAGTCTCAGCTGTAGGCCACAAATGAGGAACACACAGCAGGGATCTTAGTCCTGCTCTGCATTATGAATTATTTATAAGATATCAGTTTCATGACAAGTGTTGCAACAGGTTGCATACACTTGTTAGAAAACATTCTCCCCTTGGAATCCCATGTTTGAAAGAAAACACATTACAGTTGAAACACAGATTTCTTACACTGTATCTGCTCTGAGTTCCTCAATCTACATTATATTTACCTAATATGTCCATAAACTCATTTGTGAGACATGGAATTTCCACTGATCTAGGAATCTGGACCACTCTGCGGGAGGAAATCACAAACTGATTGGGCCTGTTACACATGCCCACTCTCTAACTTGAGCTGGACCTTTTCATCAAACTACAACTCCATCATATTCACCTTGTGTTCGAATTTTTGAAGAGGAGTCCAGACTTGTAGCCTCCACATTGTCACTATTGACATACTCACTAACCCTGTACAGTTTGGCATTTGCTTCCAAAACTCTACTGAAACTCCTTTTCCAAAGGTCACCAGTGGCCTCTAATTACCAAATCCAGCTGCCTTTTCTCAGGCCTCGTATTTCTTGCGCTCTCTGCATATCTGAGAGTGACAAATCCTTTCTTGAAACGTGTTTCTCTCGATTATCCTCTTAGCTTGGCCCAGATCTGCATTACCAACTGCTTTGCATATTGCACTCTCCTAACCAGTGCCCCTGCCCCCAGGCTCTCCTGTCTTAGTCTGCCCCACATAGGTTGATGTCATAAATGCAGCCCCGATTATGTCATTATCTTGCTCAAAAAAACCTGCAACCAAGATTACTCTACCCAGCAAGGATCTCATTCAGATTTGATGGAGAAATTAAAAGCTTTACAGACAAGCAAAAGCTGAGACAGTTCAGCACCACCAAACCAGCTTTACAACAAATGCTAAAGGATCTTCTCTAGGCAAGAAACAGAAGAGAAGGAAAAGACCTATAATAACAAACCCAAAACAATTAAGAAAATGGGAATAGGAACATACATATCGATAATTACCTTAAATGTAAATGGATTAAATGCTCCCACCAAAAGACACAGACTGGCTGAATGGATACAAAAACAAGACCCATATATATGCTGTCTACAAGAGACCCACTTCAGACCTAGAGACACACAGAGACTGAAAGTGAGGGGATGGAAAAAGATATTCCATGCAAATGGAAACCAAAAGAAAGCTAGAGTAGCAATTCTCATGTCAGACAAAGTAGACTTTAAAATAAAGACTATTAGAAGAGACAAAGAAGGACACTACATAATGATCAAGGGATCGATCCAAAAGCCTTTGGTAAACCCCTACTGCTTTCAAAGATAGGTACAGACTCCTCACCTAGACATTTAAGACCTTCATCATAACAGGGCCTCTGTCTCCATTTCCAGCCTGTGCCCCTCTATTTTCTTGTACCCTCTGTCCTAGTCAAACTCAACTCTGTTCCCTGGACGTGTCCTATGCTTTATTCCCTTTTACTTTTGCTCATGCTACTCCCTGTGCCTGGAACGCCCTGCCCGCCTCCATCTCTGTCTATTAAAATCCTGCTTATCCTTCAAGACCCAGCATAATTTCACCTCCTCTTTATCTCTGAAGTCAAAGCACCTTGAATAGAGTAGGTGCTCAATACCTTTTGTATTAAGTAGAAATGAAATACCTTTTGTATTAAATCTCCAAACTGCCATTTCTTTTTTTTCCCCTGACATCTACTTAGCTTAGAACTCATGTCCAAATCAACAATTGCGGCCCTTTGTTTTTCCTTTTTCTCTCCCTTTTTCCTTGCTAAGGAGAAGACCACAGATTGAGATGGTGGTGGGGTTAAAGAAGGCCAGGGGAGACACAGTATCCAAGCCAAGAAAAATGGAATAAATGGTGAAAAAAATCACTCCCATGGGCATAAAGCCAAAGAAACCAAGCAAGATCTGGCAAGAAGCAGAGATTAAGCTGATTCTCATAATCCAGATTGAGAACAAGTGAGATCAGACTGCCTGTCCTAGAAATACATATATCTGTGGGAATACTCCTCTGGGATGGATTCATGGGAACAGTGCCAAGGGTACTAAGGAGCCACAGCTACCTAGCGGAGTAGAAAGGGGCCAACACGAGTCCTCTCCCCTTCTTCCCACTATCCCTTGCCCCCTCTCCCCCCCCCCGCCCGCCCCTCCTCTGGGCGGCTGGGGAGAAAGGGGACGGCCTGCTGGTCTCCCTCTCGGCACGAGGCACGCGGTGGTGGCAGGGCTGGGGGCTGGCCTGGCCCCCCCCCCCCCCGCCCGCCCCGCCCAAAACACGCACTTTGAACAACTATAAACCATAGGAGCCATGGAGACAGCAGTGAAGCAATGAACACAACCAAGGGAAGGAATGCTGTGCTAGCACAATAAGGGCCAGGAAGTTGGGGTATTCCATTTGGAACAGACTTTGTGGGGATGTTGGGATGGTGAGTGAGAAAGGAGTGGATATTGGGGCAGGTCCTGGAAGAAGCAGCCGTCAGAGCTGAAGACTTGGAAATGAGGAGGAATAAAAAAAGCCCATTACCAATCTAGAGTGAATAACATTCTATTTTTTTCACATGAGGAATGTAAGAGAGTAGCTTGCTCAACTGAAAATATGTGAGGAGGTCTTAGTACTGTTTTAACTTATGTTATAATAAACAGATTTGCAAAGCGCTGCTAATGTTTCCCTAAAAGGATCTATGTCCCAGTAAACAACAGTAAACAATGGATGTCCTGTCTTGATACATACAGCTAGGCTTTGCATTTTGAAGTCTGGCATTTCTGTAGGCTATTGCTTAGTGCCAAAGGAGGGAAGTTGTGAGATACAACACTAGATTTTGATGAATTCCACACTGAAAATGCCATCTTTTTTTTCTGAAGGAGCCTACTGATAAATATAAAGTGTTATCAACAAAGACAAAAAAATCATGGAATACTGGGGCAAAGCTGTGTCTGAAGACTAGAGACCTGGATTCCAGTCCTGGCTTTGCTACATACTAGTTATATGACTGTGCAAAACACTTTAAGCCCACTCTGCAGCTCAGTTCTCTCATCTGTAAAGTGCTGACATCTCCTACTTCATAGACTGTCATAATTATTAAATGATATGTATGAAATTGCCTAGCATAGTGTCTGGCAAGTAGTAATTGCTCAATAAATTTTAGTTTTCTTAGTCAACTCATCTGTAAAAAAAGAGAATAAAATATGTTCTCCCTATGTCACAGGATTACTACGAGGGCAAAATGAGATATTGACTATGAAATCCTTTTTTTTTTTTTTTTTTGTGGTACGCGGGCCTCTCACTGTTGTGGCCTCTCCCGTTGCGGAGCACAGGCTCCGGACGCGCAGGCCCAGCGGCCACGGCTCACGGGCCCAACCGCTCCGCGGCACGTGGGATCCTCCCGGACTGGGGCACAAACCCGTGTCCCCTGCATCGGCAGGCGGACTCTCAACACTGCGCCACCAGGGAAGCCCCTATGAAGTACTTTTAAAAGTTAAAAAATATTATAGAAAACATAAAGTTGCTTTAATGTTATTAAATTCCTACATTCACAAAGTCATGAATGTCATCTTTTCCCCAATAATGACAGTCTGGAGCAAATGTACAGCATTATTACTTGGCACCTAGAACAGTGCTTGGCTCATGTGCAACGAATCTTTGAAATATTTGTTTACTGACTGACTGATTTCCACGTGATACTGGGTCTCAAACTCATTGAACGTTTCTTCTTTTTTCCCCTCTTCCCTGTTTCCCTCTGGCTTCATACTCTGCGATGGCAGCAAACTCTGGAGATGAACCTCACCAACCTGGTTAAGCGCAACAGTGAACTAGAAAATCAAATGGCCAAGCTAATACAGATCTGCCAGCAGGTTGAGGTATGTAACAGAAACATCTGTCATTCTTTCGAAGAACCTGGATCAGGCGATCCTTTTGGGGGGACTTGTTTTGTCAGAGTGTAGCTCGGACATTTGGAGTGAAGGGCTGAATGATAATTTTAAGAAGTCTCATTCCTTTAGGATGCTTGTTCCAAGAAAAGTGGCAGATAGCTATTGTTTAAAAAATAATAATAAGTGGTGGTGGTGGGTTGGAGAGACATCAATCCCAGGGGCAATCCCTTCTCCTTTTCCAATAGCAGGTGGTGTGAGAATCCAACATGAAGTGTGTTTCTTTCTTCATCAGACTGAACATCCTAGCTCTTTAAAAAGAGGAGTAAGGGAGTAAGGGAAGTCGGGAACCCCAGGTCCTCAGGGAAGAGCGAGGTTTGTTCAGTGCAATATTGTTTCTATAAGAATATCATCAGAACTGCTTCTCCTCTTCCTGGCCTCTCCTCCCTTCTTCCCCATGCACCTTACCTGGTCCTCACTCATCGCCTTTCCACTTATTCTTGTCATCAACAAATGGTATCTGCGTTAGAGTTATCTGCGAATTATCAAGTATTGTACAATATGAGGTTATCTACATCAGATCTCAGAACAGAGCCTACAAGAGGAGTCGACCTCTTCATAAGTGGAAATAATAAAACAAAGATGTTATTTTTCTCTTTTTTGCAAGAGTGTGAAACTTCAGCCATAGCATTTGGTTTTGGGTTGCTTTTGTTGAAGAGGTGATGGTAGGTAGGGCTTAAAGTGTAAACAGGGTCGGGTAAAATATTATACAGGACTCCTCATGGGCAGTGGTTGGATAAAAATGTTTCTGTTTATAAACCTGATAATCTAGTTCTAATCTTACTTGTATGACAGAAAATGTAATGGTTCAAGTTTATTTTATTTTAAGCAATAAAATAATTTTATTAAGATCTCATCTCTTAATACCCCCTGGGGAGTCCTATTTAAGAGAATGTGGAAAGTCTTCTTATAAGGCAAATAATCTTATATAAGTAACCACTCCTGATTGTTTGGATATCTTAAAGCATTGGGTTTCTTAAAGTAGATTGTTGTTGTATTATGAGCATACCATAGCAATTTAATCCCTGCTGGGCACTCCATTTGTGGAAGAGACTGGTGCTATAGGTAGAGTACACAGGATACCAGTTAAACTCAGGTGTGAGATTATGGAATGGGGTGGGGAATTTAGGAAGAAGCATAAGGAACGGAAAGAAAGAATGCTGGAATGTAAATTGGAAAGTTGGTTTCTGAACTTGACTCTGTCATTAACCGGTAGTATGAACTTGAGCAAGTCATCTAGCCTCTCATCTTCAGTGTCCTTACCTATAAAATGAGGGATTGAACTGAATACATGACCTTCAGTGTCACTTCCAGATTTCTCAAGTCGTGATTCTATGATTGTTGCTTTCTTTATTCTTTTCTTTTTCTCTTCGGTCTCATCCTTTCCAAGAGGGGAGAAGCAAAACAAGACATTTTAGAGTGGTTTTCAGCTATTCAGATTCCCTTTATGTTCTACTCTGTCAAAGCTTCTGATTATGCTGTTAGATTACAGTATAAGAAGCCCACACTGGTGAAGAGACAAGGAAGTATTGTGAGCAGGAGACAAGATAAGAAATCCCTTGCTTTAGAATTTACATGATTGAGGGTGGGGCAACATCTCATAGTGAATAAAATGTGGTTAGAAATTGTAATCATCACTTCCTCATTCTCATCAAAAAGTTATTTAAGTAGAGAGCAAGTTGTAGTCAAATTAGCAAAGTAAGCAGTTTATTTTCATTGCTTATTCACTTTAGCACCTCTCTAACATCTTATCATCCCACCCCCCTGCACCGCCCCCACCCCCAGGGAGCTTATCACTCTGGCCAGCCTCACCCAAACATAGCCCAGTTCCAACCCTTCCCAGCCCATCGCACCAATCAAACCTTTATGATTCAGGGCCCTACTCTTTTCAAGTGGCAAGGAGCTAGTCTCATAAAACAGTGCATCATTGTGTTAGTGGAGGAGGGCTCATCCTGGTCCTCTAGGTTATAGGTGATGTTTTCACAGTGCCTTTCTGAAGTTAGTATTCCTGCTTGAGCCTTCAGGAGATAACACTAGTGGTGCCAAATGTAAGCAAAGTAGGTGGGAAAAGTAGCCCCATGGCAACCAGCAAAGGAAGGGTTTAAGAGACTCCCTCAGGGATGCTTACTAATCCTCGGCCAATCCTCTGCTCTGGTACACAAAAGGTCACCTTTTATTAATACTTACTTATGCATAGCACTGTACCAGGTACAAAGAAAACAGCATAGACACAGTATTTACCCTCTGGGGGCTTACATGTTATACAAATCCACCCTGATGTGGATACACATGTGCAAGAAATACAGACAGTGGAATTGAAATGTTAACTGAGAATTGGGAAAGAATCTTGAGATACGGCATTACATGTCAAGGGTGAGAGTGTATTTTGGGAGTTAACTCCATGGTCTTATTCAGTTTAGGATTCTGTCTTTGACAGGGGCCCTACAGGATGGTTTATGGAAGGCCATGGCTGTGCTCTATGACATCATCCCTTCTGAAAGGTTAGGGGTGTGCCCTAACTTCCCCATAATAATAGGGTGAATCCAGGGTACTTATTATGTTTGTTCGGCACAGAGCCTGTGTGTCCAGAAGGCTTCAAGACAAGCCCCGGGATTAGAAATGCAGTTAAAGAAGAGATTTGAGACTTCATAACTGCTTATAAATACTTTATAAAATGAAATAAATAGGATACTTTCATGTAAGCCAGACATTAAGGGGTGGTTTGAATTTTTTTCATTTTATCTAATCCAGATTTTTCTATTGGGAATGACTATATTCACAGTGTAAACCAGGCATTTCACATAGGGCGGGGGTGGAGGATACCAGCTAAGGCACTTCTGAGAAAACTAGAATAGGCTATTTTCCTGCCAAACCTGTTCCCCTTCCTGATTGTCTGCAAATGTTTTTGTCACAGATTGACTTTTCATAAAAGAGCCATAAATACTGCCTCCCTCTCCTGGTTCTTTCTCCCTGTTCTCTATTCTCCTCAGAAAGTAAACAAAGCTGCAGTCTTCCTATTATTACAGAAACAGAGATTAGGATCACCACAGATTTGTTAGCTGAATTCTTTGGTAATGCAGCCTGTTAGAGTCACTGCCCAGCTTTCAGAATTCAGTGGATAGGCAGCTGGAAAATATTTTCTGTCGGGGCTGGAGAACATGGGAAGGAGGGAGAGGCAGGCCCAAGACTCCTTTAATCTGGTTAAGGAAGGGCATGCTCTGACCTTGCTACTCTGGCCACTTGATCTCTATATATAGCTCTTTGTCCGGTCTCATCAGGCATCCTTTGTTTACATTTCCAAAGGAAATCTCTGTTTAATGCATAGCCAAGGGAAAATGTATACCAACAGATGAATAGTTCCTCTTGGCTTCCAAGTCTGCATGGTTTTGTGAATAAATAAGCATTCCGGAAAATATTGAGGGGAAGAAAAATGGTTAAATACTTAGTAATCAGTCAGGCAACAACATTTCTTGAGCAAACGCTATGTACTCAGTGTGGTAGGTCATTTGGGGGTTACAAAAGAAACATTTTTTTGATGACCTCCAGAAACTTTTATTAGTCTAGCTAGGGACAACCCAGTATCAAGAGAGAAAGACTAGTATTTATAACACAGCGTGCAGTACAGGGAGCACAGATGAATGTAGTATAGCCCTTCTGTGTTTACTTTTTTAGTCTTCTTGTTAACTTTTAGGGCATGGAGCACATTAAAGCATTTTCCTGGCTATTTCGTGTGCCATCTGTTTTCCTCCCCTCCAGAACTGCTGCAGGACAATGGGTTGGTCCATCCCAGAAGCTCCATGGGCAGATTGATTTCTTTCTGGCTCTTCTCAAGCCTTTTAAGGGGCTGGGTGTCATGGCTGTTTAGCATTAAGAGAAAGAAAAAAGGAAGGAGATGAGCTGGAAGAGAGGGAAAGGCTTCCCTTAGTTTGGGGAATTTCAGATTTTCATCGTGCCACCAGGTCTTTGCTCCATTAAATTTCGGAAGTCTTAGAGCTCAAACCGTAGGTGGCTTGGAGTTCTCCCCTTTCTGCTCATGTTGCTCATTGAAATGGTATTTGGTTTGGGAAGAGCAAGATTCAATGTCTGAGTGCTTCTCCAAGCATAAAAATAAGTGTCTTAATAGAAATTAGTTAAAAAAAACACACCACTATGGATGACTTCAGCAGATGATCCTGAAATGTTTTAGAGTGGTCAAGCTAGAAGCAATAATAGAATCTAAATCATTAAAGCACAAATAATATGTTTGTTGGAGGGCTCTTCTGCAAGCACTGGAGGACATGATAAAATGAAGGAGTGATTAGACTGAAGTAAGTGTGATTAGGGAAAATTTGATGGATAAAATGCATTTTAGCCAAATGTTGCAGGAAGAAAAATAAATTCCTCCCTCTGCTGAGACAGAGAGCAGTGATATTAATGGAGGTGAAAATGAGCAAATTGTATGGGCAAAGTGGTACACTATGCACTAGGTATACACTGGGTATATAGAGATAAATAGCAAATGGTCCCTGACCTCAAGGAACTTGCTTAACAGGTAAAATGTCAAATATAATGTGAAGTGATGATTATTGTAATGAAGGTAAGTGCAAGATGACAAGCTAGCATAGAGAAAGAAGCACCTAAGTCTGCCTGAGGGACTTAGGAAGGACTGCAAAATGGAAATAAAAATCAAATTGTCTTGAAATAAAGTAGAATTTTGCCAAAAAAAATGAGAAAAGGGAGCAAAGGGAACACCATGTGAGAACACAGAAGGGTAAACAGCATAGAGGTGTTCAGGAAATCACCCGAAGTTTGGTTCAGCCAGAATGTGAGATGTGAGATCATTGCAAGAGGTGAGTGTGGAGAAGCAGCTAGGGCCTGGATAGTGAAGGGCCTTGTATGCCACGCATAGGTGTTTGGACTTTATCCTGAAGACTCTAGGGACCCATGTAAGGATTTAAAGTAGGTGAATAACTGGATAAGGTCTTCATTTCAGGATTGCTCTGGCTGTACTATGCAGGATGGAGCAAGGGTCAAGGGTCAAAACTGAAGGTAAAGAGACCAGTTAGGTGGCTTTTACTGATCCATGGAGAGATGAAAACCCAACCTAAGGCAATGGCAGTAGGGCTAGGGAGCAGGGGATAAATTCAAAACACATTTGTAGTAGGTAGAATCAATATGACTTGGTGATCAGTTAGATGCAGTGGGTAGAGAGATGAGAGAATAGTAGGGTGATCTATAGGTTTCTGCCTTGGGTAACTGAATGGATGTGTTTCCTTTAACTAGGTTAGGAAATAGATGGAGTTCTTTTTATTTTTTAAATTTTAACTTTTTTTTGAATTTTATTTTATTTTATTTTTTAATACAGCAGGTTCTTATTAGTTATCTATTTTATACATATTAGTGTATATAAGTCAATCCTAATCTTCCATTTCATCCCCCCCCACCCCACCGCTTCCCTCTCCCCTTGGTGTCCATACCTTTGTTCTCTACAATTGTGTCTCTATTTCGGCCTTGCAAACTGGTTCATCTGTACCATTTTTCTAGATTCCACATATATACATTAATATACGGTATTTGTTTTTCTCTTTCTGACTTACTTCACTCTGTATGACAGTATCCAGGTGAATCCACGTCTCTCTACAAATGACCCAATTTCGTTCCTTTTTATGGCTGAGTAATATTCCATTGTATATACGTACCACATCTTCTTTATCCATTCATTTGTTGATGGGCATTTAGGTTGCTTCCATGTCCTGGCTATTGTAAATAGTGCTGCAGTGAATACTGGGGTGCATGTGTCTTCTTGAATTATGGTTTTCTCTGGGTATATGCCCAGGACTGGGATTGCTGGGTCATATGGTAGTTCTGTTTTTAGTTTCTTAAGGAACCTCCACACTGTTCTCCATAGTGGCTGTATCACTTTACATTCCCACCAACAGTGCAAGAGGGTTCCCTTTTCTCCACACCCTCTCCAGCATTTGTTGTTTGTAGATTTTCTGATGATGCCCGTTCTGACTGGTGTGAGGTGATACCTCATTGTAGTTTAGTTTTGCATTTTTTTACTAATTAGTGATGTTGAGCAGCTTTTCATGTGCTTCTTGGCCATTTGTATGTCTTTGGAGAAATGTCTATTTAGGTCTTCTGCCCATTTTTGGATTGGGTTGTTTGTTTCTTTAATATTGAGCTGCCTGAGCTCTTTATATATTTTGGAGATTAATCCTTTGTCCGTTGATTCGTTTGCACATATTTTCTCCCATTCTGAGGGTTGTCTTTTCATCTTGTTTACGGTTTCCTTTGCTGTGCAAAAGCTTTGAAGTTTCATTAGGTCCCATTTGTTTATTTTTGTTTTTATTTCCATTACTCTAGGAGGTGGATCAAAAAAGATCTTGCTGTGATTTATGTCAAAGAGTGTTCTTCCTATGTTTTCCTCTAAGAGTTTTATAGTGTCCAGTCTTACATTTAGGTCTCTAATCCATTTTGAGTTTATTTTTGTGTATGGTGTTAGGGAGTGTTCTAATTTCATTCTTTTACATGTAGCTGTCCAGTTTTCCCAGCACCACTTATTGAAGAGCCTGTCTTTTCTCCATTGTATATCCTTGCCTCCTTTGTCATAGATTAGTTGACCCTAGGTGTGTGGGTTTATCTCTGGGCTTTCTATCCTGTTCCACTGATCTGTATTTCTGGTTTTGTGCCAGTACCATATCGTCTTGATTACTCTAGCTTTGTAGTATAGTCTGAAGTCAGGGAGTCTGATTCCTCCAGCTCTGTTTTTTTCCCTCAAGATTGCTTTGGCCATTCGGGGTCTTTTGTGTCTCCATACAAATGTTAAGGTTTTTTTTCTAGTTCTGTAAAAAATGCCATTGGTAATTTGATCGGGATTGCATTGAATCTGTAGATTGCTTTGGGTAGTATAGTCATTTTCACAATCTTGATTCTTCCAATCCAAGAACATGGTATATCTCTCCATCTCTTTGACTCCTTTCATCAGTGTCTTATAGTTTTCTGAGTACAGGTGTTTTACCTCCTTAGGTAGGTTTATAACTAGGTATTTTATTCTTTTTGTTGCAATGGTGAATGAGATTGTTTTCTTAATTTCTCTTTCTGATCTTTGGTTGTTAGTGTATAGGAATGCAAGAAATTTCTGTGCATTAATTTTGTATCCTGCAACTTTACCAGAATCATTGATTAGCTCTTTTAGTTTTCTGGTGGCATCTTTAGGATTCTCAATGTATAGTATCATGTCATCTGCAAATAGTGACAGTTTTACTTCTTCTTTTCTAATTTGTGTACCTTTTATATCTTTTCCTTCTCTGGTTGCCATGGCTAGGACTTGCAAAACTATGTTGAATAATAGTGGTGAGAGTGGATATCCTTGTCTTCTTCCTGATCTTAGAGGAAATGCTTTCAGTTTTTCACCATTGAGAATGGTGTTTGCTGTGGGTTTGTCATGTATGGCCTTTATTATGTCATATATGGCATAGATCCCCTCTATACCCACTTTCTGGAGAGTTTTTATCATAAATTCGTGTTTAATTTTGTCAAAAGCTTTTTCTGCATCTATTGAGGTGATCATATGGTTTTTATTCTTCAATTTGTTAATATGGTGTATCACATTGATTGATTTGTGTATATTGAAGAATCCTTGCATCCCTGGGATAAATCCCACTTGATCATGGTGTATGATCCTTTTAATGTGTTGTTGGATTCTGTTTGCTAGTATTTTGTTGAGGATTTTTTATTTTTTTCAGTACGTGGGCCTCTCACTGTTGTGGCCTCTCCCGTTGCAGAGCACAGGCTCCGGACGCGCAGGCTCAGAGGCCATGGCTCACGGGCCCAGCCGCTCTGCGGCATGTGGGATCTTCCCGGACCGGGGCATGAACCCATGTCCCCTGCATCAGCAGGCGGACTCTCAACCACTGCGCCACCAGGGAAGCCCTTTGTTGAGGATTTTTGCATCTATATCTATCAGTGATATTGGTGTGTAATTTTCTTTTTTTGTAGTATCTTTGTCTGGTTTTGGTATCAGGGTGATGGTGGCCTCATAGAATGAGTTTGGGAGTGTTCCTTCCTCTGCAAATTTTTGGAAGAGTTTGAGAAGGATGGGTGTTAGCTCTTCTCTAAATGTTTGATAGTATTCACCTGTGAAGCCATCTGGTCCTGGACTTTTGTTTGTTGGAGGATTTTAAATCACAGTTCCAATTTCATTACTTGTGATTGGTCTGTTCATATTTTCTGTTTCTTCCTGGTTCAGTCTTGAAAGGTTATACCTTTCTAAGAATTTGTCCATTTCTTCCAGGTTGTCCATTTTATTGACATAGAGTTGCTTGTAGTAGTCTCTTAGGGTGCTCTGTATTTCTGCGGTGTCTGTTGTAACTTCTTTCTTATTTCCAATTTTATTGATTTGAGTCCTCTCCCTCGTTTTCTTGATGAGTCTGGCTAAAGGTTTGTCAGTTTTGTTTATCTTCTCAAAGAACCAGCTTTTAGTTTTATTTGTCTTTGATATTGCTTTCTTTGTTTCTATTTCATTTATTTCTGCTCTGATCTTTATGATTTCTTTCCTTCTGCTAACTTTGGGTTTTGTTTGTTCTTTTCTCTAGTTCATTTAGGTGTGAGGTTAGATTGCTTATTTGAGATTTTTCTTGTTTCTTGAGGTAGGATTGTATTGCTATAAACTTCTCTCTTAGAACTGCTTTTGCTGCATCCTGGAGGTTTTGGATTGTCATGTTTTCATTGTCGTTTGTGTCCAGGCAGTTTTTGATTTCCTCTTTGATTTCTTCAGTGATCTGTTGATTATTCAGTAACATATTGTTTAGCCTCCATGTGTTTTGTGTTTTTTACGTTTTTTTCCCTGTAATTGATTTCTAATCTCATAATGTTGTGGTCGGAAAAGATGCTTGATATGATTTCAGTTTTCTTAAATTTCCTGAGGCTTAATTTGTGACCCAAGATGTGGTCTATCCTGGAGAATGTTCCGTGCGCACTTGAGAAGAAAATGTTATCTGCTGTTTTCCGATGGAATGTCCTATAAATATCAATTAAATCTATCTGGTCTATTGTGTCATTTAAAGCTTGTGTTCCCTTATTAATTTTCTGTCTGGATGATCTGTCCATTGGTGTATGTGAGCTATTAAAGTCCCCCACTCTTATTGTGTTACTGTCCATTTCCTCTTTTATAGATGTTAGCAGTTGCCTTATGTATTAAGGAGCTCTTACACTGGGTGCATGTGTATTTATAATTGTTATTATCCTCTTCTTGGATTGATCCCCTGATCATTCTGTAGTGTCCTTCCTTGTCTCTTATAACATTATTTATTTTAAATTCTATTTTATCTGGTACAAGTATTGCTACTCCAGCTTTCTTTTGATTTCCATTTGCATGGAATATCTTTTTCCATCCCCTCACTTTCAGTCTTTGTGTGTCTTTATGTGTGAATTGGGTCTTTTGTAGACAGCATATATATGGATCTTTTTTTGGTATCCATTCAGTGAGCCTGTGTCTTTTGATTGGAGCATTTAATCCATTCACATTTAAGGTAATTATCGATATGTAAGTTACTATTACCATTTTCTTAATTGTTTTGGGTTTGTTTTTGTAGGTCCTTTTCTTTTGTGTTTTCCACTTAGAGAAGTTCCTTTAGCATTTGTTGTAGGGGCGGTTTGGTGGTGCTGAATTCTCTTAGCTTTTGCTTGTCTGTAAAGCTTTTGATTACTGTCAAATCTGAATGAGATCCTTGCCGGGGTAGAGTAATCTTGGTTGTAGGTTCTTCCCTTTCATCACTTTAAACATATTGTGCCACTCCCTTCTGACTTGTAGAGTTCCTGCTGAGAAATCAGCTGTTAACCTTATGGGAGTTCCCTTGTATGTTATTTGTCGTTTTTCCCTTGTTGCTTTTCATAATTTTTCTTTGTCTTTAATTTCTGTCAGTTTGCTTACTATGTGTCTTGGTGTGTTTCTCCTTGAGTTTATCGTGCCTGGGACTCTCTGCACTTCCTGGACTTGGGTGGCTATTTCCTTTCCCATGTTAGGGAAGTTTTTGACTACAATCTCTTCACATATTTTCTCTGGTCCTTTCTCTCTCTCTTCTTCTGGGACCCGTATAATGTGAATGCTGTTGCGTTTAATGTTGTCCCAGAGGTCTCTTAGGCTGTCTTCATTTCTTTTCATTCTTTTTTCTTTATTCTGTTGCGCAGCAGTGAATTCCACCATTCTGTCTTCCAGGTCACTTATCCATTCTTCTGACTCAGTCATTCTGCTATTGATTCCTTCTAGTGTATTTTTCATTTCAGTTATTGTATTGTTCATTTCTGTTTGTTTGTTCTTTAGTTCTCCTAGACCGTTGTTAAACATTTCTTGCATCTTCTCGATCTTTGCCTCCATTCTTTTTCCGAGGTCCTGGATCATCTTTACTATCATTATTCAGAATTCTTTTTCTGGAAGGTTGCCTATCTCCACTTCATTTAGTTGTTTTTCTAGGGTTTTATCTTGTTCCTTCATCTGGTACATAATCCTCTGCCTTTTCATCTTGTCTATCTTTCTGTGAATGTGGTTTTCGTTCCACTGGCTTCAGGGTTGTAGTTCTTCTTGCTTTTGCTGCCTGCACTCTGGTGTATGCAGCTATCTAAGAGGCTTGTGCAAGCTTCCTGATGGGAGGGACCAGTGGTGGGTAGAGCTGGGTGTTGCTCTGGTGGGCAGAGCTCAGTAAAAGTTTAATATGCTTGTTGCTTGTCTGCTGGTGGGTGGGGCTGAGTTCCCTCCCTCTTGGTTGTTTGGCCTGAGGTGACCCAGCACTGGAGGCTACAGGCTCTTTGGTGGGGATAATGGAGGACTCTGGGAGGGCTCACGCCAAGGAGTACTTCCCAGGACTTCTGCTGCCAGTGTCCTTGTCTCCGCCACGAGCCACAGCCACTCCCCACCTCTACAGGAGACCCCCCCCAGCACTAGCAGGTAGGTCTGGTTCAGTCTCCTATGGGGTCACTGCTCCTTCCCCCTGGGTCCTGATGTGCACACTACTTTGTGTGTGCCCTCCAGGAGTGGGGTCTCTGTTTACCCCAGTCCTGTTGAAGTCCTGCAGTCAAATCCCACTAGCCTTCAAAGTCTGGTTCTCTGGGAATTCCCCCTCCCATTGCCGGACTCCCAGGTTGGGAAGCCTGACGTGACGTGGGGATCAGAACCTTCACTCCAGTGGGTGGACTTCTGTGGTATAATTGTTCTCCAGTTTGTGAGTCACCCACCCAGTGGTTATGGGATTTGATTTCATTGTGATGGCGCCCCTCCTGCCATCTCATTGTGGCTTCTCCTTTGTCTTTGGATGTGGTATATCTTTTTTGGTGAGTTCCAGTGTCTTCCTGTCGATGATTGTTCAGCAGTTAGCTGTGATTCCTGTGCTCTCACAAGAGGGATTGAGAACACATCCTTCTACTCCACCATTTTGAACCAGTCTCCCAGAGTTCTTTTTAGACATGTGAGGTTTGTTGTGCTGTCAGTCAGAGAGTCTAGTAGGAAATGCCTGTTGGACAGCTGGCTGGATCTGGAGGTCAGGAGAGAGGTCTGGGAAAGGAATAAAGACTTGGGATCATCTAAGTGGCACTGAAAGCCACGGAGAATGTACAATGTACAATGAGAAGAAAGCCTAGGGCACAGAAATCCAATTGTTTGTCACTCAGAATACAACAACAAAGTGACTTTACAAAAATAAATGAAAAGACTGTGGAGCTTTTTATGAGATTACTGAGGGTTGGCCTGTGATTAAAAAATTAAATATCAGGAGGAAATTTTTCATTTGTGGGAATAGTCAACATATTAGAAATTACCTGTGTAAAGACTATAATAATAAGTGACACTTAATGAAGATTTCATATATTGCAGGTAATCACTTTGTATGTGTTGACTCATTTAATCCTCACAACAACTCTATGAAGTAAACACTGTCATTATTCTTGCTTTACAGATAAAGACATTGAGATACAGAGAGATTGAAGTGATTTGCCAAGGTCATGCGGCTAGTAGGTAACAGAGTGGGGATTTGAGTCCAGGCACTTTAGCTCCAGAGCCTATGCCCCTAACCACCCCATTATACTTCCTTTTGCAAGGCCAAGGTACACATCACTTGGGTGTCCCTTGTTTATCACCAGTGGTTCCTGACTCATCATGAGGATGGCTTGTAGTCAGTAAGGAGAATGATATATGGGTGTGAATTCTGGAAGAAAGCAAAAGAGAAACAGATGGAGCAGAAGGGAGGAAGAAAACTGACAAAACAGAGGCTGAAAATAGCAAAGGAAGAGAGGCCTTCAAGGTGTGGAACTTTTGATAGAGTCCATTGGAGCAGCACCATTATACAGGAAGATATCATTAATGACCTTTGAGGGAGAAGGTTTAGTGGAAAGGTGAGGATAGAAGATAGAGTCAGAGAGGTCAAAGAGAAAGTAAGTTGTAAGGAAATGCACGCTGTGAGAAGTTTGATCATGAAAGTGTAGAGAGAAATAGAGTGGTAGTTATTATCCTTTTGAAGTGCAAAACAATCAGACTCACAAACACTTGTACAATATTCTAGTTGTTTATCTTGTTACTGGGTAGCTAACAGTAGGAGTCACTAGATCCACTGACTCTGACCACACATACTTCATTTCCCATCCTGACTTGGCTTCCAGCCATCTTTCCAATCCTGGGCCCTCCTGCCCAGCTCCAAGCCTCAGTTTCTACAACTCACTCCTCCTAGAAAGTGTGTAGGTTCTGGGATGCAATGTGATGTGGTAGCTTTGGAGCTGGGCATACTAGCTGTGTAACCTTGGACACACACATAACTTCTCTGAGCCTTGGTTTCATTATCTATGACACTTAGACTAATCATATTTTGAAGAGAAAGGTAGTACATGTAAAACACTTGCTACTGTAATTGGCAGATAGTCAAGGCTCAATAAATGGTAGTAGCAGTAGCAGCAGCAGCAGCAGTGACAATAGGAGCAGTTGTTAGTATTAATCGTACTAGTAGTACTAGCAGTATTTCTGGGCACCTCACCTTTCCCAGAGATTCCTAGCCCTGACCTCAGGACTTCTAGAGGATCATCGTTATTTCTGAGGGTGGGGAAAACAGTCAGTCCCCAGTGTTCACAATCAATCTTAAATTTAACACATGAACCAGAACTTTCCTTGGGAAGGGGGAGTGGTAATGAAATTACAGCACTAAAAATGTTGGAAATCTCAGCCATATGGCCCTATTTAATCACCTACCAACAACTGTGCAAAGGTGGTACACTAAAAAGGGTTATTATGCTCAATAAGCTGCCGGTTTTCAGTTACTGAATTAAACAAATTTTATTTAGTATGGAAAAGTTCACTGCCCTTCTGCAAGAATATCTAAGGGATTCTTTAAGTTGATACTTAAGTAAACTTGCCTATTATCCTGCCCAAATTCCTCTTGATTCCTGCCCCAAAGCAAAGGCAAAAGAAAAGTTTTGGGGAGGGACAGATGCTTTCACCTCTAGTGGTTTTAAAAACAGAGAGTTTGGGGGATTTTTTTTTTTAATTGAAGTGTAATTGACATACAACTCTGTTAGTTCCAGATGCACAGCATAGCGATTCAATATTTATTTGGGATTTAAAAATGTTTATTAACCAGAATGTTCTGTATTTTTGTGGGAGATGGAAGAGTAAGAGCAGCAGACTTAATACTAAGCTCCTGAGGACGATTTGGGCTACCAGTGCCTGGTGAAAATGAAATAGCTATTTTGAAACCAGCGTGGAATTATAGGTGGAGAAAATGGTTTTCATGAACAATGGGAAATAAGTACATAGTGACCTAGTCAGTCTATTCATTTATACTACTGAAATGACTAATTCAGAGTATTATATTCAATCTTATTAAGTATATGGCAATTAATATTTAATATAGATGAAAAACCTAAATTAACTGTGTAATCTGAAGTGTGGGCATAGCCTATTTTTATACTAGAAAAGAAAGTGCTTTATAATTTTCCAGATACCTAATGTGTTTGATTCTTTTACAAAAATACTTTATGACAATTCTTGATATATTCCAGTGAAATAAAATTTTCGAGGACATTAAAGGTTGCATTTGAAACATTTGGAGGGTACGGACACATGACAGGGTTGTAAGGATAAAATGAGTTAGGATGAACATTGTTTTCCCTCCCCTCCTCCCCCATATCTATAGGGCATATAAACTTTCCAGTGTGGCCATGTTTTCATAGTCAGAACAGTTCATACAGGCATGCACTCTTGTTCTGCTTTTGCCCTTTTTTTTTTCAGTGCAGTGAAGCTCATTTTATAGCTCTATTCCCCATCTGCTGCCTTCTTCCTGCAGTTCCCGTTTCTCAGTGTTCAAATTCTATGTTAAATGACCAGAACACTTGCCTAATGTTGGACCCTTCTGCTTACTCTGCTCTTTGCACAATCCACCCAAGTTCCCCATTTCCAATGTGCTCTTGGAAAGTTGGTGGAATTCTAATAATTCAAGTTAAAGCCCTATCAAGCCTACCCTGTACCTTTAAATGTTTCCAGTTCCACCCCTACCTCCAATCTCTCTTGCCATCAACCCATCCAAAATACCAAACAAATAAAACAAAACAAAGACCAAAAAAACACCTAAAATGGAAACGACTACCACTATAACAGACATGCACACAGCCCTTGAAATGCCCTTTCTGTCTCTTCCTGTCTAGAAGAGTCCAGCTGTATGATATGGTAAGCAGAGATTGGGAGTGGGAGAGAACCATATTTGAATCATATGTGCTGGTCTTTGTGCTAGAGGCATTCTTGTTTCTAATCTCAGTGTTTATGACAACCCTGTGATAATGTTGGTGATATCCCCATTTTATAAATGAGGAACCTGAGAGTGAGAGAAATTAGATGACTTATTCAAGGTCACACATAGAGTAAGCTCGGGCTCTGTCTTGCATCTCTTTGACTCTGAAGTCCATATTCTTTCTGCTGCACTATTTGTTTACTTGCCACGGATTCATTTGTGTTCAGATAGAAAGGAGACGGCTTAGGATGTCCACTGATTTTCCTCCCTTCATTAAACAGCTCCAGAAGAATAGATGATCTATCTGGGGCCTTGGCATTCC
>NW_006784330.1:1023572-1045874 GCF_000442215.2 Lipotes vexillifer
ATCTGGCGCCTTGGCATCCCTGACTCCATGGTAAGCCTCTTACGTACCTGTATTTGATAGCCCAGAGTGGCTCTCTGTCCTAACAGCCCTTCGTGGGGTTAGGAAGCAGAGGGAGAACGGCTGCTAGAGTTGGCAGAAGGAAGCAGTAGTGCCTACAGCTAAGGCACTTACTTGCTCAGATTATTTTTGTGCCATGAGACCCAAGTCAGAGGTTGAAAACAGTGGGCAGCTCCAGGTATCGATACTGACCATGGTCATGCGGTCAGTTTACTGTGGGACCCACACTTCCTTCCTGAGACTGTCTTGCTGGGTCGTCCTAGGGCATGACTGTCGTCTCCATGTGACACAGATTTTCTTAATCATTGCAAAAGAGTTTGGCAGTAAAGATTTACTCTCAAAAAGTGTCCTTGGGCCTCCCTGGTGGCGCAGTGGTTGGGAGTCCGCCTGCCGATGCAGGGGATACGGGTTCGTGCCCCGGTCTGGGAGGATCCCGCATGCCGCGTAGCGGCTGGGCCCGTGAGCCGCGTAGCGGCTGGGCCTGTGGGCCGTGGCCGCTGAGCTTGCGCGTCCGGCAGCGGGAGGGGCCACGGCAGTGAGAGGCCCGCATATCGCAAAAAAAAAAAAAGTGCTTATTGTGATGGTGCTCATCATAGTAGTACTCTTCTTGAGAGTGCTCACCGTAGTAGTGATAACTAACAAATATAATACCACAGTGACTGCAAATATACGGATCTCCTCAGAAAAAGTGCATATATTGTTACTATTTTTTAAAATTCAATTTATTTAAACTAAAAAAAAAAAATAGAAACAGTTCACCCATTTCTCCCACCCCACCCCCATCCCTCGCCTCTGGCAACCACCAATTTGTTTTGTATCTATGAGCTTATTTTTAAAAAAACTTTCTTTACATCTTTATTGGAGTATAATTGCTTTACAACGGTGTGTTAGTTTCTGCTTTATAACAAAGTGAATCAGTTATACATATACATATGTTCCCATATCTCTTCCCTCTTGAGTCTCCCTCCCTCCCACCCTCCCTATCCCACGCCTCCAGGCGGTCACAAAGCACCGAGCTGATGCGGCTGCTTCCCACTGGCTATCTACCTTACGTTTGTTAGTATATATATGTCCATGTCTCTCTCTCGGCTTTGTCACAGCTTACCCTCCCCCCTCCCCATATGCTCAAGTCCGTTCTCTAGTAGGTCTGTGTCTTTATTCCTGTCTTACCCCTAGGTTCTTCATGACATTTTTTTTCTTAAATTCCATATATATGTGTTAGCATACAGTATTTGTCTTTCTCTTTCTGACTTACTTCACTCTGTATGACAGACTCTAGGTCTATCCACCTCATTACAAATAGCTCAATTTCGTTTCTTTTTATGGCTGAGTAATATTCCACTGTATGTATTTGCCACATCTTCTTTATCCATTCATCTGGTGATGGGCACTTAGGTTGTTTCCATCTCCTGGCTATTGTAAATAGAGCTGCAATGAACATTTTGGTACATGACTCTTTTTGAATTATGGTTTTCTCAGGGTATATGCCCAGTAGTGGGATTGCTGGGTCATATGGTAGTTCTATTTGTAGTTTTTTAAGGAACCTCCATACTGTTCTCCATAGTGGCTGTACCAATTCACATTCCCACCAGCAGTGCAAGAGTGTTCCCTTTTCTCCACACCCTCTCCAGCATTTATTGTTTCTAGATTTTTTGATGATGGCCATTCTGACTGGTGTGAGATGATATCTCATTGTAGTTTTGATTTGCATTTCTCTAATGATTAATGATGTTGAGCATTCTTTCATGTGTTTGTTGGCAGTCTGTATATCGTCTTTGGAGAAATGTCTATTTAGGTCTTCTGCCCATTTTTGGATTGGGTTGTTTGTTTTTTTGTTATTGAGCTGCATGAGCTTATTTTTTTTAATTAAAAAAATTTTTTTTAGATTCCACATATAAGAGAGATCATACAGTATCTGTCTTTCTCTGCCTGACTTAGTTCAGTTAGTATAATGCCCTTGAGGGCCATCCATATTGTCACAAATGGCAAGATTTCATTCTTTTTTATGACTGAATAATATTCCATTATATAAGTATATCGCAATTTGTTTATCTGTTCATCCACTGATGAACACTTTGATTGTTTCCATGTCTTAGCTATTGTAAATAATGCTACAGTGGACCCAGAGGTGCATATTTTTCAATTAGTGTTTTCATTTTCTTGGGGTAAGTACTTGGAAGTGGAGTTGCTGGATCATATATGGTAGTTCTATTTTTAATTTCTTGAGGAACCTCCATGCTGTTTTACATAGCAGCTGCACCAATTTACATTCCCACCAAAAGTACACAGGGTTTTTCTCCACAAGGTTCTTACTGCCTATGTTTTCTTCTAGGAGCTTTATGGTTTTCGATGTTATGTTCAAGTATTTAATCCATTTTGAGTTAATTTTTGTGTATGGTATTAGGTAGTGGTCCAGATACATTGTTACTATTAACAGTGGGCCCATGTCCTTTGATGGAATGATTATTGAGAAGTGCATGTACACCCACAGAATCAGCTATTTACCACCTCGAGACAGAAAGAGAATTCCACATCTCAGCCCATTCCCACTACCTCTCCTCTCACCTACATCATATCTCGAATCTAAGTTTACCCCATCTCAGGCACTTCTAGGAACTCTTATTACTCCTAAGAGCTTTATATGCATTCATTCATTTAATCTTTAGAATAACCCTATGAGATAAGTATTATTATTCTTCTCATTTTACAGACGGGGAACCTGAGGCACAGGGCAGGTAACTAATTTGTACAAAGTCACACAGGGAGTAAGTGGCAGAGTGAGGGTTTGTATCCAGTTAGGCTCTAGAATTCATGTTCTTAATCACTATGCTGTATTAAAAGTGAAAGGCAAAGCTAACCAGATCACTTAATGGCTCTATGTGCAGTGCCTTCCAAGTTGCTGATTACTGTGCCTATGATCTGGGTAAGGACAGACGTCTGTCTGTATAACCAGTCTTGGTGTGTTATGTGAATGTGTGTGCATGTGGGAAGGACATGGTGTGTATCTGGAGCAGTGTTTAGACATGCCCTTCTTTGTGGTGATAAGCTTCCTATAGAGCATGCATCTTAGCGCCCTTGCACATGCTATGCATCTCTCTATTTCATACATGGTTGACTGAGCGTTCATCTCGTGTGTGTGTGTGTGTGTGTGTGTGTGTGTGTGTGTGTGTGTGTAGGGGGTATATTGTAAAGAGGATATATGTGGAAAGAAGACCATATGTGGAAAGAAGACCATGTCTAGTAAGAGAATTAGTGTTTAATTAATTAAACATTAAACTGGGTCGTGAGGACTGCTTTGACATCTGTTTTTTTTTCCCCCTCAAAGGGTTCTTTCCAAACCCTCGAAATTTTCCCCATATAGGGGAAGAAACTGGGAAACAACTAGAGGAGGTTGTCTTTTGTTTCCTCTGATTGGAAACATTGTCTCTTGTGTTCAGAGCAGTTTTTCAGCCCTCTTTTCCTCCATATCCCAGGCCTGTTCCACTTTCTTCTAGTAACATCAAAAGCATGAGACAATCATTGGCTTTGCAATAATTTCTAAACCAATAAAACTTTAGCCAAAAGATTGCATTGTACCGATGGGAGTCCATGTCGCATAGAATCACACACTTCTGCCTTTAGCTCCTCCACTCCCAATCTATATACAGGTAGTCACGCATTGGCACACAATGGCAGACTTACGAGTGCACAAAGACGTCTTCTTTGAAACATCTCAGGTGGAGGGGCAAGCACAGGACAGGAGGAGGATTAGAGAAGAGGGCGAGAAGACCAGGCAGGAAGGGATCACAGTGGTACACGGTGAGAAAGTACGTGAAAAGGAAGGGGGAAAACAATCATATGATGCCAGTTTAGTATATAGTGCACATAACAACGAAATTCTTGCCAAATCTGTGACGTGTTCTAGGATCTGAAGAGCTCTGAATCTTCTAGCCTCCTGGGGCTATTCTGGGCTTCTGATTGCCACCGAGTCATCAGCCAAGAAACCCAAACTATTTTAGGAGGATTCCATTGGCTTTCGAATGAAGTGGAATTTATATTATATTGGTAGCACAGATAGAACATTTTATTTAAGAAGAATCTGATCTCATAGGTGAGTAGGCAAATTGCGTATTGTCTGCAGGCCAGGGAGTAGAATTAAACATCTTCATGCTTTCGCATTCCATTTCTGTCAATAACAGGATATTGGCAGCAAACCATCTGAAAAAAACCCCACTGACCTTCAGTGAGTACTGCCAAGCACCATGCTTAATGCTAACCTACTGTACAGCTGGTAACACAGTGACACATCATTAGCCCAGGCGGTAAAAGCAAATGGTGTTCCCAGGATATTAGTGTTTACTATTTATGGCCTTCCTTTTTAAAAAATAACTACCCTTATAGAGAGTCAGTAAAACTTCTGTCACTTTTCCTATGTGAACCTTTATCAAAAGGTATTTGTTAAACTCCACTCAGTGCTTAGCATTGTGCTAAGTACTACGGGGGACTAGAGCAGGTATGTAAGTCACTATCCTTCTCTTCAAGGACATTATAGTTTAGTTGGGGAAACAAGAACTAACAGTATAAGCAATGGTAAGCAATACAAAATAAACTAATTGGGTCCTCAATTGTGTGATGAGGGCTATAGGAGTTCAGAGGAGAGGGATATCAAAGAAGGCTGACATTATCATCACTCTCATCAATAGTTAACATTTGTTGATACTTAAAATGTGCCAGGGGGCTTCCCTGGTGGCGCAGTGATTGAGAGTCCGCCTGCCGATGCAGGGGACATGGGTTCGTGCCCCGGTTCAGGAAGATCCCACATGCCGCGGAGCGGCTGGGCCCGTGAGCCATGGCCGCGGAGCCTGTGCTTCTGGAGCCTGTGCTCTGCAACGGGAGAGGCCACAACAGTGAGAGGCCCACGTACCGCAAAAAAAAAAAAAATGTGCCAGGTGTTGTGCTAAATGCTTTACACATATTATCTCATTTAATACTCTCAGCTACCTCTGAGATAAGCATTATTATTATTATCCCCAAAAGATAAGGAAACTCAGATAACTAAGTGACTTATCCAGGGGGAGTAATGAGACCTGAGACTTCGAGAGGCAAGGAAGGACCTGATCACAAAGGACCTTAAGAGCCATGTTAAGAAGTTTGTAATTCATCCCAAGGTCAGAGGGAAGCCAGTTGAAAATTAGAACGAAGCCATTTTAAGCCTGGGAGGAGTGTGTTTTTTAAAAAGATTATGCTGCCTAACTACTGGATTAAGAACACATTTTGTTTTGGGAATATACAGACCAGAGACAGAGGGACCAGTTAGATGACTATTGTAGCATAGTGCCTGGTACATATGTATTAGACACTCAATGCCTATTTGTTGGATGGATGGATAGATTAGGGAAGAGGTTCTAGTGGACAGAACTAGTGAAGTAATAATAAAGGATAGAAAGGGATAGGTTCAAATTATATTTAGGAGGTAAAATATATGGGATTTAATGATTAATTGGATGTGGAGGGTGAGAAAGAGAAGTTAAGAACAATGCCCAGGGTTTTTGAGGGGCTGGTGGTGCCATTCATTCATTTAGGGAGTATTAGAGAAGAATCAGATTTAATGGAAAAGTGTGGGGGAAGGAGATGAGTTCAGTTTTGGAAACACTGATTTTATGGTTCCTGTGGTTATACAAATTAAAGTGTCCAGTAAACAGCTAGATATATGGGTCCAAATTTTAGGAGGGAGATTTAGGATGGAGAGAAAGATAAGTGAGGCAAATAGGGATCTTTTTGGGGTGACAGAATTATTCTAAAATTGGATTGTGGTAATGGTTGCACAGTTCTGTAAATTAATAAAAACTCATTGAATTCTCTAGCAGCACTATTTACAATAGCCAAGACATGGAAGCAACCTAAGTGTCCACCAACAGATGAATGGATAAAGAAGATGTGGTATATATATACAATGAAATATTACTCAGCCATAAAAAAGAATGAAATAATGCCATTTGCACCAACATGGTTGGACCTAGAGGTTATCAAACTAAGTCAAGTAAGTCAGACAGAGAAAGACAAATATTATATGATGTCACTTACATGTGGAATCTAAAAAATAATACAAATGAATATACAAAATAGAAACAGACTCACAGACTTAGAAAGCAAACTTATGGTTACCAAAGGGGAAAAGTGGGGAGAGGGATAAATTAGGAGTATGGGATTAACAGATATACACTACTATGTACAAAATAGATAAGCAACAAGGATTTGCTACATAACACAGGGAACAATATTCAATATCTTATAATACCTATAATGGAAAATAATCTGAAAAAATTATATGAAAAAAAATCATTGAATTCTCCACTTAAAATAGATGAATTTTATGGTATGTAAATTGTATCTCAATAAAGCTCCTTTTTTTTTTTTTTTTTGGCCATGCCATGCAGCATGTGGGATCTTAGTTCCCTGACCAGGGATTGAACCTGCACCCCCTACATTGGAAGCACAGAGTCTTAACCACTGAACCACCAGGGACATCCCAAATAAAGCTCTTTTTAAAAAAAGATAAGCAAGGCACTGGCATATAGGTGGTATTGAGGCCTTAAAAATGGATAAGATTCAGCTTCCCTGGTGGTGCAGTGGTTAAGAATCTACCTGCCAATGCAAGGGACACAGGTTCGAGCCCTGGCCGGGGAAGATCCCAGATGACGCGGAGCAACTAAGCTCGTTCTCCACAGCTACTGAGCCCATGTGCCACAGCTACTGAAGCCCGCATGCCTAGGGCCTGTGCTCCACCACAAGAGAAGCCACGACAATGAGAAGCCCGTGCACTGCAACGAAGAGTAGCCCCCGCTCGCCACAACTAGAGAAAGCCCGCGCACAGCAGCAGAGACCCAACACAGCCATAAATAAATAAATAAATAAATTTATTTTTTTAAAAAATGGATAAGATCACGAAAGACTGAGGGTGATAGAATTCTTGGAATACTGGCATTTAAGGTTCAGACAAAGGAGTTAGAGTGATCAGAAGGAAAACTAGGAGAGTTAGTGTCATGGAAGCCAAGGGAAGAGAGCATTTCCAGAAGTAAATGGATGATTTTTTTTAAACTATAGGAGAGACTTAAATATCTTTAAATGCCAATGGGATCCAGGAACCAGTTGCCAGAGAGAGGTTGAATGAAGGAGAGAGAAGGGAAGACTGATTAAGTGAGGACCCCCAGAGGGCAGGAGAGGATGAGATGCAGAGCACAGGTAGAGGGATGAACTTTCTAGAGGAAGAGAGACACCACTTTTTTATAATGCTAGAAGAGGGCAGGATGGTTGAGGATGCAGGTATGTTTGTTTATTGCTTTGTTTTGAGAATTTGAGGGAATTCTCTGGAATGAGTACTATTTTCTTTGTGAAGAAGGAAGTAAAATCATTTGCTATGATTTTATTGAATATTATGAGTGAGAAGGGAGGTGGTGACTTTGGAGCTTTGAGGACTGTGGAGATTTGAATAAGCTACTGTGGAGAGGTGGAGAGAGCTGTCAAGAGAATCACTAATATAGGATTAGTAGGAAACGTTGAGAGCCTGTTTGAAGCTGGACACAATGAATTTAAAGGGGAATCAATCTATTCTTGTGTGATCAGCATGTAGGTCGCACTTAAACCCACAAGAATCAAAATGTTGCTTAGGTGAGAAGAAGGATGGAGATGTGTGTGTGTGTGTGTGTGTGTGTGTGTGTGTAACAGATAAAAGGTTAATATCACTAATATTGGAGATATCTAATATTGTATTATTATATTAGTGATGTTAACCTTTTATCTGTCTCGTGTTGTGATTTTTTTTCCCTGGTTTGTCATTTATCTGTATTTTCCTATGTCTTTTAGTTTTTCTGGCTTGTGGAGGAAGGTCTCCCCTCCTTAAACATAGTTTTTGTATTTTCAGTGGTTTTCTTTTCTGTATTTCAAGCCTTTAATATACCTGGAATTTATTTTAGGATATAAAGTTTTGAAATTTATCTTAGGATATGTAGTTTTGTTTTCTTCCAGATAAATAGCTCCTATGCCAAGACCATTTATTCACACAACAGTCCTTTTCCCATTGCCATATATTGGGTTTCCATATGTACTTGTACCTATTCTAGACTCTACTCTGTTCTAATGATTTAATTTTCTATTCTTATGCCAGTACCTTACTATTTTGATCATAGTGGCTTCATGGTAACTTTTTTTTAAACATCTTTATTGGGGTATAATTGGTTTACAATGGTGTGTTAGTTTCTGCTGTATAACAAAGTGAATCAGCTATACATATACATATATCCCCATATCTCCTCCCTCTTGCGTCTCCCTCCCCCCCTCCCTACCCCGCCCCTCTAGGTGGTCACAAAGCACCGAGCTGATCTCCCTGTGCTATGCGGCTGCTTCCCACTAGCTGTCTATTTTACATTTGACAGTGTATATATGTCCATGCCACTCTCTCACTTTGTCCCAGCTTACACTTCCCCCTCCCGTGTCCTCAAGTACATTCTCTATGTCTGCATCTTTATTCCTGTCCTGCCCCTAGGTTCCTCAGAATCTTTTTTTTTTTTAGATTCCATGTATATATGTGTTAGCATACAGTATTTGTTTTTCTCTTTCTGACTTACTTCACTCTGTATGACAGTCTCTAGGTCCATCTACCTCACTACAAATAGCTCAATTTAGTTTCTTTTTATGGCTAATATTCCATTGTGTATATGTGCCACATCTTCTTTATCCATTCATCTGTCGATGGACACTTAGGTTGCTTCCATGTACTGGCTATTGTAAATAGAGCTGCAATGAACATTGTGGTACATGACTCTTTTAGAATTATGGTGTTCTCAGGGTATATGCCCAGTAGTGGGATTGCTGGGTCATATGGTAATTCTATTTTTAGTTTTTTAAGGAACCTCCATACTATTCTCCATAGTTGCTGTATCAATTTACATTCCCACCAACAGTGCAAGAGGGTTCCCTTTTCTCCACACCCTCTCCAGCATTTATTGTTTCTAGATTTTTTGATGATGGCCATTCTGACTGGTGTGGGGTGATACATCATTGTAGCTTTGATTTGCATTTCTTTAATGATTAGTGATGTTGAGCATTCTTTCATGTGTTTGTTGGCTGTTTGTATATCTTCTTTGGAGAAATGTCTATTTAGGTTTTCTGCCCATTTTTGGATTGGGTTGTTTGTTTTTTTGATATTGAGCTGCATGAGCTGCTTATAAATTTTGGAGATTAGTCCTTTGTCAGTTGCTTCATTTGCAAATATTTTCTCCCATTCTGAGGGCTGTCTTTTGGACTTGTTTATGGTTTCCTTTACTGTGCAAAAGCTTTGAAGTTTCAGTAGGTCCCATTTGTTGATTTTTGTTTTTATTTCCATTTCTCTAGGAGGTGGATCACAAAGGATCTTTCTGTGATTTATGTCATAGAGTGTTCTGCCTATGCTTTCCTCTAAGGCTTTTATAGTGTCTGGCCTTACATTTAGGTCTTTAATCCATTTTGAGTTTATTTTTGTGTATGGTGTTAGGGAGTGTTCTAATTTCATTCTTGTACATGTAGCTGTCTAATTTTCCCAGCACCACTTATTGAAGAGTCTGTCTTTTCTCCACTGTATATTCTTGCCTCCTTTATCAAAGATAAGGTGACCATATGTGCGTGGGTTTATCTCTGGGCTTTCTATCCTGTTCCATTGATCTATCTTTCTGTTTTTGTGCCAGTACCATACTGTCTTGATTACTGTAGCTTTGTACTATAGTCTGAAGTCAGGGAGCCTGATTCCTCCAGCTCCGTTTTTCTTTCTCAAGATTGCTTTGCCTATTCGGGGTCTTTTGTGTTTCCATACAAATTGTGAAATTTTTTGTTCTAGTTCTGTGAAAAATGCCATTGGTAGTTTGATAGGAATTGCATTGAATCTGTAGATTGCTTTGTGTAGTATAGTCATTTTCACAATGTTGATTCTTCCAATCAAAGAACATGGCATATCTCTCCATCTGTTTGTATCATCTTTGATTTCTTACATCAGTGTCTTATAGTTTTCTGAGTACAGGTCTTTTACCTCCTTAGGTAGGTTTATTCCTAGGTATTTTATTCTTTTTGTTGCAATCATAAAATGGGAGTGTTTCCTTAATTTCTCTTTCAGATTTTTCACCATTAGCGTATAGGAATGCAAGAGATTTCTGTGCATTAATTTTGTATCCTGCTACTTTACCAAATTCATTGATTAGCTCTAGTAGTTTTTTGGTAGCATCTTTAGGATTCTCTATGTAGAGTATCATGTTGTCTGTATGGTAACTTTTAATATTTGGTAATATCTTGTATTTCTTTGTCATAATTTTCTTGCTATTCTTGGATATTTTGTTCTCCATATGAACTTTAGAATATTTTTATCTAGTTACTGAATATACTTAATTTGGATTGTGGTTATCTTATTACATTGGGAAGAAATGGTGTTAAATCATCCCAAACAGAATCATGGTATATCCCTGCAGTTTTTTAGGTTTTATTGCTGGGAACTTCTCTTTAGTATTTTATTGTATTCTTCAAATAGATACACCTTTCTTCTTAAATTGATCCTTAGGTATCTTATGGTCTTTTCCATGTTGTGAGTGGATTGCTTTTCTATTTCCATTTAAAATAGCATGTGGAGGAAACTGTTGATTTTATGTCTTTCCTTATATGTAATAATCTTACCAAAGTAATATTTTTAGAATTTTTTAAAAAGCTAGGGTCTCTTAGGTTTATTTGAAGCACTTAAATCTCTTTTTCCACCAATAGTTATATCAAATATTTAATTTTCTTATTTTCTTTTGCCTCAGCTAAAATATTAAAAACACTGTTGAATAATAGTGGTGATATCCAACAGCTTTGCTTTGTTCATGTTCTGGGACAGACCTTAGCATTGTCACCATTGACTGTCATGTTTGTTATTTGCTTTCTTTATCATAATTAAAAGTTGTCCTTTATGTATAGTTTTTATTTGGATTGCCTGCTGAATTTTGTTTAGAAACCTTTAAGAATGTATCAGTATAATCCTGTATGTTGATATATATTTCTAATGTTGAATCATTCTTTTATTTCTGGAATAAACCCTGTTGGATTATAGTGTTTTATTCTTTTGTAACCCTTCTGGATTTCATTTTCTATTTTATGTAGAATTTTTCCATATATATTCAGAAGTGAAATCAATCTATTGTCGTATTATTTCTGGTACCTTTTTTAGATTTCTGGTATGTTGGTTATACTAGATTCACTAAATGCAGTTGGGATCTTTTTATCTTTCTCTGTGGTCTTCAGAGTTTAAGCAGCATGGGAAGGATCTGTTTTCTAAAGAGTTTGTGGAACCCAGTTCTGAAACCATCTGAATCTGGAGTCTTTAAAAAAATAATTACACATCTTTAATTCCAGTCTGGCCTAAAGTTATCAGTCTCTCTAGGTTTTGTTACTTCTTCTTGGGTAAAATTTGGTAGTATTTAATAGATTTTTCAACTGTATGCTGTAGGTTGCACGTAATATTCCCTTGTAATTACTTTTATATCCATCTAGTGGTATGCTGCAGTTAGCTAGCCAGTTGTGCACATTTCTGGGTTAAGTGACTACACGTTGGTAACTTAAAATCCACCATGGTGGGAGTTTTCACCATGAAAATCAGCAAGCACTACAAATAGAGGGTTTTTTTGAGAGCCGATTGTTAAATGTTTACCAGCATACTATTGTCTGTATCAATGAGTGTATCTCCTTTTCCACTGTGTTTTCTTTTTTTGTTTGGCTTTGCTTTCTCTCTTTTTCCTTAATCAGGATTTTCAAAGAACCCACTTTTTTTTTCTTTTAAGTTTTATTTTATTTATTTATTTAAATTTTTTTGTGTGTGTGGTACGTGAGCCTCTCACTGCTGTGGCCTCTCCTGTTGTGGAGCACAGGCTCCGGACACGCAGGCTCAGCGGCCATGGCTCATGGGCCCAGCCGCTCCGTGGCATGTGGGATCTTCCCAGACCGGGGCATGAACCCGTGTCCCCTGCATCGGCAGGCGGACTCTCAACCACTGTGCCACCAGGGAAGCCCTATTTTATTTATTTTTTATACATCAGTTTCTTATTAGTTATCTATCTATTATACATATTAGTGTATATATGTCAATCCCAAACTCCCAATTCATCCCACCACTGTCACCCCCTCCCCCCGCTTTCCCCCCTTGGTGACCATATGTTTGTTCTCTACATCTGAGTTTCTATTTCTGCCTTGCAAACAGGTTCATTGGTACCACTTTTCTAGATTCCACATATATGCATTAATATACGATATTTGTTTTTCTCTTTCTGACTTACTTCACTCTGTAAGACAGACTCTAGGTCCATCCATGTCTCTACAAATTACCCAATTTCATTCTTTTTTATGGCTGAGTAGTATTCCATTGTATATATATACCACATCTTCTTTATCCATTCGTCTGCCGATGGGCATTTAGGTTGCTTCCATGACCTGGCTATTGTAAATAGTGCTGCAATGAACATTGGGGTGCATGTGTCTTTCTTTTTTTTGTTGTTGTAATTTATTTTTTTTCTCAGTTTCCCCATTTGTTTTTCACACACACACACTGTATTTTATTTTTACAAGACATATATAAACTGACACCAAGCATTGTAAATGGATGACCACAACAAAAGCAACAATGATTGCAATTACCAAACACGAAACACACTCATACTTTGTCATAATATTGACATTCAGTCCAGTAATCCTCCACTGTAACTGCTCCTTTACTTTGCAGTGAAAATTGATTTGTGTATTTTTTGCCTCTGAGTCCTTGTGGGATTCTTTTTATTCAAACAGAAAGTCACAAAAATTATAATCATCCTCATCAGTTCACTCAGTCCCATGTAATTAATTTTTTTTCATCTTGATCTTTGTTAGCATGTTTATGAATTCATCAGTTTTCTATTAGAGTTCTGAGAATGCTTATTCATTCAGTTCAGCAGTATAGTCAGTTACCAGAAACCTGTACTTGTCAGAGTCTTTTCCATGAATTCCTTGAAGATGAAACCCTGTTATAGGAACATCTTTGCAAAGGCATCAGAGTACACCCAGAACTGTCTGTAAATGACAAAAGACTTAAGAATGACCACGGTTAGAGATTTGCTGAAAGTTAATAATAATGCAATTGACAAGGAAATTTAGTTATTTCTGAGATATACATTTTAAAGTAATAACTAGAATTATGATTTATAACATTATACCAGAGCATACAAGATTTTTAGAAATTTCATGTAATATCTGAAACATTTATATTAACATATTTCCATACAAATAACCCAAAGAAAGTTTAGTATTAGTTGTTTTTTTGTTTGTTTTTTTATACTGCAGGCTTTTATTAGTCATCAGTTTTATACACATTAGTGTATACATGTCAACACCAATCGCCCAATTCACCACACCACCATCCCCACCCCACCCCAGTTTTCCCCGCTTGGTGTCCATACATTTGTTCGCTACATCTGTGTCACAAGTTCTGTCCTGCAAACCGATTCATCTGTACCATTTTTATAGGTTCCACATACATGCGTTAATATACGATATTTGTTTTTCTCTTTCTGACTTACTTCACTCTGTATGACAGTCTCTAGATCCATCCACGTCTCAACAAATGACTCAATTTCTTTCCTTTTTATGGCTGAGTAATATTCTATTGTATATATGTGCCACATCTTCTTTATCCATGATAGTTTATTTTGATTTCATTAATATTAACTTTTCAAAAATTAAATCCTTCCTTCTGTGTCCTTTTAGTTTATTTTATTGTCCTTGACCAGTTTGTTAACTTGAAAAATTCATTATTTTTCATCATTTGCATTTTCCTGAGTAGAGCTTTAAGCGTACCCTGTAGATTTTGTTACTGTGTGCCCTTTTAGTCTTTTCTATAAAATCAAGAATTTCAGTTTTAATTTCCTCTTTGATTCCAAAATTGTTTAGGTATATGTTTCTTAATTTCCAAGTATTTAAGGATTCAGGAATTCATATTGTTATTTTCTTATTTTACAGGATTATAATCAGAGAAGGTAGACTATAAAATCTTTTTAAAATGTATCTGTATTATGTCGTTCTTTGTGGTGAAGTACATGATGAATTGTCAGTGTTCCATGAATAGAAGAGAAGAATGTATATTTTCTGTAGGGTGCAAAGACCTACATGTAACTATTTTTTTAAATGAATGGATTAATTAATTTTATTTATTTTTGGCTGTGTTCGGTCTTCGTTGCTGCACACAGGCTTTCTCTAGTTGCAGCTAGCAGGGGCTACTCTTCATCGTGGAGCGTGGGCTTCTCATTGCTGTGGCTTCTCTTGTTGCGGAGCATTGGCCCTAGGCATGCGGACTTCAGCAGTTGCAGCACGTGGGCTCAGTAGTTGTGGCTCGCGTGCTCTAGAGTGCAGGCTCAGTAGTTGTGGAACACAGGCTTAGTTGCTCCGTGGCATGTGGGATCTTCCCGGACCACGGCTCAAATCCGTGTCCCCTGCACTGGCGGGCGGACTCTTAACCACTGTGTAACCAGGGTAGCCCACATTGTTTTACTGATACTTTTTTCCCATATTCTGTATGTCCTTGATTATTTTTTAGTCTGAAACCTACTTATTTCATCTCTCTGCTTCACACTGTAACTGTATATTTTCCCCTTGTCATTTCTCCTATTTTTAAGAATACTTGTTTCCTAGAAGTACAACTGACAGTTTTATTTTTCAAAGAGTTTAAAGGAAAGGCGCATTTTTAAAGTTCTTAATACATATTGTCAAAATTCTCTGTTCACCAAGGCAATTTACACTCCCACCAGAAATGTACAAGGGAGCAGATGGGACTTTCCTGTGTTTTCCTCTATCATACTGTTACAGAATGCTACTGAATTCAGTCAACTCCACCTAGCCTTTTCAGTCTTCTTTATAAGAGAAAAATCATTGGATGCCAAGCAGTAGTTAAGAGCAGGAGCTCCCACAGGATTAGGGTTAGGGTTGACAAAACTGACATGTCATCCAGTAGGCCTGCTACCTCCTGTTGCAAGGAAGACTGTTGAGTCTCTGGGGTTTGGGTTGATTCCATACAGAACGAGGTCAGAGAAATCAAAAGCAGTTGTAAGCAATTAAATATCCCCATGTTGGTCCTTAAGTAGTTTTCTTCACAATTCCTGCCACCCCTGCATCCCCCAGCTTTCTCACTCTCTTTGTTCTGCCCAGTGATAACTTTTTCTTCTCTACAGTATCTTTCAAAACTTGTTTTCAGGGATACTGAAATTCACAATGCTTTCTTTTTTTTTCTCATTTATTTATTTATTTTTACATCTTTACTGGAGTATAATTGCTTTACAATGGTGTGTTACTTTCTGTTTTATAACAAAGTGAATCAGCTATACATATACATATGTTCCCATATCTCTTCCCTCTTGCATATCCCTCCCTCCCACCCTCCCTATCCCACCCCTCCAGGTGGTCAGAAAGCACCAAGCTGATCTACCTGCTATGCGGCTGCTTCCCACTAGCTATCTATTTTACGTTTGGTAGTGTATATATGTCCATGCCACTCTCTCACTTTGTCACAGCTTACCCTTCCCCCTCCCCATATCCCCAAGTCCATTCTCTAGTAGGTCTGTGTCTATTCCTGTTTTACCCCTAGGTTCTTCATGACATTTTTTTTTCTTAGATTGCATATATATGTGTTAGCACACGGTATTTGTCCTTCTCTTTCTGACTTACTTCACTCTGTATGACAGACTCTAGGTCCATCCACCTCACTACAAATAATTCAGTTTCGTTTCTTTTTATGGCTGAGTAATATTCTACTGTATATATTTGCCACATCTTCTTTATCCATTCATCTGGTGATGGACACTTAGGTTGTTTCCATCTCCTGGCTATTGTAAATACAGCTGCAATGAACATTTTGGTACATGACTCTTTCTGAATTACGGTTTTCTCAGGGTATATGCCCAGTAGTGGGATTGCTGGGTCATATGGTAGTTCTATTTGTAGTTTTTTAAGGAACCTCCATACTGTTCTCCGTAGTGGCTGTCCAATTCACATTCCCACCAGCAGTGCAAGAGTGTTCCCTTTTCTCCACACCCTCTCCAGCATTTATTGTTTCTAGATTTTTTGATGATGGCCATTCTGACTGGTTTTGATTTGCATTTCTCTAATGATTAGTGATGTTGGGCATCCTTTCATGTGTTTGTTGGCAGTCCTTTTATCTTCTTTGGAGAAATGTCTATTTAGGTTTTCTGCCTATTTTTGGATTGGGTTGTTTGTTTTTTTGTTATTGACCTGCATGAGCTGCTTGTAAATTTTGGCATGAGCTGCCTGTAAATTTTAGAGATTAATCCTTTGTCAGTTGATTCATTTGCAAATATTTTCTCCCATTCTGAGGGCTGTCTTTTGGTCTTGTTTATGGTTTCCTTTGCTGTGCAAAAGCTTTGAAGTTTCATTAGGTCCCATTTGTTTATTTTTTCTCCCATTCTGAGGGTTGTCTTTTGGTCTTGTTTATGGTTTCCTTTGCTCTGGAGAAGCTTTGAAGTTTCATTAGGTCCCATTGTTTTATTTTTGTTTTTATTTCCATTTCTGTAGGAGGTGCGTCAAAAAGGATCTTTCTGTGATTTATGTCATAGAGTGTTCTGCCTGTGTTTTCCTCTAAGAGTTTGATAGTTTCTGGCCTTACATTTAGGTCTTTAATCCATTTTGAGCTTATTTTTGTGTATGGTGTTAGGGAGTGATCTAATCTCATACTTTTACATGTACCTGTCCAGTTTTCCCAGCACCACTTATTGAAGAGGCTGTCCTTTCTCCACTGTATATTCCTGCCACCTTTATCAAAGATAAGGTGACCATATGTGCATGGGTTTATCTCTGGGCTTTCTATCCTATTCCATTGATCTATCTTTCTGTTTTTGTGCCAGTACCATACTGTCTTGATTACTGTAGCTTTGTAGTATAGTCTGAAGTCAGGCAGCCTGATTCCTCCAGCTCCATTTTTTGTTCTCAAGATTGCTTTGGCTATTCGGGGTCTTTTGTGTTTCCATACAAATTGTGAAATTTTTTGTTCTAGTTCTGTGAAAAATGCCAGTGGTAGTTTGATAGGGATTGCATTGAATCTATAGATTGCTTTGGGAAGTAGAGTCATTTTCACAATGTTGATTCTTCCAATCCAAGAACATGGTATATCTCTCCATCTGTTTGTATCATCTTTAATTTCTTTCATCAGTGTCTTATAATTTTCTGCATACAGGTCTTTTGTCTCCTTAGGTAGGTTTATTCCTAGATATTTTATTCTTTTTGTTGCAATGGTAAATGGGAGTGTTTTCTTGATTTCACTTTCAGATTTTTCATCGTTAGTATATAGGAATGCCAGAGATTTCTGTGCATTAATTTTGTATCCTGCTACTTTACCAAATTCATTGATTAGCTCTAGTAGTTTTCTGGTAGCATCTTTAGGATTCTCTATGTATAGTATCATGTCATCTGCAAACAGTGACAGCTTTACTTCTTCTTTTCCGATTTGGATTCCTTTTATTTCCTTTTCTTCTCTGATTGCTGTGGCTAAAACTTCCAAAACTATGTTGAATAAGAGTGGTGAGAGTGGGCAACCTTGTCTTGTTCCTGACCTTAGTGGAAATGCTTTCAGTTTTTCGCCATTGAGGATGATGTTGGCTGTGGGCTTGTCATATACGGCCTTTATTATATTGAGGAAAGTTCCCTCTACACCTACTTTCTGCAGGGTTTTTATCATAAATGGGTGTTGAATTTTGTCAAAAGCTTTCTCTGCATCTATTGAGATGATCATATGGTTTTTCTCCTTCAATTTGTTAATATGGTTAATCACATTGATAGATTTGCGTATATTGAAGAATCCTTGCATTCCTGGAATAAACCCCACTTGATCATGGTGTATGATCCTTTAACCACTGTGCCACCAGGGAAGCCCTCTCATGATCTTTTGTATTTCTGCAGGGTCAGTTTTTACTTCTTTTACATTTCTAATTCTATTGATTTGAGTCTTCTCCCTTTTTGTCTTGATGAGTCTGGCTAATGGTTTGTCCATTTTGTTTATCTTCTCAAAAACCAGCTTTTACTTTTATTGATCTTTGCTATTGTTTCCTTCATTTCTTTTTCATTTATTTCTGATCTGATCTTTATGATTTCTTTCCTTCTGCTAACTTTGGGGTTTTTTTGTTCTTCTTTCTCTAATTGCTTTAGGTGCAAGGTTAGGTTGTTTATTCAAGATGTTTCCTGTTTCTTAAGGTAGGATTGTATTGCTATAAACTTCCCTCTTAGAACTGCTTTTGCTGCATCCCATAGGTTTTGGGTCATTGTGTCTCCATTGTCTTTTGTTTCTAGGTATTTTTTTATTTCCTCTTTGATTTCTTCAGTGATCACTTCGTTATTGAGTAGTGTATTGTTTAGCCTCCATGTGTTTGTATTTTTTACAGATCTTTTCCTATAATTGATATCTAGTCTCATGGCGTTGTGGTCGGAAAAGATAATTGATACAAGTTCAATTTTCTTATATTTACCCAGGCTTGATTTGTGACCCAAGATATGATCTATCCTGGAGAATGTTCCATGAGCACTTGAGAAAAATGTGTATTCTGTTGTTTTTGGATGGAATGTCCTATAAATATCAATTAAGTCCATCTTGTTTAATGTATCATTTAAAGCTTGTGTTTCCTTATTTATTTTCATTTTGGATGATTTGTCCATTGGTGAAAGTGGGGTGTTAAAGTCACCCTACTATGAATGTGTTACTGTCAATTTCCCCTTTTATGGCGGTTAGTATTTGCCTTATGTATTGAAGTGCTCCTGTGTTGGGTACATAAATATTTACAATTGTTATATCTTCTTCTTGGATCGATCCTTTGATCGTTATGTAGTGTCCTTCTTTGTCTCTTCTAATAGTCTTTATTTTAAAGTCTGTTTTGTCTGATATGAGAATTGCTACTCCAGCTTTCTTTTTGTTTCCATTTGTATGGAATAACTTTTTCCATTCCATCCCCTTACTTTCAGTCTGTATGTGTCTCTAGGTCTGAAGTGGGTCTCTTGTAGACAGCATATATATGGGTCTTGTTTTTGTATCCATTCAGCCAGTCTGTGTCTTTTGGTGGGAGAATTTAATCCATTTACATTTCAGGTAATTATCGATATGTATATTCCTAGTCCCATTTTCTTAATTGTTTTGGGTTTGTTATTGTAGATCTTTTCCTTCTCTTGTGTTTCTTGCTAGAGAAGTTCCTTTAGCATTTGTTGTAAAGCTGGTTTGGTGGTGCTGAATTCTCTCAGCTTTTGCATGTTTGAAAAGGTTTTAATTTCTCCATCAAATCTGAATGAGATCCTTGCTGGGTAGAGTAATGTTGGTTGTAGGGTTTTCTCCTTCATCACTTTAAATATGTCCTGCCAGTCCCTTCTGGCTTGCAGAGTTTCTGCTGAAAGATCAGCTCTTAACCTTACGGGGATTCCCTTGTGTGTTATTTGTTGTTTTTCCCTTGCTGCTTTTAATATGTTTTCTTTGTATTTAATTTTTGACAGTTTGATTAATATGCGTCTTGGCGTGTTTCTCCTTGGATTTATCCTGTATGGGACTCTCTGTGCTTCCTGGATTTGATTAACTATTTCCTTTCCCATATTAGGGAAGTTTTCAACTATAATCTCCTCAAATATTTTCTTAGTCCCTTTCTTTTTCTCTTCTTCTTCTGGAACCCATGTAATTCGAATGTTGGTGCGTTTAATGTTGCCCCAGATGTCTCTGAGACTGTCCTTGGTTCTTTTCATTCTTTTTCTTTATTCTGCTCTGCGGTAGTTATTTCCACTATTTTATCTTCCAGGTCACTTTTCCGTTCTTCTGCCTCAATTATTCTGCTATTGATCCCTTCTAGAGTATTTTTAATTTCATTTATTGTGTTGTTCATCATTGCTTGTTTCATCTTTTGTTCTTCTAGGTCCTTGTTAAATGTTTCTTGCGTTTTGTCTATTCTATTTCCAAGATTTTGGATCATCTTTACTGTCATTATTCTGAATTCTTTTTCAGGTGGACTGCCTATTTCCTCTTCATTTGTTAGGTCTGGTGGGTTTTGAACTTGCTCCATCATCTGCTGTGTGTTTTTCTGTCTTCTCATTTTTCTTATCTTCCTGTGTTTGGGGTCTCCTTTTTGCAGCCTGCTGGTTCATAGTTCCCGTTGTTTTTGGTGTCTGTCCCCAGTGGCTGAAGTTGGTTCAGTGGGTTGTGTAGGCTTCCTGGTGGAGGGGACTAGTGCCTGTGTTCTAGTGGATGAGGCTGGATCTTGTCTTTCTGGTGGGCAGGTCCACAGCTGGTGTTGTGTTTTGGGGTGTCTGTGGACTTATTATGATTTTAGGCAGCCTGTCTTCTAATGGGTGGAGTTGTGTTCCTGTCTTGATAGTTGTTTGGCATAGGGTGTCCAGCACTGTAGCTTGCTGGTCGTTGAGAGAAGCTTGGTGTTGGTGTTGAGATGGAGATCTCTGGGAGATTTTCGCCATTTGATATTACGTGGAGCTGGGAGGTCTCTTGTGGACCAGTGTCCTGAAGTTGGCTCTCCCATCTCAGAGGCAAAGCACTGACTTCTGGCTGCAGCACCAAGATCCTTTCATCCACACGGCTCAGAATAAAAGGGAGATAAAGTAGAAAGAAAGAAAGAGAGAGAGAGAGAAAGAAAGAAAGAAAGAAAGAAAAGAAAGAAAGAAAGAAAGGAAGGAAGAAAGAGGATAAAGTAAAGTTATTAAAATAAAAAATAATTATTAAGAAAAAAATTTTTTTAAAGTTAAAAAAAAAAAGGATGGATAGTATCCTAGGACAAATGGTGAAAGCAAAGCTGTACAGACAAAATCTCACACAGAAGCATACACATACACACTCACAAAAATAGAAAAAGGGGAAAAAAATAATAAATCTTGCTCTCAAAGTCCACCTCCTCAATTTGGGATGATTTGTTGTCTATTCAGGTATTCCACAGATGCAGGGTGCATCAAGTTGATTGTGGAGATTTAATCCACTGCTCCTGAGGCTGCTGGGAGAGATTTCCCTTTCTCTTCTTTGTTCGCACAACTCCCAGGGTTCAGTTTTGGATTTGGCCCCGCTTCTGGTTGTAGGTCACCTGAGGGCGTCTGTTCTTTGCTCAGAGAGGATGTGGTTAAAGGAGCCGCTGGTTTGGGGGCTCGGGCTCACTTAGGCCGAGGGGAAGGAGGGGGACGGAGTGCTGGGTGAGCCTGCGGTGGCAGAAGCTGGCGGGACGTTGCACCAGCCTGAGGCGTGCTGTGCGTTCTCCAGGGGAAGTTGTTGCTGGATCATGCGACCCTGGCAGTGGCGGGCTGCACAGGCTCCCTGAGGGGAGGTGTGGACGGTGACCTGTGCTCACACACAGGCTTTTTGGTGGCGGCAGCATCGGCCTTAGCATCTCATGCCCGTCTCTGGGGTCCGCGCTGTTAGCCGCGGCTCGCGCCCGTCGCTGGAGCTCCTTTAAGCGGCACTCTTAATCCCCGCTCCTCGCGCACCAGGAAACAAAGAGGGAAGAAAAAGTCCCTTGCCTCTTCGGCAGCTCCAGACTTTTTCCCGGACTCCCTCTCGGCCAGCCGTGGTGCACTAACCCCCTGCAGTCTGTGTTCAAGCCACCAACCCCTGTCCTCTCTCTGTGCTCCAACCGAAGCCCGAGCCTCAGACCCCAGCCCCGCCCGCCCCGGCGGGTGAGCAGACAAGCCTCTCGGGCTGGTGAGGGCAGGTCGGCACCGATCCTTGGGAATATCTCCGCTTTGTCCTCCGCACCCCTGTGGCTGTGCTCTCCTCCGCATTTCCAAAGCTTACCCGCTCTGTCACCCGCAGTCTCCGCCCGCGAAGGGGCTTCTAGTGTGTGGAAACCTTTTCTGCTTCATGGCTCCCTCCCACTGGTGCAGGTCCCATCCCTATTCTTTTGTCTCTGTTTATTCTTTTTTCTTTTGCCCTACCCAGGTATGTGGGGAGTTTCTTGCCTTTTGGGAGGTCAGAGGTCTTCTGCCAGCGTTCAGTAGGTGTTCTGTAGGAGTTGTTCCACGTGTAGATGTATTTCTGATGTATCACTGTTGGGCCCCCAGGAATTACTTCTTCTCATCTCTTGCCACCATGTCTGAATTCTTCCACAATGCTTTCTTAATGCATGAAAACTTCTGTACAGAGATTTGCATTTTCAAAAAATATATACATTTCTGAAAACAGAATTTTAAGGGTCAATAATTAAAGTGGAAAGAGTACCTGGTACTGAT
>NW_006784330.1:1045884-1066088 GCF_000442215.2 Lipotes vexillifer
TTTTTCACCATGAAACAGCAGTATTTAATTATTCATTAGAAATATACATGTTCTTTGAAAAATCGGTATTAAATTCCTCTTCGTAAAGTATCTGATTCTAAGAAATCAACTGTAAAAGCATGTTTTTTACATAATTGGGGAAATTTAAATATGGAACAAGCACTAGATGAATGATATTAAGGAATTATTTTAGTCATTGTGATTGTGCAATAAAATATCCTTTTATTTTTGAGATGCAAACTGAAGTATTTAAAGGGTAGAATAATATAATGTCGTAGATTTGCTTTAAAATACTCCAGCAAAAAAGGGAAATAAATCAAACAAGTATAACAAAATGTTGATAGCTTTTGCAGCTGTGGGATGGGTACATGAGGTTTTTATCTAGAGGATGTCTAGCTTTAAATATGCTTAGAAAATTTCATAATAAAATTTTACAATGGTAATGGTGATGTATGTTCACTGCAACCAGTAAAACAATGCTAAAATGAATAAGGAAAACATTTTAATTTTCCCTACCCTCTCTCCAGTCAGAGTCACAGCCTAGCTTATTTTCTGTCTGCTGAATCCATTTCTTTCAAAGTCCTATATCCCCACTCTCGGGACGAGCCCAGTTTTCTCCCATGCCCACTTTATCTTCCCTTTTTTTGGTCACCTTGTTTGAAGCTCCTCAGTGAGCTGAATGTGACAACAGGTAAAGATCCAGGTGCAAGAACTAAACCACATTACTATCTAAAGACAGACCACAAGAATTGGCTGCTTGTGGATGCATCCTTCCTTAGAAAATGCAGTTGGAATCTGGTGCTGGAGATGTGAGATTTGAACTCTAAGGGATCTTAGAAGTAACTGAATTAGTTAGTTCATTGTTCAAATAAGGCCAACCCAGCCCTTTAGGTTCTAGATGAGATTAAGAAGAATGAGAGAATGGAAATAACTTCTGAGTAATAATTGAAGCCTTTAAAATGATTTGGAAACACATTCATATGTGCACACATACACACCTACATGTTTTAAATTCCAAAACTATCTCAATTAACCAACAAAAGATGACAGAAATATCAGTTGTAAATGATAAGCCATCAAGAGTTGAAATGCCAGTCATCCTATTTTTACAGTAATATAAATAAGTATAGACATAAACCCAAGACTGAATTTCAGCTTTCTGGGAAAGAAGTACTGCATATTTCCAGTCTAGAGTAGCAAGTAGGGGTGTGGGAGGACTGGGAAAGGGAATCAATATTTATTTAACTCCTGCTGTGTTCCGGGTTCTGTGCTAAGGCTGTTATCTCTATTTTCTCATTTGGTTTTTAGAACAATCTGTGAGATAGGTGACAGTGATTCTGTTTTACTTGCTGGAAAGATGGGCTCAGAGTTGTTAAGTAACTTGTCTGAGGTCACTCAGCTTATAAGTGTTAAAGCTAGAATTCAGACTCAGACCTGCTTAACTTTAAATCCAGAGCTTTTTCCAGTCTACTTTTTGCCTCCCGGGAGAAAAAAGTGCTGAGAAGAAATGGCAACTTAGCACATGACAACCCTCAAAAAGAAAAAAAGGAAGGGTGCTTTTTCTCTCTAGTTATAGCTACAAAGAGAGTGATCAAAGAGCAGTATTTCTTTGATGGTTAGAATGAAACACGGGGAATCTGAAGGAGCCCTGGCTTTGAAATTAGAAAACCTAATTTGGGTTGTAACTCCATCGCTTCGTAGTTTATATGACTTTGATAACTCACTTTACCTCTCTGGATCTCAGTTTCCTCATCTATAAAATGCAGACAGTAATGCCTGCCCTAGCAATCTTCTAAGGTTGTTATGAAGATCAAATGTAGAGATCAAATATACCTGAAAGCAGTCTCTAGTCTAAACCATAACAACTACACAGCTATATTAACTACACAACTGTAACTAATGATTTCCTTGGTTATAGTAACATTGTATTAAGATGATCAGCTCTTTGGAATTTCCCAGCAAGTCCTTCTTGCTTCTCCTTTTCTTTGTATTTTCTCTAGGAGCTACTGGACTTCCCAAAGTGAGAAATTGAGCCCTGAGCCCTAGGCGGAAAGTAAAGACCCAAAATAAATCACATTCTGTGCCCCCTTATACCGTCACTATTTATGTATAGGTGAATCAGGTTAAGGGCAACATCAAGGGCAGACTTATAAGGGAAAAGAAGCTCCCAAAAGGTAGCCTTTTGTCAGAGCAAGTGTGAGGCTGGGGGACACAGACCTACCTGCTTTGTCCTAGTGAAGGTGGAGAGAGATTATGAATAACAGGAATTATACACACACAAACACATATGCAAACACTCAGACATACGTGAGCCTCAGGGGCTTTTCACCATAAGGCAATGCCCATCAGGATAGAGTCCCTAGATGTAACCTAGGGCCGTCGCTGATTCCAGTAATACTTGCATAATACCATACTTTCTGTTCATATTTTTGACAACTGCCTCTCATCTTTCTTCATCAATACCACAGGCAGGCTAACTGGTGAATCCCTGCTCTGTAGAGCAAGGATTGTGTGTGGGAAGGTGCATATTCATCAATGCATTAACAAGTATTTTAATGAGCCTCCAAGGTATAGTGCTCTACTATGCTTGGAGCTCAGAGTACAGGACAGATGGGGTCCTCTCCCTTAGGGAGCACTGCAGAGGAAACTGAAACAGAATGTAATTACGGTATTATATTTTTGTAAGTGAGGGAATGTGTTAGCTTTCTTGCTTACACACCTATTTCTTCGAGACCCACCCTAATATCTTTTGGGCTCTGAGCCTGGGGAATTGTGTTAATTATGAGGGAGCCCAGAGCACAAAAACAGAGAATAACAAGCTTGAGCCAGCCAAATTCCTTCCCAGCCAAAGATGTGAAATGTAATCAGTGTTTTGTCAGAAATCAGCACTTGATCTCCTTTCTGGCATCAGCCTTCTGCTCTGAATGGAGGGGGAAGGTGATGGTCTGGCTCCTGGTAGGAAGAGAGACCATTTTATCTTCAGACGCAGGGTGAACCCTGTCCAGCAGTGTGGAGGTAACTACATTTGGGCGTGAGATCTAGATGCTTAGGTGTGGGAAGAAGAATAAGAAAAGGGACATGGTAATCTCAGAGAAAAGCAAATCGTGACCCAGTATGTTCCAGAAAGCAAAAAATATGCAGAAACTGAATAAAAATAAACCAGACGATAAAACAGTGCTTGCTTGTTTGTTCGGCAGAAAACCCCAGAAGATATAGTGGTTTTAGCAATAGTAGTCACAGCCATCACCATCATCAGAGCAGTAGTAGTAAAAAACAAACAAACAACTATTTGACTACCTATTGCTTTATTTCTGTTGCTTAGTCTACTAAGAATGTACAAAACCCTATGAGGCTAGATACTAGTATCATCCTAATTTACAGAAGAGGAAACTTAGGCTGCTTTGCCCAAGACCAGACAGCTATAGGAGGCTAGCCTGAGGCTAACTTCAGGTCTGACTTCAAAGCCCATCCTTTTAACAAATTTCAGTTTGGCTTTTGGTTCAGTAAAGATAAACCCCTACCCCATGACACCCAGGGATCCTTCCCAGCGAGTGCCCGCATGTGTGTGTGTGTGTGTGTGTGTGCGCACACGCTCTCTCTCAGTCTCTCTGTGTCTCTCCATCCCCAACCCCATCCCCACCAAGATAGCCTGACCAAGAGCTCTCCTCAGGACCCCTTTATCTCCTTGCGCTTTCCTACATAGAAACTCCTTAGCTCTGGTCTCTGTCCTGGCTCATGAGGCAGTCAGGACCCCTGGAAACACGTTCTCAAGGCATCTTTGTTACCTACTCACAGAACTGGACTTTTTCCCGGGGTCTCCTTTTTCACTGATGCTCTCGTACAGAATTTTTCAGGTCCGTGTCCTGAGGCTCTTTCCTGGTGCTTCTCTGTCGTCTTTCCCTCCCCCGCAGCTCCTCCACCCTCCGCAGCTTAGAAAGCAATATAGGCTCTTCTTCAGCTCTTTTCACTCTTCCACTTGGGCCCTTGCTCTTTCTAGTGACCATCTTCCTTTTCTGAACATGGATCCAGTTTTTTTTTTTCCTTTTGTCATCTGAAGTCCCCTGTCTCATAAAGAATGACTTATTTCTCAGAATTATGGCTTCCCTGACCTTAGCTGTCAGAGTGTGAATTTCCTTGGCTCTCGCGGTAGATTCATTGTTCTGTATGTATACAGGAAGTATCAGGATACCAAAGCCGTCTCCCAGAAACAAAGGTCTTGGGGAGGGATGCTTATGTCAGACTTGAGTACAAAGTAAGGCTAAGTGCTCCCCACGGTCTAGTCTGAGGCTAAAGAAGGCATAATCTTTCATTGGCTCGCCCTGCTCTCTTTCTCTTACATAGTTCTGTGGTTGTGAAAGGCAGTTAAAAGGAGGACTTGGGGAAAAGCCCTAGACTCGGAATCAGGAAACCTGGTTTCTGATACTGGCTCCGCCGTCGCCCACTAGCTGCATGACCTTGGGCAGAGTGGCCAGTGCATCACGTTACACTGCCTGCTTCGCTGTATTAGAATTACCTGATTCTGTTTTGTGTCCTTCATTGGACTATAAGCTTCTTAAAGGCAGTGGCCATGACCACGCCATATTCATTTTGGAAACCGCAATTCCTAACTGGTCTCTCTGACTCGTGCTGTCCCCCCTCTAATCCATCTTCCACATTGTTGTGGGAATGATCTTTTTAAAATGCAAAGCCCACATGTCACTCCCCTACCACAAACCCTTCAATGGGTCTCCATCACCATTAAGATAAAGATTTATAAGACCTGTCGTGATCTGGACCCTACCTACCTCTAGCATGTGCTTTTTACTTACCTGCACTTTATAATTTGTTCATTCATTCCACAGATATTTAAGCGTATTTCTGCCTTGGGCCAGGCATTGGGAACACAGTGTGAACATGGCCCCTGCCCCCACAGAACTTCCACTCCTCCCCTTTTCTCCTGGCTGACTACTACTTGTCTTTTAAGACTCAGCTCAGGCATCACCTCCTCCAGGGAGCCATCACACATGCTCTGTACTTCTCTCTCTCTCCTTACCCCGTGTACCTGGAACACCCTATGCATGCTTCTGTCATAGCACTTCTATGTACTGATCTGTCTCCCCACCAGACTGCAAACTCTGAGAGCGGGTACTGTGTCCTATCAACTTTTTTATACCCAGCACATGGCTTGGTACACAATACGTATTGAGAAAGGATAACTGAATAAACAGTACCCTCTGGTGGCTGACTGTTGTAAGTATAATCTTTTATGCATTATAAGGGTGAGTAAAGCACAGCCGATTATCCAGAGGAGGTAACTTTTTCTTTCTTTTAACATTGGGTGAAGAACCATTTCAGAATATGTGATCTCCTAGCACCCAGGTTGTTATTCCGATATCTTTCCAAATCTTCCATAACGCAGCAAACAATACGTAAATGACAGAACAAAATTACCATTTTGAGTAATTATGTAAAAAGAAAACGTTAAGGGAAACTTGTCTCATGTAATGAAGAAATGTAATCTACATTTTTGTAGATTACAAAATACAGTTTTGCATTTGTCCTTTATTTCAGGGCCAAAATACTCACATTCATTCATTAATTCAACAGATATTTGTTGAGTACCCACAGCATGCCAGGCATTATTCTAGGTGCAGTGAACAAAACAAAGTCCTTAACTTTAAGAAGCTTACATTCTAGTTGGGGGAGACACACAACAAACAAATATATTTTTATTAGAGGTTAAAAGTGTTATGGATAAATATAAACCAGGGTGCAAAGTGGAGTATGAGATGAGATGCCATTTGAGCAAAGGCCTGAAGACATATTAGTTATAACTTCGGAAAAATACATAAATGTTGGTTCACCAGACCTGCCTGAATCGTTGTGGGACATCTAGAGTTTTCTTTCTTTCTTTTTCTTTTAAATTTTGAAATAAGTTTAAGCTCATATAGAAGTTGCTAAAATAAACCTAAGTGTCCATTGACAGATGAATGGATAAAGAAGATGTGGCACATATATACAATGGAATATTACTCAACCATAAAAAGAAACGAAATTGAGTTATTTGTAGTGAGGTGGATGGACCTAGAATCTGTCATACAGAGTGAAGTCAGAAAGAGAAAAACAAATACCGTATGCTAACACATATATATATGGGATCTAAAAAAAAATGGTTCTGATGAACCTAGGGGCAGGACAGGAATAAAGATGCAGACGTAGAGAATGGGCGTGAGAACACAGGGGTGGGGAGGGTAAGCTGGGACGAAGTGAGAGAGTAGCATTGACATATATACACTACCAGGTGTAAAATAGATAGCTAGTGGGAAGCAGCCGCATAGCACAGGGAGATCACCTCAGTGCTTTGTGACCGCCTAGAGGGGTGGGATAGGGAGGGTGGGAGGGAGGGAGATGCAGGAGGGAAGAGATATGGGAACATATAGCTGATTCACTTTGTCATACAGCAGAAACTAACACACCATTGTAAAACAATTGTACTCCAATAAAATATGTTAAAATAAGTAAGTTCCTATATCAAAAAGGGAACTGTAAAAGATCATTAAAATCTAGCAATTTAAAAATAAAAAAAGAATTTAAGAAATTAAAGAAAAGACTTTGCTAAAATAATAGAGTTCCAACATACCATTCATCTTCTCTTCCCCGGTGTTAACATCTTTCATAACCATGTAACTATCGCAATTAGGAAATTGTCATTGGTACAATATTCTACTAAGCAAACTACAGACCTCATTTCAAATTTCACCAGTTTTTACATGTACTCAAACTTTGGGGGACGGGGAAGTATGTGTATTTCCATGAATTTTATCCCATGTATAGATTCGTGTAATCACCACTATCATCAGAACAATACAGTTTCGTCACGCCCAAAAACCTCTGGGGTGCAAACTCTTTGTCGTCACACCTGCCCCCTGGCAACCACTGATCTGTTCTTCATCACTATGTAATTTGTAGAATGTTATATAAATGGAATCATACTTTATGTGACATATTATTATTTGCTTATGCCACTCATCATAATGCCTCTGAGATACATTTAAGTTGTGTGTATCAATAGTTTTAAAAAATTTTATCGTTGATGTTCCACAATTTGTTTATTCATGCCTCCACTGAAGAGCATTTCAGTTGTTTTTGGCTAATATAAATAAAGCTGTTATAAACATTCATGCAAGTTTTTTGTGTGTTTAGACATCCATGTTTGTATTTCTAGGGTAAATACACAAGGGTGAGATCTAGAGAGTTTTATATCTTCAGAGGGGGTTATAAGCAAGTGCTGTGCTTCACAAAACAAGCAGTAGAGTAGGAAGAACACTGGATGGGGAGTCAAAGGATCTTGCTCCAGCCTTGCCCTGTCATTGATAAGTAATATGATGTTGGGTAAGCCCTTCTCCTCTCTAGGCCTCATATTTCTATCTGTAAAGTGAGGAGCTAGGAATTGATGATTTCTTCAGTCTTTTTAAGATCTGACAGTTCGGTGGTTCTGAAGAGATAGAAAGGAGGTTTCTGCCTCATTTCACATAGGATTTATAGCTATATATATAGAATCCCAGGTGCAAACCTAGATTATGCCTCTCCTACTTCTTGCATGTTCTAAACAGCAACGTTGTGTGGAAAGAGAATATGGGGGAGAAAGTAACTAACCCTAAGGCTACCAAGGTTTGGGAGTCTGATCCCTGAGGAGAAGGGACTCTAAAGCCAACAAAGAATTGCCACATGGCACAGGGCCTTTCCTAAGGCATGTATATGGAGCAAATTGTCCTCTCTGTTGCCAAAATTTTTGATAGTTAAACTCAGTTAGTTAAATAAATATGGAATACGTGTATGTGTTGATACACATGTGTGTGCATTATATATTCTAAATGTTACATTATATGCATTTTTATGCTATATATTATTTTCAAAATCAGGAAGGAATTACACAAAATGTTTGTAGTAGTTAACTCAAAGGAATGTGATTATCTTGAGAGGCAACTCTGAGAGGAAAAGAAGTATGTTTATGAACACGTTTTCTCTGTCTCTGTTTCTCTCTCTCTCCCACACACACACACACGCGTGCACACGCGCGCACGCGCGCGCACACACACACACACACACACACACATGCTGGTTAAATCACGGACAAGAGCCAGGCTGCCGGAGAGCAAATGCTGGCTCTGCCATTTACTAGTTTTATGTATGACCTTGGGCAAATTACATAACCTCTGCGTTTCTCAGTTTCTTTTGTAAAATGGCAATGATAACAACAGTGCCAACTTCATAGGGTAAGTGGGAGAAGTAAATGAGTTAAAATATATGAAGCAATTAGAACAGCACCTAGCACATCGTAAGCACCCACAAGCTGACAGGAAACGTGTCTGTCTGTCAGTCGATGTCCATGTCTGTCTCGAGGCCTCCCACAGCATGGATCCCTGGGCCCAATACAATAGGGTTCTTACACTTCAAGAGATGGCCTGGCTGCTACCTCCTCAGCCACACTACTTTTCTAGTGTGTGTGATCCACATCCTAGATGGGAGTGATCCACTCCCATCCCCCACCTACCTCTACCCTGCAACCCCTCATCCATTACTCTGCCAAAAAATTAAACTTAAGCACTGAGGCAGTAGGTTGCTTAACTATGCCTCAGGAATTTTTAATTTTTTGTCTCTTAAGCTGCAGTTACGCCAGTACAGGGGACTCAATATCCTATTAATAGTTTTACATGTCCCCCAGTCTGTTAAGTGACCCCCTCCCTCCAAATCCAATGAAACAGATAAAATTCATAAAAACAGCCCTACTTCATTTAGTTGTTTTTATGTAAAGCTGGCAGAATCATCTTTGAAATGTTGCAGTGTTTTGCTTTGGAAAATGAAAAAGAAGGTAGTCTCGTCTTCCTCTTCCTGTTATACCTTTGAACCTTCCTTATACGAAGGGCTGTGGAGGTGGTGGTGTGTGTGATGATGTCCTTTAAACTGTGATCTGGATTAACACCTTAGCTTAGATGCTGCCACAGTAAGTGCAACATCTGTATCATAAACAACGTGGTTTCTTTTTTCCCCCCAGCTTTATGGACATACAACATTGTGTTTTAAGTGACATATATCACATATAATTGACATACAATATATAACATTGACATATAACTGACAGAAAACATTGTGTAAGTTTAAGGTGTACAATGCGATGATTTGATATGCTAATATATCACAAGATTACTACAATAAGGTTAATTAATACATTCCTCACCTTACATAGTTGCCTGTGTGTGTGTGTGTGTGTGTGTGTGTGTGTGTGTGTGCGTGGTGAGAATATTTAAGATCCACTCTCATAGCAACTTTCAAGTATACAATATAGTCTTGTTAAGTATAATCAAGGAATCTAAAAAAAAACCTGAACTCATAGAAACAGAGAGAACATTGTGTTTTCTTGACTGCATCGTTACGGGAGTAATGAATTCTTTGCAGCTCAGCAAGGTGACAGAGTTGTTCGTAACAATTCCTTGATAATCCATCAGATGTTCAATTTACCTCTCACCTCCTTTGCACAGAAAGTGGCTGCGTGTAGAATGAAGCCCTCAGCCTCTTTTCTCTGACATTTTGGAGTCTGAGAAGGTGGGGCAGTGGTCACCTGGGTGCTCCTGGGCAAGAATGGGAAGTGAGAAATTTGTTGTGCCCTTCCACTTCTTGGAATACTATGCCTGCTTTTTCTCTCCACCTTGTTCTCAGCTAAGATGGTTAAGGTGTTACTATGGCATTAAGATCCAGACATTTTATCCAGGTACGTTCAAAGACTCCAAATGACAGTGCAGCTTTTCATAATATATCTGCAGTCTCCGTTTCTAGCCTTATTTCCCTGCCTTGCACCTGTCCCTGCCTTGCACCTGATCTGCTTTACCCAAACACGTTCTTTGCTTTCCTGCCTGTGTTTTCGCTCATGCTATTTATAGTATTTTCTCTGCCTGGAATTCTCTCCCCATAAACCTCATCCTTCAAGACCAGCTCAGCTACATGAAACCTTCCCTAATCCCCGACTGTCCTTTTCCACAGGCCAAATATTTTTCCCTTCTCTACGCTCTCCTAGAGCTGTGTTTGTATTCTATTGCTTGTTCTGCTATTCATTAAATTGTAATTAGCTGAATTCACACTCATCTTTTGCACTAGACTATAAGTGCCTTGAAGGCAGAAGCTGAGTCTTTTTCATCATTTTGGTCCCACTCAGGAACCCTTGTATGTGGTATGGGCACTCAATAAGTGTTTGCCGAAATAAAAACATTTCCAAATGATCTTTAATGCTGGCATTTCAAAATCTCCTACGTGGAAGGGGAAGATCTATTTGGGCAGAAGGGTTCAGGAAATAATCATTTATTTATTTATTTTACTTTTGGTTGCACTGGGTCTTCGTTGCTTCGCGCGGGCTTTCTCTAGTTGTGGCGAGAGGGGGCTACTTTTTTTTTTTTTTTTTTTTTACTCTTCGTTGCGGTGCGCGGGCTCCTCATTGCGGTGGCTTCTCTTGTTGTGGAGCGCAGGCTCTAGGCGCGCGGGCTTCAGTAGCTGTGGCACATGGGCTTCAGTAGTTGTGGCTCATCAGCTCTAGAGCGCAGGCTCAGTAGTTGTGGCGCACGGGCTTAGTTGCTCCGTGGCATGTGGGATCTTCCCGGACCAGGGATTGAACCCATGTCCCCTGCATTGGCAGGCAGATTCTTAACCACTGCGCCACCAGGGATGTCCAGGAAATAAACTAAGCTGGCATTGATCTTTTAGAGTGGAGTACACTAAGATGGAGATGCCAAGGAGGAGTTCTATTACCATGTAAATAAATTGCACTTGAGTCTGGGTAGAGGGCTCATCCACTATTTCATACATATTGTTCCACCTGAACATGAAATCTCAGTTCCTCCTGAACTCCAGTGTGGTGCTCTGCAGGACTGATGGACGTGACTGAGCTGAGGGGAGGGTATGAGTGGTGAAGTTTCTCCTGGGGGTGGGCTGGGGGGAAGGCTGATGAACTTAAAACCCAGAGATAAAAGACCTATAGAATGAGTGTGTGGGAGATCTCCCAAGAAACTATGAAATAAGCTCTCTAAAAGAAGGGAAGGGTAAAAGGTTAGTCCATTTACATTTCAATAGGGAACAGGAACAATGACCAACATAACTTTTTGCAGTCTCTTAAACCTTGGCAACTTGTGGCTTTTGTGAACCCCTATGTATTGATTTCCTTGTAGTGACCAGCAAGAAAATCCTTCAAGTAGGGAATGTGTGTCTTTGTGTCAGGGAAGGATGGAAATTGGGGAAGACTAGGTCTGACTCTGGGTTTAATCTTTGGGCTGGGAGGTAGGAAAGAACTACAGGAAATAGAGTAGGGTGGGCAGTTGGAAAGAAACATGAGAGTCAAATTCTTGCTGCCTTTGGGAGGAAAGAAGAGAGCACAGAGCAAAAAAGATTTGGAGGCTTAACAGGAAGGCCCATGTTCCCTAGTGCTTAGGCCTTGGAAGACTGGTGCTGAGACTCAGTCTTAAACATCAGAAACTGCCCTTCCTTTACACAAGTAGGTTGCCAAGATTACTCTAATGGTATTTTCAGGGAGGATAGATTTTTCCACAGACATAAAGCCATTTAGGCAAACCTACTAATCTAAACCAAAGAACAAACTTCAAATAAAAATCTTGAGTCTTCCAGAAACCACCAACCAACTAACCAATGAACCAACCAACAGATCAACCGACCAAGAATGCTTATCAATATAACCCCAGTTGTTTTCAGCTGAGGGTTAATAAGCAAGTGAAATACCTCACTGCATTTTCAAAGAAAACTGCAAACAAGGAAAATACCAGGGCTTTCAAGTGCCTTCCAAGCAATTTGAGATGTTTTATTCACATCATGAAGACAGATTTTCCCTGGAGTATTTCCTGTTCAGAAAACACTTAAGGACCCTGCTCTTTTGGGCTGCTTCTTGACATGGAAAGATTTTAATGTCACTGCTTTAACTTTAGTTTGGGATTTTGCCTCTTCAGCCAACTTTCTGCTCTACTAGTTGCATCTGGCTGTTTTATCTTGCCTGATGCAACTGTCCAAACCCCACCCAAGCTCCCTCACTTCAACCTACATTTTCTCTACAAAATGCATTTACTATAGTATATTTTCTAATGTTTGCCATTCCTATTTTGATTTTTCACTTTGCTAAATCCATCAGTAAATGTTTCTTATGTGTTTGTTATGTTTAAGGCATTGTGTCTGTTACAGTGGGAGAAACAAAGTGTCATAAAACCTTTCCTCAAGGGGCTTGCTGTCTAATTGAAGATTTTCAAGCAAGGGGGTGCGTCTCATATTTGACCTTTCCTTTCAGTTCCCGTTACCCTCCCTGGCTAGGCCCTGTTCACATCACAGTAGCCTCCTAAATTGTCCCCATGCTTACTGTTACCCCCAATCACATTAATCCCAGTTCATCTTCTTAAAAAATTTAATTATAGTCATTCTCCCACCATCTTACCCTCTCCCGCCTTCCCAAATTTTCAAAGATACCATATTGTCTAAAGAGTAGGGTTCAATCTCATTAGCTTGGCTCAAAATTTCCCTCCTTCTCACCTTTTAAATCTGAGTCCTATCCATCTCCAAGGCTCAGTTCAAGTCCCACTTCACTCAAGTGTCTTTTCTCCACTTCCCCACTGAGAGTGATCTTTCCCTTCAATTTCTGTAGATTGTAGCCTTCACCACTCATTGATATTTCACTTATGCTAACTTGACTTATTTGCTTTATATGTATGAGGCTTTCCCCCATAAAATTGGCCAAGGAACCAATAAGCTGAAGCCCTTATCACCCTTTGGACTGCACATTTATTGAGGGCAGGGCCTGAGCATAATGCATTGCACACAAGAGATGATTAATACATGGTTGATGATGAAGATGGTGATGATTTTCCCTGGTTTCAGGGTGTAGGGCGGATTATGGGGGGCGGTTACAAAGGAAAGATTCTAGAGGCAGGGGGATGAATTAATGAGGCTTTTATAATAATAGTCCAAAAAGATGATAAGGGCTTCAATTTATTGTTTCCTTGGCCCAGAGCCTCATTGTATTACGAGAAGAACTTTAGTGAGATTGAAAAGAAAAGGAGGGTAGGACTCTGGCAGGACTGCTGTGAATTTATGTGGGGGATGAGGCAGAAGTAGGTAAATGAGCCTGAGCAAGTGCAATAATGATAGTAGAAATAACCAAAAAGAGGAAATCAGAGGTGGAAGCTGGATTTAGAGGGAAAGTGATGAGTTTGTTTTTAGACATACTGAGTTTAGGGTAACTTGAGTAACCAAGTGGACATGTCTGGCAAGCAGTGAGATACTGACCCCTGTTCAATTCAATGCAACAAATATTTACTGAACACAGACCACATGCCAGTCACTATGCTGGAGATATCATCAAATACGACACAGCCCCTGGCCTCCGGAACTCACGTTTGATCAGGGAAGACAAACTAATAAATTCCTGTAACGTAGTAAATGGTATAATAGAATTATATATAAAGTACTATGGGAATATAAGTAGGGAACCAACTGTATCCAAGCAGATGAGAAAAAGTTTCAGAAGTGACAATCTTTGAGCTGGGCTTGGAAAGATAAGTAGAACTTTGTTCAACAAACAAATAATGAAGTGACTTTCCAAGTGAAAGGAGAGTCTTGAGCAAAGGCACAAGACATGGATGTGCATGGCCTTCTAGGGGAACAACAGGTAGTCTGAAAGGACTAAACAGAATGGGATGACAAAATAAAGATCAATGGTGCAGAAGAGGTAATGATTGTCAGGAACTGAAGACAGGATTCTGTTACACTACACTGGAGAGGCAGTTTAGTGTGATGGTTAAAGGTGTGGACTCCTAAAGTCAGACTCCCTGGGTTCACATCCCATCTCTGCCACTTACTAGGCCTGTGGCCTTGAGCAAGTCACTTAGTCTCTCTGTGCTCAGGTTTCCTCATCTGTAAAATGGGGCTAATGGTACGTCCTTCATACGGTTGTTTTGATGATTGAGAGAGCTAGTATATAGACTGATTAGGGCAATGCCTGGCATGTAGTGAGTGTTATGTCAAGGTTAGTCCAAGGGCTGAATTATAAGAAACAAGGCACCATACCACTGTGTACTATACCATCAGCATCCTCAAGAGGAAACTATAAATGGGTTCTAAGTCTCCAAATAGTCTAAGCACAGATCCAGGGAGCACTAGATGAATCTCTTATTCTCACATGAGTGGGAGTTCTTTGAGAGGGTGATATTTTCTGCCTTGGAAAGGTAGATCCAATTTAGGGAGAGAGTGAGGAGTCTGAGAAAACAAACTAGAATGGCCTGAGTGGGACTGTTCATTCAGGACAAATGGAAGCTCTCATTGTGGCATTTGCCCCTTGGAAAGTGGAAATAAAACAAAACAAGGTTGAAATTCGGCAAGTATATTTTATTTCAGTTAGGTAAGAAACAGAAAATTGGCCAGCAGGGACCTTAGAGGGTGAGAGAGGAGGCAGCAGGGTCCAGCGACAGGTATTTTGCTGGGCTTGGGAGTATGTAAAGGAGCCCTTTGAAGAGGGCTAGCAATTGGAAATGCAGCCCTACCTTGCTAATGAAGCACATCTGGCCACTTGAGTTTTGGTGCTCTCAAGTAACCCATTGTCTGTTCCTCGGCTTTTTAGAGCTCTACTCGAGTGATCCTTGAATAGACTCTTGGAATGATTGTGCTTCCCTGTGTGACTGCTGCTGAAATGGAACTGAACCTTGTCCGCCCACCTCGCCAGCCAAGGGGTTTCCCTTGACACGTGTTGGTTTGAATACTGGTCTCACCACGTCCCAGCTGTGCAATCTTGAGCAAGTTGCTGAAATTCTCTTAGCCTCAGTTTTCTCATCTGTGAAATGGAAATAAGAATAGCTCCTATATTATAAAGTGGTTCTGATAATTATATCAAATAATTTATCTATCAATATAAAGTAATTGACACATTAAATGCTTAAAAGATGTAAGTTCCTTTCCCCTTCCTTTCCTTTTACACTTAGGCAGCCCAAAGATCCTCTGCTCTCATTTTAGCCCAGCTGGGGACTTCATATCATCTAATGTCAACGGTAATAGAGATGGGCAGAAGGACAAGTCCATGGGAAGACAATGAAGAATGGTGGCTTTTTTTTCACCCCCTACCCTGACTTGGCAGTAAAGATATTTTGATATAGACAGTATCCCCAAGTAGGAAAGGTATTCAGGTACTGGACAGCCCAAAGTGAGAAATATCTACTAAGACATGATGACAACTATGTGAAAATATATCTACACAATCATATATTTAATGTGAAGATATAGCTATGCATTCATATATTTTAAAATGGAAACATTTTCTGTATTTTAGAAAGGAACAAGGAAAACTGAAAACACTTTTGTTAGGATGATACAAATATGTTGTTGTAATGTTATCTTAATATTCTTGTGCCTGTGGAGAGGGATCCTCTTGCCCTGATGTACTTAAATCTCCTTACCCTCTTTCCAAAAGAACAGTAGGAGGACAGGGTGCTGGAGTAAAGGGAATTTCACAGTGGGAATAATATCCCCCCATCTCATCTGTCCTTCTCCCCAGCCTCCATTAACCATCATGATCTACCAGAGGCCGGAGAGCTTCCTATCTGTGGTGCTTCAATGCCCTTGCATCATTAATATCATCATCTCTACCCTTCTTCTAGGAGTGGATCTTATGAGGGAGGTATGGAAGAAGTTATGCATGTTTAGCTATCAGTCCGAACCTTTGAGAGCCCGCAGGGGACAAAGGCAGAAATCACTGTGTAACACTCTGGACTTTCTTGGCAGGTGAATACTGCTATGCATGAGGCAAAACTTATGGAAGAATGTGATGAATTGGTAGAGATCATCCAGCAGAGGAAGCAAATGATTGCTGTCAAAATCAAAGAGACAAAGGTAAAGCACAGCAGTTCAGTGAGGCCAAGGCCGAGTTGACTTTACAAATGTCCAAGCTTCATTCCGAAGGTTCCAGTTTGAACTTGGATCATGAAAACAAGAAGAAATGAGGTTTTAGGGAGATGGGCAAAGAAGTAGCAATATTTGGCCTAGTGCTATGAATTCAGTCAAAATGATGGCAGTTCTGGGGTGTTGGAAACGTTCTATATCATGACCTGGTTGGTAGTTACATGAGTGTGTGTATATGCAAAAAATCATGGAGTTGTACACTTCAGATTTGGGTGCTTTACTATGTGTATGGTATAAGTCAATACAAAGAGAAAACAAAGTAATGGTAGAAATGTGGACCAGAATTACAGAAGGATCATGACTGCCATTGTAAGGACTTTGGGCTTAATCTGAAAGGCATTAGGAAGTCATTCTAGTTTCTTAGGAAGGGAGAAGACTGATAGATACGGCAGAAGTGTGCAGTGTAGATCAGAATGGGATGATACTGAAGTCAGCCAAGCATGTTATGAGGCTTATAGAATGATTCTTGGCATGAGTTGATGAAGGCCTAACCAGGGAAGTGGTAGCACAAACGGAAGGGAAGAGCATAGCAGGCATTGCTAGCAAGGAAATGATGGGAATCATCGACTGATTAGACATAAAAGATGAAGGAGAGAGAGAGAAGACTTCCAGGCTTTTAGCATGGGAACTGAAGAATTGTGGTCAAGAAGCTCAGGTGTGAGCCTCTATGCAGCTCTATGATTTCACGCTTGCTGATCTGCTGGTCAGTATAGTGATTGTGAGCTCATGCTGTGTGTACAGTGTGAGAAGTTATGAGAGCCTGGAGTGACAGCCATTACTTTGTGCCATGCTGGGTGGTTCCAGCTAACACAGGAACTGAAGTGTCCGAGAACACAGATCTGTGAACACGTAGGCATGCTTAAAGATGCTTAGAGAAATATATACATAGAAATGTAGATACTCATAAAGAAAAAGGAGGTGCTTTTTATTAAACATGTGTGTGACAATAAAGTGTCAACAATGGTGATCTCTGGGTGGTAGGGTTTCTTTTTATACTTTTAATTTTCTAAATTTTCTGTAATGACCACACATTGCTTTTATAATAAAAAGAATTAATGTGATCAATAAAAAGAGGAGGTAGGTAACCTGGAGTATATGACTGGGTTGCAGGGTAAGTAAGCGGGCCGTAGGTGGTAGGAGGGGTTGACAAAACAGACATGGTGGATACGGTGACAAGGTGAGTGCTTAGTACAGGGACAATGGGATGTTAATAGGTCTTATTTTTAGAATCACTGCAGCAGATCTCCTTCATGTTGTTTTATCATTATTAATTAACCACTGGATGTGTTATCTTATTTTTCTTTTGCTAATTCTTTAAGGTTATGAAACTGAGAAAGTTGGCACAGCAGGTTGCTAATTGCCGCCAGTGTCTTGAACGCTCAACAGTCCTCATCAACCAAGCTGAGCATATCCTGAAAGAAAATGACCAGGCACGGTTTCTCCAGTCTGCAAAAAATATTGCTGAGAGGTGAGTTCCTTATGTTCTTGCAGCATGCTTCCTCTTATGAAAAGGGGCCAGCTTAAAGTCACTTAATTCTGTTCAGGCATGTATCAATATGTAGCAGCTGCCACCAGAAGATTTTACCAGCTGGCTAGTTACTAAGCCTCAGTGTGGTAGATTGCCCTGTGGATTTCTGGCACCCTTCTCTCTGTCTCTGTAGCCTACCAGTTCTTCTAATGCACAGCCAACCATGTGCCCTAGTGATGCCATGGCTCTCTGCTGCCCACTCAGGGCTGGAGCTTTCTATGTTGGTGTTGGTGTAGGAGCAGAGAAACTTCTGGCCACGTAGATAGGTGGATGCCCTTCTTAAGTCTAGGCTATAGCACTAGACTCCCTAGATTTGAATCCTGCCTCTGACCCTAAACAAGTTGGTTGCTCTTAGGGAAGTCATATAACCTCTCTGAGCTTCATTCTCATTCTCTCATTTGCAAAATGGGAATGATAATAGTGTCTATCTCATAAAGTTTTTGTGAGGGTTAAATGAGTTAGTACTTATAAAGGCTTAGAATAATGCCCAACACAAAGTAAATGCTCAATACTATTATTATTGGAGAGCAGAAATTGGGGATGAGAGGAGATTGCTACTTCTTGCAGTATAACTATTAGCAACATTTGACTATTTAATTAGGTACAAGTATTACGTTAATATAAATAACTTTCAAATGTTTAAGAAGAGTAAATTAGAGGTGAAGAAATGAAAATTCTTTCAAGAAGTTTGCTATGAAGAGAAGGAGCGAGATATGGCAGTAGCTAGAATGACTATGAGGTAGAGGAAAGTTGTGGGTATTATTTTTTTAGATAGGAGAGATGTGAGTGAGTTTAAAAGTGGTTGTAGGTCAGGCTTCCCTGATGGTGCAGTGATTAAGAATCTGCCTGCCAATGCAGGGGACAAGGTTCGATCCCTAGTCCCGGGAAGATCCCACATGCTGCGGAGCAACTAAGCCCATGCGCCACAACTACTGAGCTTGTGCGTCACAGCTACTGAAGTCCGCACGCCTAAAGGCAGTGCTCCACAACAAGAGAAGCCACTGCAATGAGAAGCCTGTGCACTGCAACGAAGAGTAGTCCCTGCACGCCACAACTAGAGAAAGCCTGTGCAGCAACGGAGACCCAGCACGGCCAAAAATAAATAAATTAAAAAAAAAAGTGGATGCAGGTCAGCTAGAGATGGGGCAAAACTGAAGCTATGGAAAAAAGAAGGTATGTGGCCAAAGCACAAATGAAGGGACATCTCTTCCATTTAACCAGAAGGAAGACGGAAGTAATGGATGTGGATGTCAGTATGCTCAGCAGTTTGGTATGAGAAATTGAGGAATTTATCATTTCATATCTACCCCTCTCTTTGTAAAATAGGAGGCAAAGTCATTTGCTGAGCATGAGCAGGAAGGTAGCAGGGTTCTCTAGCTTTTTGAACATATGGAATGCAGTTATAATAATTGCTTTAATGTCTAATTCTAATATCTGGGTCAGTTTCAACTAGTTGCTTTTTTCTCCTTATTATGGGCTTTATTTTCTTGCTTCTTTGCATGTCTGGTTATTTCTTATTGGATGCCAGACAATGTGAATTTTATCTTATTGGGCACTATATATTTTTGTATTCCTATAAATATTCCTAAACTTTGTTCTGGGACACGGTTAAGTTACTTAAAAATAGCTTGTTCCTTTCAGGTCTTGCTTTTAAGGTTTGTTAGGTGTGATCAAAGCAGTGTTTAGTCCAGGGGAAGTTTTTCCCCACTACTGAGACAAGACCCTTCTGAGTACGCTACCAGGTCCCCCATGAATCATGAGATTTTCTGGTCTGGCTGGTGGGAACATACACTATTCCTGGCCCTGTGTGAGCATTAGGGTTTGTTCCCTCTAATCTTTTTGGGTGACTCTTTCTCTAGCATTGGGCAGTTTCCTTATATGCATGTGTTAATCAGTATTTTATTGAATACTAGAGGCAAACCCTCTGAAGGTCCCAGAATTCTCTCTGTGCAGCCTTCTCTTCTCTAGTACTCTGCCCTGTGAACTCCAACCAACTTAGTCTCCTTGGATTCACAGCTCTGTGTTCTTAATTAGGGACTCCATTGGGCTCCACCTGATTCCCCCTTCATGTACCATTTTATTCCCTTAATTTTTGCTGGAACAAATTTTCCCACAGCTTCCTAAGAAAGAGTACAAGGTAAATAAAATTTTGAGAATTTTTTGTCTAAATAATATTTTAAATTTATTTTCTAATTTTATAGGTTGGAAATAAATTTTCCTTATAATTTTGAAGGCATGGCTCTATTGTCTCCTAACTTCCACTGCTATTTTGATTCCTGATCTTTTGAATGTGACCTATATTTTAAAATCTGAAGCTTTGAAGGTCTTATCTTTAATCTACTTTTTTCTGAAATTTCACCAAGATATGCCTTGGTGTGGGTCTTTTATTATTCATTTTTGTTGGGCACTAAGTGAGTCTTTCCAATCTAAAGACTACTGACTTTTAGTTCTGGGAAACTGTCTTTTATTATTTGCTAAGGACTTCCTCCCCTTCTCTCTTCTCTCTTTCTGGGACTCTAATTAGCCAGATTTTGGACACCCTTGATTTTCCCTCTAATTAAAAAAAATCTTTTATCTACCACTTTCCATGACTTTATCTTCTTGATCTACGATGTTTCCTTAATTTTTCATCCAATCCTTCTATTAAAATCTTAAGTATTTATATTTTTATTTATAAGAGCTCTTTCTTGATCTTTGCTTCTTTTTTTTT
>NW_006784330.1:1066098-1066446 GCF_000442215.2 Lipotes vexillifer
TTTTCCTTGCGTTATGCGGGCCTCTCACTGTTGTGGCCTCTCCCATTTGCGGAGCACAAGCTCCGGACGCGCAGGCCCAGCGGCCATGGCCCACGGGCCCAGCCGCTCCGCGGCATGTGGGATCCTCCCGAAACGGGGCACGAACCCGCGTCTCCTGCATCGGCAGGCGGACCCTCAAGCACTGCACCACCAGGGAAGCCCCTGCTTCTTTTTTAGCACTCTGTCCTTGCTTTATGAATACAAACTATTTATCTTCCTGATGATATTAAGGATCACTAAAAAAGTTTTCTTCTAAACTGCATTGTGTTGGTTTCTTCCACGTTCCTTTTCTGTTAGTTTCTGTCTTTC
>NW_006784330.1:1066457-1079878 GCF_000442215.2 Lipotes vexillifer
TATTTGGGCAGCTTTTCACTGCCTGTTTGAATTTAAGACTAAAAGGTGACTGGAAGATCTGAGGGGGTGGGAACAGTTTGTTGCTTGGTGAACTTTGCTATAGGATTATAAGGCGGAATGCTAGATTAAAAAAAAAATTATTTATTTTATTTATTTTTATTTTTATTTTTTTGCGGTATGCGGGCCTCTCACTGTTGTGGCCTCTCCCGTTGTGGAGCACAGGCTCCGGACATGCAGGCTCAGCGGCCATGGCTCACAGGCCCAGCCGCTCCGCGGCATATGGGCTCTTCCTGGACCGGGAAACGAACCCGTGTACCCTGCATCAGCAGGCGGACTCTCAACCACTGCACCACCAGGGAAGCCCTATTTATTTTTATTTTTGACTGCATTGGGTCTTCGTTGCTGCGCGCGGGCTTTCTCTAGTTGAGGTGAGCGGGGGCTACTCTTCGTTGCGGTGCCCACGTTTCTCATTGCGGTGGCTTCTCTTGTTGCAGAGCATGGGCTCTAGGCACGCGGGCTTCAGTAACTGTGGCACGCAGGCTCAGTAGTTGTGGCTCACAGGCTTAGTTGCTCTGTGGCATGTGGGATCTTCCTGGACCAGAGATGGAACCCATGTCCCCTGCATTGGCTGGAAGATTCTCAACCACCGCACCACCAGGGAAGTCCGGAATGCCAGATTTTTATTGAGTGGACCCGTCTGTAGGTGTTTTCTCTTGGGTCAGTTACCCGTGGAAGGAATTCACCAATCTCCTGCTTCTGGAGGGGGATGAAGGGTACAAGTCTGGCTGCAATTATTCTAGAAGCCAAGCAGGGAAAGGGTTTTAAGACTGCTTTTAGTATGGCATCAAGATGAGAGAGGGGTGGTCTGTGGTTGAGTGGATCTGGTGGTCTTGCTGTTCCTCATGCAAACTTTCAACTGTCTGTGGCAATAAATCAGCTTCATGTTTTTGGCTTCCCAATTCAGCTTTCTCTGCTCTGTTGTTGGTTACCACTCATCCATCCCTTTCTAATTTCCAGACATTTGTTGACAATATCTTACTTGCATCTCTTTTTCCATTCTCTTTGTCTTTGTGGGTTTATGATTTTTTTTCTTTGTCATTTCAGTGGGATTTCATGAGAGCAGAGATAAAACATATATTTAAACCACTGTATGTAATCATGTCCACTCACTCTTCAACTCTCTGAAATGTCTTGTGCCACTACCACACTATTGAAAGTATTCTTTCCAAGGTCACCAAATGAATACCTTGTTGCTAAATTGTAATAGACATTCCTTTGTTTTATCTTACTGTTTCATCTTACTTGGTCTCTCAGTAGCATTTGTCCCTACTGACCATTGTTACTTGAAATTTCTCTGCCCTTAGCTTGAGAAGGCTCCTGGTTTTCTTCCTGCCTGTCTGGTTTCATTTGCCTTTGTGAGCAACTATTCCTTGACCTATTCCTTTATGCTGTTGTTCTTTGTGATTCTGTCTTAAGCTATTCTCTTTTCTCAGTATACATTCTCCCTGTTGCAGACTTGTAGCACCTAGGGCTTCGGTTACCATCTAGCTGTCGATGATTCCCAACTCTCTATATCTAAATCTTCTTTTCATGGCTCATGTATAGCCTATGTGGTAGGAAGCATAGATGGCTAACTATGTGGTATGGCTTGAGAATCATCTATGCAACCTAAATATCTTTCTCACTGGTCTCTCAAAGGGTCTGAAATTCTTACCCACAATTACTCATTGTAATGTATTAAGAACCAAGACTTCAGTTAAAATGAAATTTTAACTGGGAGAGTTATTCCTTCTCCCTTACAAATGGCACTTATTATATATTATCCCTAATAGAGATCAGAGCCTTGAGAGATAGCTAATGTTGTGTTTTGCTTAAATACAGAAACACAGACACACACACAGACACAAACACTTACATATATGTCAATGTCATCTTTATCTCATCCTTAACCTTCCAGCCACTGTTAACATTTGGGAGTGTGTGTGTGTGTGTGTGTGTGTGTGTGTGTGTGTGTGTATACACATATATACCTCACAAACATAAGGTCATGTCGTATATACTGCATTTTACCCTATGTTTGAAACGTAACATATCACGAACTTTCCCCTGGCATTGGATATTTTTTTATAACCTGATTTTCAGTGACCTTATAGTGTTTCACCTTTTGATGTATGACACATTACTTAGCTCAGTCCCCATTGTTAGACAACTAGGTTACATACAGTGTGTTGAGTGCTCTTATAGTTGTATCTTTGCATATGTCTTAGTTACTTCTTTAGTAAAAAATTTATGAAGTACTTAGGGAATGGGACATCTTGTTTGCAAGTGGGAACCTCTGTGTAGTGTGTGATGAAAAAACATATTTTAAAATGGCTGATGTTGAGAAGGGCAAGAAGATTTTGTTCTGAAATGTTCCCAGTGCCACACCATGGAATGGAGAGCCAAGCACAAGACTGGGCCAAATTTCCATTGTCTACTTGGGTGAAAAGCAGGTCAGGTCCCTGGATTCCCTTACACAGAAGTCAACAAGAACAAAAGGCATCACCTGGGGAGAGGAGATATTGAATGGAGTATTTGGAGAATCCCAGGAAGGACATCCCTGGAACAAAAATGATATTTGCTGGTATGAAAAAGGCAGAAAGGACAGACTTGATAGCTTATCTCAAAAAAAAGCTACGGGCTTCCCAGGTGGTGCAGTGGTTGAGAGTCTGCCTGCCGATGCAGGGGACGCGGGTTCGTGCCCTGGTCCGGGAAGATCCCACGTGCGGTGGAGCAGCTGGGCCCGTGAGCCATGGCCGCTGAGCCTGCGCATCCGGAGCCTGTGCTCTGCAATGGGAGAGGCCCCAACAGTGAGAGGCCCGCGTACCACACACATAATAAAAAGCTACTAGTGAGTAATATTTGGCCACTGCCTTATTTACTACAAAACAGAAATAGCTCATGACTTTTTTATGTGTACCATATTTAAATTGATCTCATGCACCAGAATTCAGATCATGAATGGCTGATAGGATATTTCTGTTGGACAGTCATGACTTAAATAAGATTGGCATGTGGATAAATGAGTATGATCAGCTTTATGAATTTTGATAGTAATTCCAGTTCAGCAAGTGCCATCACTATTTTCCCCTTCTATAGATATGATTGGGGGACTTCCCTGGTGGCACAGTGGTTAAGAATCCACCTACCAATGCAGGGGACAAGGGTTCTATCCCTGGTCCGGGAAGATCCCACATGCCGCGGAGCAACTAAGCCCGTGCGCCACAACTACTGAGCCTGCGCTGTAGAGCCCATGAGCCACAACTACTGAAGCCCACATGCCTAGAGCCCATGCTCCGCAACAAGGGAAGCCACCACAATGAGAAGCCCACGCACTGAAATTAAGAGTAGCCCCCGCTCACCACAACTAGAGAGAAAGCCCTTGTACAGCAATGAAGACCCAACACAAAAATAAATAAATTTGTTTAAAAAAAGATATGATTGGACTTGATTAATAATGTTCAACTTTGCACAGAGGTGGTGAATGCCATCTCAAAACCTATAGGAGACTGTGTTTATATTTAGATTTATATAACTGGTGGTATTAATATATTTAAATACTGAGAAGATCCCTTCACTTTCTCATTGAACAGAGTAAGGCTCACCTGTGCTTCAGGGTGTGTTCATTAGCCTGTTAAGGCCAGGACTAACGATAAGCTGGCAATGTCCACTTTCTCTTTTTGGTCTTAACTATGCCAATTTAATCAAAATTCTCTGTATCTAAAATGTTGCCTTTTACTTAATGAAAGGCATTTTAGTCTGGTTTAGGTAATGCCAAGTAAAGAGTATTTAATACTTCTCACATTTTTATAGATAAGCTATAAGGTCGGATGTTTTTAAAATTCAGCATAGACAAGATACATAGACAAGATACAGTAGCAAATTTTGCTGAGGAATTCTTCACTAAGTCAGACCAAGTTATAATTCAGGATTGTCTTTTAAACAGCTATCCAAAAACACATACAACTGTAGAACTGCTGTATATGTGTGATTGGTAATGGTGCTTTTGCCAACTCATTAGAAGGATTAAAATAGAGGAGATATACCATCAGCACAAATTTTGTACATTATGTGATCATAAGGCTTAAGAATTAAAACCAAAATCACAGATCAAAAATATTTTATGAAGTAGAACTATGATGTCAGAGAATATTTACATTTTAAGCTATTTTGATATGTAATGCTAAATTTGGCCTCCAAAATTTGAATCATTTTCAGTCCTAATAAAAACATGTAGGCATTATTTAATATAGACATAAAAAGCTCCTATGATGTCTTTATAATCATAAACGCTATCTCATTTTAATTTACAGTTCTTTGATTTTTCCTGTAGTTGGGCTTTTTAATATATTTGTTGGCTATTTTCATGTGTTATGAATTAACTTTCTGTTTTATTTGTCTGCACTTCTCCTGTCACCACTTTACTTTCTGCTCATTCCCAGACACCTTAAAATCTGATCCGCCTCTAGTTTTGACCCCTTCCAGTCCATCCACTGCAGCTGGAGTATTGTTCTTATTTTTTTAATTTATTTTTAAAAATATTTTTAATTAATTAATTAATTTTTTTGGCTGCCAACGTTGGGTCTTCGTTGCTGCGCGCAGGCTTTCTCTAGTTGCAGAGAGCGGGGGCTACTCTTCGTTGTGGTGCACGGGCTTCTCATTGCGGTGGCTTCTTTTGTTGTGGAGCATGGGCTCTAGGTGCGTGGGCTTCCGTAGTCGTGGCACACTGGCTCAGTAGTTGTAGCGCACGGGCTTAGTTGCTCTGAGGCGTGTGGGATCTTCCTGGATCAGGGCTCGAACCTGTGCCCCCTGCGTTGGCAGGCGGATTCTTAACCACTGCACTACCAGGGAAGCCCTGGAGTGTTGTCCTTGAAACATAAATTTGAGCACATTACTCCTTTGCCTCAAAAGCTTCAGTGGCTCTCACTGTATTAGTCTTTCATTTGTTTATCCTGACCTGAATTTTATTCCTGAAACATCTCAATTTCCAGAAACAGCCAAAAGCTATTGTAGGTAGATGTGTAACAGAGTATCCATGCATAAGGATATGTATTTGTTTAACTCCTCATCCCCTTACAACTAGTTCACCATACAAGTTTCCTCTCTGCTCTTCCTGCATTCAATGCCTCTTCTCTCCACTCTAACATGCATATTGTTGCCAAGTTAATGTTTCTTTCCATCCTGTTATTTGCATGCTCAAGCATCTTCATTGGCTCTGATTCAGGTCTGGCACAGGACCTAAACATGCATATTTTGATCAAAGCTCAGAGATAAACCTGATGTGGAACAATGGTTTAGAATTGCTGAAGTATGTAAAAATATACCTTATTTTTTTTAAAACAGGAACTGTCTACATGGTTAAGGGTATAAAGTTTAGAATCCAATGAACATGGGTTCAGTTATATTTTTTTCCTGATCCTTGTGTGACCTTGAGCAAGTTCCTTAACCTTTCTATGTCTCATTTACAAAATGGAAATAATCTTTGCTACACAGGGCGATAGTAAGGAGTAACTTAATGTATGTAGAGTGCATGCATGGTGTCTTACATGTACTAAATGCTCAATAAGGTTAGCATTTGTGTTGTTGTTAGTCACTCAGTTATTCATTCAACAATTATTCATTCGTTATGTGTCCAACACTGTGTTAGGGACCATGGAAGATTATAAGAGGTACAAAATATGGATCCTGCTCTTGAGACTCTTAGAATTAGTTGGGGAGATAAAACTAGCATAGCATTATACAATTAGAGAACAATAAAATTAAATGTAAATGTTATCAAAGGTCAAACAAAGTACAGGATTTAGGGGAAGGTTTTAACCAAGCCCCAGCATGCTGGCTTGTTGATTAGCATTAAAAAAATAGAGGGGGAGAAAAAATTCTCTCAAACTGCTCTTACCAAGCCTTCAGAGGTCGAGTTTTGATGCTGCCTGCCAGATGGAAAATGATGCAGAGGGGAAAGAATCCTGTATTTACTTCTCCTAATTAAGACAGGATGGGGGAGTGTGTTTGAGGGGTGAACATATGTGAATAAATATGGTATAACACTTAATTGGTTCCTGATGATTAAAATTTAAATGGTTTCCATTGGAAAAGCGCAGATATGATATTTTTCACTAAATGAATCAAGCTCTAGCAGTCATTTATTTTCACCTTGTTTAACCAGAAATCAAACATTGGATAAAGGTTGCAAACCTATTTTGATGTATATTGATGTACTTTTCTCTCTTCCAGGGTCGCTATGGCAACTGCATCTTCTCAAGTTCTGATTCCAGACATCAATTTTAATGATGCCTTTGAAAACTTTGCTTTAGATTTTTCCAGAGAAAAGAAACTGCTGGAGGGGCTAGATTATTTAACAGGTGTGAAAATACTGTGCTTTCCTTTCCATTTTAGTCTTTTTCTTTTGGTGTGCTTTGACTTTAAAATAATCTGTAAAGGGCAATATTGATCATGAAAATGCTTTTATAATCTTTAAAATGATACATGTATCTTTTTACATAGAATATATTTTAGTTCATGTAACAGAAAAGAGAAATGAGTTGTCAGTGTCTCCGGGGACAGAATGGGTATACATACCATCCTTACTTAAAGGTAAAAAACAAGAAGTTGCTGATGGTTTTCTCCTTATGAGCCTGTCAGTAATATAATGTCACTTGTTATAAGGGGTAGAACTCGGGTGGTAATTAAAGAATATTAGAGAATGTCTCACGTGGGTATAGGTACCACCCAAATGATTTTAAGGAAATTTAGGGATTAGCAGATTTGGAAGAAAAATATCTGAGTTGCAGAGAATTTTAGAAGATGAGGGAGACAACCAGTCTGTTAAAAATACTGACTACCTTCAGGATTGTTGAATGATCATTCCATGAGAAAAATATACACACACAATAACTTTGTGTTTGTAGTTATCTTTGTTACTATGTTAAAATAGTTGTCATTTATTGAACATCTACTTTATACCAGACACTATATATTAATTTTATATCATGATCCTTACAACGAATCTGTGAGGTAATTATCATCCCCATTTTACAGATGAGGGAACTCATATTAATTTGCACAATTAACCCCTATTAATACTGCCAAAAATATATAATACAACTTACTTTGAAATAAAAGAAATAGGTCAAAGGTCATGTAATAACGAAACATGTGACCACTTTGCTCTAGTATCTACATATGTGTTAGTGCAGGCAGAGTAGACGATGGGCAATCAATCATCTCAATAACTTAGGCTTAGATCTTTGCCAAAAATACCTTTACCATTGAAGCAAAAGTGGTTTGTGGGAACTTGAGGTCTCAGCACTTGGATTCAGGTTGTATGGTACATGCAATCTATAGCTTCTTATTAAGAAAACCTCCTTTCCATGAGATGTTGGGTTGGGCAGCAAGAATAACGATTGTAAAATTCCAGAACAGAGAGTATGCTTTCCTTACCTTCTTTTCCACCTTTTCTTACAGCCCCAAACCCACCATCTATCCGAGAGGAACTCTGTACTGCTTCCCATGACACCATTACTGTCCACTGGATCTCGGATGATGAGTTCAGCATCAGCTCCTATGAGCTTCAGTACACCATATTCACTGGCCAGGCTAACTTCATCAGTAAGTCATGGTGTAGTTGGGGCCTGTGGCCAGAGATAAGGAAATGTAAGGAAGCAGTAAGCTGCTCAAGATTGGCCGGGGCGCCACGAGGCAAGTGTTTGTAAGACATGTTAGGTTGTTTAGTATAGTGTTTCGTAGACAGTGCAAGCTCCCCCAGGGCATTGCAAAGACCTTACTGATGGGTGACAAGCAAGTTGTGTATTTCCTTGCTGGGCAGTCACTGGGGCCACTCCCATTTGTTTATGTAATCCTTAGCTTTTCCTCAGTTAATCCATGTCACTCCACTCTCCCAAATCAGAACACAGCTCAGAATTCATTCCTGAGTAGTTAAGCCACCATCATTGCTATTCTATGTGTGTGAACATCTCTCTCCTTGACTATTCTTCCACTTCATTATCATGGTAAAATACATTACATTCAAAGACTACCACTTCCTTTACCACACCTATTTGTATCAGTGAATAAGTGAAGTGACAAGCCTCCCGCCTCTGTCACTCTTCCCTCTACCCCTTCTCCCTTTCCTTCAAGAATTACACCAAATATAAAATGGCCCATCAGTGGGCCATCAAATGAAAGACGTTCGCAAAGCAGTCATTTAGCCTACATGTTACGGTTTCACCTTCTGATGAATTGGAGCAAGACAAGGCAGTAGGATCTTAACTAGAGCTGCAAGTTCCCCTCAATGTGCTGGGGAAAATGGAAATGAAAGCAGAATTAAAAGTGGACTCAAGATTGGAACTGATTTGCACCCTAAGGTTGCATCTGCATAGCTGCAAATTAGTATTTTCTTTTTACTTTGTGTTTGTGCTTCTGTGTCTGACTTCACAGACCCGCATGAGAGGAGTTTTTCCAACGAAACCGTCCCGATAGGCTTCCTTTTCCCGTCTTGTGACAATTTAGGGCCACATGGTGGGATGGGGAGGTGAGAGGACATTTGGGCTCAAACTCTAAAAAACACTTGCCTCGTGCAGCTCCATCCTAAGCCACTTGGCCCTGGTAGCTGCTTTCCTGGGTGTTTCTTCAGGTTGTGAAGTCGCAAAACGCTAAGGCCTCCCCAACATACTTGTTTGCAGTTGTCTCTCCTGCTCGGGAAAGTCTTAAAGCCAGTAACTGTGCTTCTCTTTCCTGATATGGGGAGAGCAGTGGTCTCCTGGGAGTTGAGAATAAGTCTAAGAAGTGACAAAGATCAAAAGGCTGTCACCTCTGTTTTCAAGGGTACACAGTCCTTTGTAAAGAAAAGCTTAGAGGATAATTCTTAATAGTGATAGGACCATAGCATCTTAGAATTGGAAGGGACCTCAGACGTCATCTTGTCAAATCTTCTTGCCTTCTACCAGAAACCCCGTAGGTGATTGTCCTGTCTCTGCTCAAACATTTCCAGTGATGGGCAGCTGAATTCTAGCAAAATAGCCCATTCATTTGTTGTGCAGCTATAAATAATTGTTAGTGCTCCCTTATAAAAGGCCTAAGACTTCCTCCTAGTGAATAATAACAATTTGGATACGTATTATGCTTTTCCATTTGCAAACACTCCCATATATGTTATGTCATTTGGTCCTCATAACTTCTTCCTTAGCCTTATGAAATAGGTGATAGTAATTCTATTTTATAGACGTAGAAACTGAGGCTCAAGTTAAATGAGTTGTCCAAGGTCACAGAGCTACAAACTGATGGAGTCATTGTTTGAACCCAAGCCTGTCAGACTTCAAGGTTAATGCTCCTTGAATTAAACCAGCTACCAATTATTTCTAGTCCACTGAGGATAGCTGTATTATTGCTCTTGTGTGTTAGCTGATGCCCCCTTGTCCTGTACCTTTTTTCCAGCAGCCATGTTGACTGTTGTGTTGACTGAGCATATAGTCAGCTGAAATCCCCAGGCGTTCCAAATCCTATTCCTATACAATTGAATTTCTAAACTGAAATACAACATCTTGAATTTATTCCTATGACATTTTATCTGGTTAGTTCTGACTCCTTATTCCAGCCTACCAAAATTCCTTTGTATGTAGTTTCTGCCTTTCAATATATTTACTTTCCCTTCCAGCGTGCCTTCTATGTCTTCCTCCTTCGACCATTGATAGAAAAGTAGAATAGGACAGGAACAAAGGCAGAACCCTGAAGCAAAATTTTGGATGGCAATGGGCAGATAAGTTGAAACTATTTTACTAGGAAAAAATATTCATGAAGATTCCAGTCCTACATGCTGGTCTGGCCTGCCACTGTTGACTGAACCCTGGTTGTGAGAGCTACTTTCCCTTGAGGTTTTCCTATATTTTCTCTTTTTTAAAACCACTTTATTGAGGTATAATTGACATACAAAAAGTTGTCCATCAACAGATGAATGGATAAAGAAAATGTGGTATATACATAAAATGGAATATTATTAAGCCTTTAAAAAGAAGGAAATCCTGCCACATGCAATAACGTGGATGAACCTGGAGGGCATTATGCTAAGTGAAATAAACCAGACACAGAAGGACAAATACTACATGATACCACTTACATGAAGAATCTTAAAATAGTCAAACTCCACATTTTCTTTAACCAGAAATTTCTTCCTTGCTGGTTAGAATTTTGTCTGGAGAAGTACTTCTCCTTATTTTTTCAACTTTCCCCCTTTATTTTAAACTTTCTCCCCACTTTATATAAGATTTGAAATTGTCACAAGCCAATAATGTTTCAGATGATGCTGTTAGCTGAATGAGAATTCCAACAGATGTTTGGATAACGGTCTTCCCCATTACTGTATATCTTTCCTCTGTTTCAGCTTTGCGTTTTGCATTATGAAAGCACTGGCTATAACCTCTCCCTGGCCAGGCAGTCTGTAACATACTGCCACAAAGATGTAACTTCTGTTTCCCCTCATTTTCATTCTCATGCAAATGCTCTCCACACACATTTACACTCAGGTTCATGAATTTCCGTATTGTGGTCTTTCCATTTTGAACACGGTTTATACTTCCATTACCATAATTCAATGATAAATCCCATCTCATTAAGTCTCTGTGATACCCAGAGGATCATATATTTACCTTTTTAAAATTTAGAAATGATTTCAAAATTACAGAAAACTTGCAAGACCAGCACAAAGAATGCCCATATACTCTTTACGCAGATTCACCTATTGTTAATGTTTTATCCCATTTCCTTTATCATTTGCTAACATTCTCTGTTTCTGTCCATTTTTTCTGAACCATTTGAGAGTAATTGGCGTACATCATGGCCTTTCACCCCTAAATCCTTCAGTGTGTGTTTCCTAAGAATAAAGAAATTCTCTTATGTATCCACAGTATGGTTATCAACTTTAAGAGGTATGATGTTGATGCAGTACTTTTAACTAATCCACCATTCATATTCCAATCTTGACGGTTGACCCAATAATATACTTTATGACATATTAAGGACCCAATGTTGTCCTATATAGTCTAGGATCAGGCATTGGACTTAATTGTCATATTTCTAGCATCCTTTAATCTGGAACATTTTCTCAGCCTTTCTTTGTCTTTAATGACATTGATATTTTTTAAAGTTCCCTTTTAATTTGTTTATTATGCTGTTCCTTATTTTGAGTTTGTCTGATGTTTCCTCACGATTATATTCAGATTACACACTTATAGCTGGAAGGCTACATAAGAGACGTGTTCTCCTTAGGACATCACAACTGGAGACACATGATGTGTACTTGCCCTTCATTGGTGATGCTAATTTTGATCACTTGATCAAAGGTGTTGCCTGATTTCTTCTTTGCATAGCTACCATTTTTCCTTTTGCAACTAATAAGCAATCTGTGGCATGATACTTTAAGACCATGAAAATATCCTGCTTCCTCATCAAACCCATCCCACCCCATCCCTGTTGTAGCATCCATCAATAATTCTCACCTGATCCAATCTTTACTCTGATGATGGCAAAATAATGATTTTCCAACTGAGCATCCCCTTCCACATTTACAAGTTGCCACTCTGCATTCTACTGTAAGAAAAGACTCATCCTTCATTTGTTTATTTATTTTTTTTTACTTCTCAGTATGGACCTACGAATTCTCTTTTTTCAATGGTTTATAATTCTTTACTGCCCTTATTTATTTTGGTGCTCAGATTGCCCAGATTTAGCCAGTGGCAGCCTTTTAAGCTGACTCCTGGGTCCTTATAGTCTTCCATCATTTTCTCCAATGCTTCCTTACTTTTCAGCATAACAAAAGGTTGTACACTCATTTTGACCATATCCTGCCCCAGCCCTGAAGTCAGCCATTTTTCCAAGGAACCCTGGTCCCTTTTAGTAGGAGAATGTTATTACAGACCAAAACCTGGGTACTAGAAGTACACACATACACCCATGTACATATACATATTCACACATAATATACGTACACACATACTTAACATATGTGCAATATGTATGCACATACACATACAAATACATATTTTAGAAATCATGAGTTTATACCAATATCTCCAATTCCAGTCCATCCCCACAGGTTCTTTCTTACCTTCCCCCATTTCATATTTGTATGTTCCTACTTCCACAATGAGAAGCCTGGCTCCCAGCAACATCGACACGGATACTCATTTGCTCAATAACATATCTGAAATAGTTTCAGAATGGCGTTGCCCATCCCACTGCAAACACAAACAATGGTGAGGATTTGTTTAAAGTTCTCCTCTTGCCCTTTGCTGTGATTGTTTACATTTGAAATGCAGGTGGCTTCATTTGTTTCGGTTTTGCCTTCAGTTTTAGACCCCACTCTTCCCATTCATATTGACAGCATTTAAGATTTTTGAACTTGTAAAACAACAATGTTTCCAAAAGGGAAAACTATACAAAAAAGGTGTACTCAGAGAAGTGTCATTCTCTCCTGTATCCTTTTCATTTTCTTCCCCCACCTCCATCCCCTGTAGGCAACCAGCTTCATTATTTTCTGGTTTTTCCTTCTTGTTGTTATTATTGTTTCGTAAATCTAAGCAAATATATGTATGTTTTCTTATTTGCCTTTCTTTCTCGCAAAAAAAAAAGGTAGCATACTACATAAACTCTTTTGCAATTTTCTTTTTTAAATTAACAGTATATCTTGGAAATCACTCCATTATCAGTTCATAGAGATCTTCTACCTTTTTTATAGCTGCATAGTACTTCATTGTGAAGTTCGTTTTGGTTTTGTATTGTTAGCAGTATATCTGGAAGATCATATATTTCCCTCTTAGTAGTAAAATATAATGTGCAGTTTATGATTCATACTGTGCATTGATACATAGGCAGACAAGCCCTCAAACATTTTTCCTGGCCCTATCCTTGTGTCTTTTCATGCGAATCACTGAACATCGCCACCAATTATTCTTCTTTCTATAGCATATCTGTTTGCACCTCATTATGCTTCTTTTTTCTAGTTTTAATTTAGACTTCTTCTACTGGTCCCCAAATTAATTATAAAACCCTTCTGATCATATATCTCTTTCAAATCACTGATTATTATTTCCAGTTTTTAACCTCACTAAATCCTTTGCTAGAGCTGCATAGAAATGACTAAATTCACCACTCATTTTCCCTACCCTTTCTTTTCTATCCTCTGGTAGAATTATGGTTAAAAATTGGTAACCTGACTGAAAAGCAGATAACAGAAGAGATAAGTCTAAATTCACAGGCTAGAATGTTGATCCCTCTTTTACTAAAAGTTAGCCAAATACATGTTTTTAATTATGTACATTTTCTCTGTTTAAGTCAATGTTTATGGTCTCAGTAGTTTCAAAAGCAGAAACCTACATCTCTGATCCCTTTAACTA
>NW_006784330.1:1079888-1080720 GCF_000442215.2 Lipotes vexillifer
GGGAAGGAGATTCCAGACAACAATGTGTTCCTGGACCACCCAACCTCAAATGAGTATTGGAACCAGAACCAGGAAGGGGTAAAACTGGGTAGTGTCAAGTGAGGAGATGATATTCTGCTTTGACTGTTATGTCATCTCCCTGGCTTCCCTATGACACCTAGGAGCCCACCAAGATTGGAATTAAGGGTGAGGATGGTGTGGGAGAGTTGAATCATAAGCCCTGAAAGCTTCGCTACCTTGCAGAGACTAAGGAACATTACTGTTTGCTCCGTGAATTGTGATGTAGTGGAGAGAACCCTGGACTAGGATTAAAGAGACCAGAGTTCTACTCTCAGCACCATCCCCAGCTATCTGTGGCCTTGGGCAAGTCACTTTTCTTCTCTCTGTCTTAGTTTCCTATATGTAAAATGAGGGAAATATAGTGCCTAGTTGTCCTTTTGGCTCTGAGATTCCATGTTACTGTGCTCTGCTCCACCCATTCGAGGTCAGACTCAGATCTCAGAGGATTGGACCTTTGGGGTAAAGACCTAGAGACTCCATAAAAGAGATGATTCTGTGATTTTGTATAGAAGTTTTCCTGTATTATTTGGCAGCAAATTGGAGTAACCTAACTTTCACTAGTGGTTACATTCAGTTACCAGAAGCAAGGAGCCTGGCATAAGCTTAGCTCCGTGGGAGAAAAGAAGCAGTGGAGGTTCATCTCTCTATGTCTTCCACGACTCAAAAGAAAACAAAATGAAATTCACTTTTGGGGGGGCTTGTGATGAATTTTCAGTGTGCTTCTCATCATCCTACCTCTATTACCTTAACATCCTTCCTTTCCCTAAGTTAC
>NW_006784330.1:1080730-1083689 GCF_000442215.2 Lipotes vexillifer
TACAGGCCTGTATAATTCCGTGGATAGCTGGATGATTGTGCCCAACATCAAACAGAACCATTACACAGTTCATGGACTTCAGAGTGGGACACGCTACATCTTCATTGTTAAAGCCATAAACCAAGCAGGCAGCCGGAACAGTGAGCCTACCCGACTCAAAACAAACAGTACGTTGTGGTGATTCCAAAAGGAGAGAGCAGTTTGGCCCTCAGTGCCAGCAAGTACACTTAGCCTGACACTGGCACCGACAGCAGTGTAAGAGGGCAGTGGCACTGGGTAGAGGAGCTGTACTGTTGGAGTCTGTGCTTAGGGCAGGGGGTTTGTTTGTGTCCTTGGGAGGTATGTGAACACAGAGATACACATAAAACAGCTGGTGGCTTGGGAGGATGTTAGTGAAGAGTTTTTCTCTGCACTCTGCCTCCATGCTTTGGGGACAATTGAGTAAAAGAGTACTGTTTGTGATAATCTGGTAAAATCCTCCTGCTGAGAAGCCATACGTGCTAGGAATGCTTTTGACTAAAAGTGACAGAAAAATCCAACTAATTTCACTTAACAAATAGTATTTTTTAGCAGCTTAAACAAATAGTGTTTTTCTCTCTCTTTTGCGTAGCAAGAAGCTCAAAGTTTAGGCGGTTCAGGGATGGTGCAGCAGTTCTGTGATGTCGTAAGAGACCCAGGCACCTTCTCCTTTTGTGTGTTGGCTTATTGCCACATGGTCACAACATGGCCACTGCAACCTCTAGACGTCATATTTCCTTTCAAGATAGAAAGAAGGGGGAAAGTGTTGGTACACGTGATGGCTGTCCCTTACATCAAGAAAGCAGACACTTTCCTAGAAGTTTCCTCCATCCTCTCTGCCTTCTGCTTCCATCTTCTTAGTCAACCCTAGCAGCGAGGGAGGCTAGGAGTATTTAGCTTTTCTGACCTTTATAGTAAAAGTGGGTAAGAGAGAAAAAGTAGGGGGTGGGTGTTATGTTCGCCAACGGTGTCTGCCAGACGCGTTTTGTGTTATACAGCTCTTGCCATACCCAGCTGTTGGCTTCTAGTAACTAACTGGTTTTGTCTGGGACTGTAAGGAATAATTTGTTGTGAATGATCCTGCACAACAAATATTTTTCTAATTATTGATGATGCAAAAGTCACTCTAACAAAGTTACCTAATTATATGTTATTTACGTCCCAGTAGTTAGAGGGCAAACAATTTGTCCTGTAGTTGAGTTATTCTCAGGTTTATTTGTTCTGCCACCAAGCAGCAGTTATCTCATCTATTCCCTCACTTTGTCTCACCTCAAATACTCCGTCCCCTAAAATCTGCTCAAAGCCCAAACCACCCACTGAAATAAAGCAAAGCCCCTGAGAGCACCCCCCCTTTTTTTTTTTTTTTTTTTTTGCGGTACGCGGGCCTCTCCCGTTGCGGAGCATAGGCTCCGGACGCGCAGGCTCGGCGGCCATGGCTCACGGGCCCAGCTGCTCCGCGGCACGTGGGATCTTCCCGGACCGGGGCACGAACCCGCGTTCCCTGCATCGGCAGGCGGACTCTCAACCGCTGCGCCACCAGGGAAGCCCGAGAGCCCCCTTTTAACTTGATAGTCTGTGAAGGGGGCACAGCTTATTTTTATTTTATTGAAAACAGTGGCTTCTGGCCTGTTTCCTTAATATAACCCAAACACCAGTCAACTTTCACTGACTCAAGAATGATCATCTTGTCGAGGCTCCTCTGATAGTGATGGTCCTGGAGGACAAAGATAGAATTCTTAAATACTTCCTCATGCATTTTCTTTTTTCTACTTTTTTCAGGCCAGCCCTTTAAACTGGATCCCAAAATGACTCACAAGAAGTTGAAGATCTCCAATGATGGACTGCAGATGGAGAAGGATGAAAGTTCTCTGAAGAAGAGCCACACTCCAGAGAGGTTTAGTGGCACAGGATGCTATGGGGCAGCAGGAAATATATTCATTGACAGTGGCTGCCACTACTGGGAGGTGGTCATGGGTTCCTCAACGTGGTAAGTGGATCCCACTTTTCTTTTCTCCTCTCTCCCCTGTCGTTAGGTCCCTGGGAGATTCAGTTCTATAGCACAAACGTAATACCAGTAAGTCAAGGTTAAAAGGCATGTGATGGAAACCACTGCTAGAAAAATTTTCCAGTTTTTAAAAAATAAAATTAGGGAAAATACACTGAGCTAGGAGTTGAAAATTACAGCACTCTAATTGCTAACTATTTTTAAAGCTCTAGTGATGGGCTTCCCTGGTGGCGCAGTGGTTGAGAGTCCGCCTGCCGATGCAGGGGACATGGGTTCGTGCCCCGGTCCGGGAAGATCCCACGTGCCGCGGAGCGGCTGGGCCCGTGAGCCGTGGCCGCTGAGCCTGCGCGTCCGGAGCCTGTGCTCCGCAACAACGGGAGAGGCCACAACAGTGAGAGGCCACAACAGTGAGAGGCCTGCGTACCGCAAAAAAGAAAAAGCTCTAGTGCTGTCAGTATTATGGATCTAAATGTATACTATTTAAAGAAGAAATGTATTCTATTTCTTAGATATTCTGTATGGTGTCTAGCATAACTCAGATCATTAATAAATGTTTATTTCTCTCTCCTTTCTACTGTCTCACAGGTATGCAATTGGCATTGCCTACAAATCAGCTCCCAAGAATGAATGGATTGGCAAGAACGCCTCCTCATGGGTCTTCTCTCGATGCAATAGTAATTTCGTAGTCAGACATAACAACAAGGAAATGCTGGTGGATGTGCCACCACAGTTGAAGCGTCTGGGTGTCCTTCTGGATTATGACAACAACATGCTGTCTTTCTATGACCCAGCTAACTCTCTCCATCTTCATACTTTTGATGTGACCTTCATTCTTCCAGTTTGTCCAACATTCACAATCTGGAACAAATCCCTGATGATCCTGTCTGGCTTGCCTGCCCCAGATTTTATTGATTACCCCGAGCGGCAGGAATGCAA
>NW_006784330.1:1083699-1090928 GCF_000442215.2 Lipotes vexillifer
GAATGCAACTGCAGGCCTCAAGAATCCCCTTATGTTTCTGGGATGAAAGCTTGCCATTAAGTTTCAAGAGAGCGTATAATTCACTGGCTCTCCAGTTCAGCAGTTCTTCCCCTCCTAAACCTCAGTTAGTGTCCAATATACAAGATACAAAAATAAAGTTCATTTGAAGCATCCAAAATAACTAGATATTATAGATTTAATTTTTGTGCATTAAAGCTTGCATTTGAATTAATGTATTGAGTTTCTCAGAACAAATTACCTGAGTAGTCTGGGTTCAAGCCATTGGAGAAGAAATTTGAAGAATGCTTCTCTTGTCATTGGAGAATTAAAAATTCCCAGTGATTTAGGAGTATAAATGATATTGGAAGGAATTAGGGTCATTCTAGGTAAATAATGTAGAAAGATGCTCCGAACAAGGGGCTAGCCAGCTGGAAAGCAGGGGTGTGTCAGCCTTGCTAGCACTGGCCAATTAGGCCAAGTAGAATTTTGAAGTGTCAAATGATCCCATATTATATGTAGCTTTTTATGAGAAAACCTACAATCAAGGATTTATTATAAAGAAAACATGTCTGTGTATATATAATATATATATAAAATGAATAAATAATATATATTATATATTCATTTTATAATTATATATACATAATAAACTTTTTAATTTAGTCATTTGCGTGAGAAATATACCGGAAGGGAAAATAAATTATACCGTCCATTTTTGTCCCCTAAAGGGAACATCAAAATCAGTCAACATTTCTCCCCTCCCTCCATTCAGCCCTCCCTTCCTCCCTCCTGTCACACACACACATGCACATGCAATAATGACATAGATGGTGGGAAGAGCTCTAGGTTGGATCAGGAGAGATAGGGAGACAAGACTGCACAAAAGATGCTATTGCTGGATAGAAAATTGATTCAGGTAGATCTGTTATATGTAGCACAGTTTCATCGATGCTACCTAATGGAGGAGGTTTGTCCGAATTCTTAAAAATTCTGTCACAGAATATTTCAAAGAAGTACAGTTTTCTTACTCTCAAGTACATACAGTTACTAGAATTAGGCTTAAAAAAAGACTTGCATAATGGAGGTTCTTTAGGAACCTTCTTTATTTACTTAATCAGTAAGAATGGAGTGTTGTAGATGCAACAACTATTTGCATATAAATGTACTTATATTTTCAGATAAAACACTTCTGAAGTACTTAAGAATGCCTGAGAATAGTTTGTTTTCTTAAACAGGTTAAATAATCATTCTTCCCACAATCTTATTTACACTATTCATTTGCTTGGCCAACCCTTCATGGCAAATGCGGATGTAAGCTTCAACCCAGTCCTTAATCACTATCGTGGAAGGGAATCAAGCTTTATGGTCTGTGCTTCTGTCAGTTCCGCTGCTGGGATTGGGAGTGTCAGCACCAGAGCTTTCTCCTTTCAGGAGCTGAGTCGGCTTTAAGGAGTCTAATTCTTGGGAGTCGTGAAAATATTGTTGTTGCACAATGTGTTAGTTGTAACAAGTCCCCAGATCGGAGCCTTGAAACAATGCCAAAACTTCTCCCCCTCTTCCTTTCCACAGCCTTTGGTGGACGTTCATTCATTCATTCATTCAACCAACTATTAGATGCCAGGTACCACGCTGAAGCTGACCTATTGATAATCCACAGCCCCTGCTGTCAAATGGCTTATTATTCTGTAGGAGAGACAAAGTATCTACAAAAATCCCCTAAGGAACAGTTTCGTATTGTTTGTACACCTAACATGGAAAGCAAGACTGATGCAGCTACAGATGGCAGGCTCAAACTTACCTATCTAGTGGCAAAGTAGGTTTTTCTGGTTTTAAAAACCCTACGTACTTACTGCTAATCAGGAAATGAGCAACCTCGGTAAGATTCAGCAGTGCTGGGAAATAGCTTTTGCAGTGATGGAAAGCTCATCATAGCCTTCAGACTAAAATAATCTATTTCCTCTGCCATTTACTAGCTGTGTGACCCAGGGCAAGTACTTCACTTCTCTGAGCCGCTGTTTCCTCTTCTGTACAATAATACCTACCTCACAAGGCTGTTGCAAAGATGAAAAAAAGATAGCACATTGAAACTGCTTAGCACACACCCGGCATTTAGTTAAGTATGGCATTAGTATGGCATACTTAATTATTAAGCATGGCATTTAGTTAAGTATGCAACAAATATTAATCTCAGCCCCAGGCCCAGTACAGTGTAGCAGTGCTTTAAAATGGATGTCTTTCATTTCTAAGTTACTCTTAAGTCTCTCCTCTAGAGCCTATCTCCAAATTCTTAAACAAAACAGATGATTTTAACCCCTTCCTAAAATCTTTCACTGGCTCCCATAGCATTCAGTAGAAAGTCCCAGTTACTTACCCACTTTGGCTTTTCAAGTCCCTATTTGCTTTCCCAGCTTCATCTTTCGCCACCTTCCCCCTCACACTGATAACTCTAGCCAAACTTAACGATTTTCACAAGTTGTTCTCTGGGCCTGGAATAGAGACATTAGTAACAATTTTGATGCCCAGAGTAAACAGTAGGAATTGTTCTTAAATTAAGGGAATAGTGTGAAAATGCTGTAAGTGCAGAACACTCCACCTTCACCCCAGTCCGATTTTCTTTACCTTGGCCTTGGGACTCCCGTGCCATTCATTTTTGTGCCTTTTAGATTTTAGTGCCCTGAGACAAAGCTTCAGTTTCTCCACCCTACTTTTGACTCTAGCCTGGACTTGCTTTCCCCACCTCTACCCCACTAGACTAGATTAACTCCTGAACCCCTAGGCTGGATTATGTTCTCCAGCTCCCATGGCACCCTGAGCACTACCCCCTCTCAGCAATAATCACATTGTATAGCAGTGTTTTTCAAAGTGTGGTCCTCAGACCACCTGTTAGAATCATTTTTGGTGTTTGTTAAAACAGTTGATTCCTAGACCTCACCCTCGATCTTCTTAATTAAAACGTCTGGGCACATAAGTGGAATTTTACATTTTTAACAGGCTCCCCCAGGTAATTCTGATGCACACAAAGGTTTAACATATAAGAATCGTCTTCCCCACTAGACTGTGAATACCTTGAGGGCAAAGGCTGTGTCTTTTGGTTTTGTTGTTGTATTTTCAACACCTGACACAGGGTGTGGAACAGAGTAGTTGCCTGGCTAATGTTAATTGCATGAATGTATGAGTGAACAAATGAATAATCAAAGTTTCCCTGTTGTACTCTGATATCCATATTGGTGTTTGTTGTGTTCTGGGCAGAAATGCTTGGCGACTTCTCCATTTGGGCTGTATTGATATTATTTTGCAAATGTCCTAGGACTCATACATATAAATGAGTATTGTCTTCCTCAAAAGCTCTTTTGGGGGCTTCCCTGGTGGCGCAGTGCTTGAGAGTCCGCCTGCCGATGCAGGAGACGCGGGTTCGTGCCCCGTTTCGGGAAGATCCCACATGCCGCGGAGCGGCTGGGCCCGTGAGCCATGGCCGCTGAGCCTGCGCGTCCGGAGCCTGTGCTCCGCAAATGGGAGAGGCCACGACAGTGAGAGGCCCGCATAACGCAAGAAAAAAAAAAAAAAAAGCTCTTTTGGAAGTTGACTTGGGGAATTGTCTGGAGCATGTGGCACCATTCTTTTCAATAACTTTTCAGTCTTTTCAAACTTTGAATGTGGATTTAAGTTTTGGTCATAGCCCAAAATCACTCAGAGCTAAGTCTACTGAATAAAGTAGGAAAATAAACTGGGTTTGGGGTAAGCAATGAAGTTTCTGAGCTGAATAATAAAAAGTGCTTTCCAAGAAAAAACATGGTGGCAAAGTATTCAGTGGGGGTGTGGTGAGTCCCAGATACTTCAGTAAACTTAAGACTTTCATAGAATACTGTCAATGCCAGGTACCTTAAGAGAAGTCATTGACTACCTCTAGCTAAACCCAGTTGGACAAAGGGAATAGGACCTGTATTTAACATCTTCAAGGAAGGAGACTCCATAAGTTTTCACTGTTGCTCTCCTCAGTCTGTTCTCCTACAATCCTTTCTGCCAGCACATTATTCTTTCTGTCTGCAATTTATGCTTATTTTCACTTTTTATATCGTCTTATTGAAGAAAGCACAAAAGTAATCAACAATAAAGTCAAACATGTTTTGAGAATATGAAAGAAATTTTAATGCCACATTGGAGTTCTGGCTACTTGTAAGCAAGAGTAACTGCATCTGTATGTATTTTTATCATACAATTCCATTGTGTAAACTTTGGATGCAGTGAATTTCAAATTGCAGCAAAATCACTTCTATGTTCTTTTCGGCTAAAATACGCTAGGTGAATTTTCTAAGCTTCCATGGTTTACATATTTATATATGACTACCTGGTTGGAGCAATCCACAGATGGACTTTTTGATAAGTGCAAATGTTTGATACCCTTTCTTCTACAGAATGGAGAATGTGAGGCCGACAGATGAGAACTCCTTTCACACTTATTTTAATTCCTGAAGCCAACTGCAGCCTCAGAGCCATTGGGCTGTACTTTGTGTAGTACAGGTTGGCCAGGTTGACTGCCATTAGGTCAGGTGAAACTGCCTTTTACAGTCTGGTCTGCCAGCTTCAGACATATACTATGTTGTTGTTGTCGGCTAGAATATTTATTAGACTATTATTGGACTATTTTTTATCAAATATTTTATCCCAGGCTTGTTTGTACTGGGAGCTCTGGACCAATAGTGTCTCTCCTAGTGACAGAAATCTGAGCATCTGTGGATTACACAGCCTCATCCCTCTAAAATATCCCAGGCCATTCAAAATGCTATATTATGAATTAAATAAATATATATGTATTCATGAGTTCTTGATTGTCTCTCACTGGAGTTTGAATTGGGGGAAGATTAAAAGGGAAAAGGTCATGGGTTACTGGAATTGTCTAAATGACTTAGGGGAAATTAATTATGTAGTGGGTAGAGATTTGGGCAGGGAGGATCCGGAGTATCTGGAAATCGAGATCCAATCATGAAGACTTTGGTTTCAGGAGCAAGATACAGTCAGGAAGACTAAAGAAGTGAAAGTATAAGGCCCAAGGAAACACGGCACATTCAGTTTCAGTGACTGGGCCAGAAGGTGGGAATTAAGGAAGAACATAGAAAATCCCAGTGCTGGAACCTAGTGGTTAAAGTCAGGATAGGGCCAGATGTAAGCTGACTTGCTGTTAAACATCTGGCCTGTAGGAGGAGCCTGGGAGGGTTAGGAGATCCACCCCGACCCCACCCCACCCCCCACCCCCGAGCTGGGCTTGGACATACTTTAATCAGAGTCACTAAAGGGGGCATGCAATGTGAAGCGAAGCAGGCCAGTCAAGGGTGGCAGCTAGCAAAGCGACTAGGAACTATAGCCCAAAGGCAAGAGGGTTAAAATATAAAAGACCAAAATTTGGAATTTCAGGGGTTAGTGGCCCACCTGGAGAACAGCAGCCCATGCAGAAGCTGAATATGGGGCTATTACCCACAGCTAAGAGTTTATACATTTTGGGGGATGTGATGTTTGGAAAGGCTGGCTCCATCTTAATGTGCCAGGCCAGAGCAGACATAGAGTTCTTTATATTCCCCTTCCTAGAAATAGGGTTGGTCCTAGAGTCTTCAGTGAAGCTGAGCCTGTAGGTAGGGGCGAGGTGGTGTGTTACAAAGATTAGGACTAATGGAGGCCAGATAGGTTGTTACATGGATACTGGAAATGTATATAGCATGATAGCTAATGAGAATGACTCTCCCTCACTGCGAATTTCTAGGGGTTAGGGTTAGGACCAAGGTGGTCTTCCTATAACTGTCGGGCATAACATGCAAGTTACAGTTGTGATAGGTCTGGCCTGGTCATTCACGAGGCGTTTATTTATGTTCCAAGGACTCTACTCATATCTGTGGGGACATATTAAAAAGTATTCCTGACTTTATAATCTGGTGGGGTATGCAACTCAATAATTCTTCCCCAATAATTTTCAATCTCTGAATTAGAGTTACTAGTGGTAGCTGAAAAACAAAGCCATTATTGGAGACGCAGGGGTGAGAGTGGAAGCTCTTACCAGCCTTGTACATAGGAGATACTTGGTAAGTGCTGGTTGAATAGAATAATAACCTGATAAGCAGAATGACAAATGGGCCACCTCATACATTGTGAGGTTTGTCTTAGGTGAACTCCACACCACCACTCATATAATTCCTCTCAGGCATGTATCTCTGGTCCAGCATTCCCACAACTCCCTCTTGGTTAACAGGCTATTGTTCTTTATGGCCAGTCTCTTTCAAAGGGAACAATTAGAAGAATTAATATATTAGCCATCAGTAATGTGTAAATGGAAGGGCATGGGCAAAATTCACATCTCGGACTTCCATGGTGGTGCAGTGGTTAAGAATCCACCTGCCAATGCGGGGGACACGGGTTCGATCACTGGTCTGGGAAGATCCCACGTGCCGTGGAGCAACTAAGCCCGTGCGCCACAACTACCGAGCCTGCACTCTAGAACCCGTGCTCCACAACAAGAGAAGCCACCGCAATGAGAAGCCCACGTGCAGCAATGAAGACCCAACACAGCCAAAAAAAAAAAATTCACATCTCTATCAACTCCTCACTCTACCTCTTCCTTCCTTCTCAGAAAACAAGAAAATGTTAACAAGGACCTTCCAGAGGCAATGCTTTTGTTGTCTAACCTAGGGGTGACTGGGGTGGGGCAAGCTTCAGATTTTCAGGTTTGGAAAGGGTCAGGCAACAATGCTCTGGCAAGCCTCTTGGGAACATATTCTGGGCCAAGAGGAGTCTTTCAAATAACAGAATGTAAATGCCCACTCTACTAGTGCATAGACGGCAAAGAGGATCTGCTACTCCTCCCAGAAGTCCCAGAAACATGGAATTTGAGCTGATTCTCCAGATGTACAGTGGCAGGAAAAGGCCATTATGATGTACATGTCTTTCTGTTCAGCTCAACTCCCTCAGTGATAAGGGAGGGTGCTGTGATATACCAGAAATGTGAAATTCACAGCAAGCAGCAAGTACACAAGGCAAGGCAAGTCCAAGGCATATCTCATTTAGCAGATAAAGATACAATGAATGACGTTCAGAGTCAAACAGTTTTCTATTTTATTAGCGAAAGGAAAAGTAGTCAAAGTTTCCTGCTCCTAGTGGTTCGTATCCCAAGCACCAAAAAAATTATACTGGGGCTTCCCTGGTGGCGCAGTGGTTGAGAGTCCGCCTGCCGATGCAGGGGACACGGG
>NW_006784330.1:1091912-1100594 GCF_000442215.2 Lipotes vexillifer
AGGGGACACGGGTTCGTGCCCCGGTCCGGGAGGCTCCCACATGCCACGGAGCGGCTGGGCCCGTGAGCCATGGCCGCTGGGCCTGCGCGTCCAGAGCCGGTGCTCCACGATGGGAGAGGCCGCAGCAGTGAGATGCCCGTGTACCGGAAAAAAAAAAAAAAAAGAATTACACTGAAACAAAAGGGGCCAGAGGACTGCAATGGTAGTTATGGGATATCCAGTTGCTCCGAAGCCAATTCTAGACTGCAACTAAATGACTTTATAGTCTGTAGCTCTCTTCTGAGTCGGATGAGTCAGGAAGACTCTTACCTCATCAGATCTCAGCAGGTGGGAGGCGATGCAAAACTGTCTCTTGACAGTTTCCCAGGGGAGAGGAGAGATACAGAGGTGAGTGGGAGATGGCCCTGAAGCAACTTCTTGCAAGCCTCCTATCTTCTTGTTCTCTGGGAGGGTCACAGGCATTTTGCCAAGACTCAGATTAGCTGTGGTTCAAGCCTTTGCCTGTGGGGTTTATGTGGATAATGCAGTTTCCAGGGTACCGTGGTGGAGCTGTTGTTCTATAGCAGTTAGCTGAAGGCCCAGGTACCTTCCCTGGAGGGGGAAAAAAGGAAGTAAAGTCAGGATCTGGTGAGGAACTTCCTTTCTCCCTCCTTTCTGCTGACCTTCTATTTATGTCCTTTCATTCAGTCTCTTTGGGGCTTGGGATAGGGTGGGGCAGGAATTAAAGGAATAATGGGACACACAACAAATTCAGGCCCTGAAAGATTCAGTACCAAGGCCAGAGAATCCCAAAGCCCAAGCAAGTCCTTTGCTATCCATTTCTGGCTCTTGGTTTTTCAACTCTGAATTGAAATGTATGAGTAATCTCTAAGGTCCCTTCTAGCTCTAACAGTATTAATTTCCATAAATGCAAGTTTAGTGAATGTAGTGATAGGAGCCTAATCTGCATACCTACCCCAAGAATGTTGGGACATGAGGGCAGATCATCAGGAACCCTATGACTAGAACAGAAAGGTGGATAACATTACTGTCACTTTAGGACCGCTATCAGATTTCCTTTTGGGGTCACTATAGTCCTCCATACACACTTCAATTCATTCAGAGCTCCCCCCACCAATCTCCCCCACTTAACATTTGCCACCATTATTTTTGAGTTTTCCACTTCAGCCCTCTCCCCCTTCCTTCTTTACTTACTAACTGTACAAGATGCAAATACTGATGTACCTAGCCACAACTCAGTTTCAAATTTCAGGTCAGCTGTCTGACAGTCATCCATGTAGGAAACTGCCAAAGACATTCCATTTTCCAAGGGCAGAGCAGGTCACTTGATATAGCAATCAACAGGAGTCCTATGTGCCACCTTTCCCAGTCATAGCCCTTCTTCCTCAAACTTCCACTAACGCACCCCTTACGTGGCAGAGAAGGTCTTGGCATAGCCACTAGTCCAAGTTATCATTCAATCACCCATTTATTCATTAACTCAACAAATAATTTGATAGCTGCTTTGTGTCAGGTGCTGTAGTTCAGTGATAAAGAAAATATGTAGTCTCTGCCCTCATGAGACTCACAATCTAGAGGTGACACAGACCACCAACAAATGAACACCTTTGTAATAATAGGAGCTATCACTGATTGATTGCTTACAGTGTCCCTGACACTATTCTAATCACTTGAGATGTAGTAACTAATTTAATCCTCCCAGCAACACTATGAGGTAAAGACTACTAGTATTGACCCCAAAGGACACGAAGAGTTAATTCCTGTGCCCTTGCTCAGCCCAGAAGATTCCGGGCTGCCCGTTAGTTGCTAGCAAGGGTCTTGGCTCTTGGCTGCCTTTGGCACGGGGTAAAGGAGTCAGGGCCCAGCACCTAGGAAAAGATCCAGCCTAGTGGCTCCTGGATTCAGGGTTGACCAGGCAGGATTCCCAGGACTGCGCTAGACACCCTCGAAACCTCTCCCACCGCGGTTTTTCCATCCTCTTTTTTTCCTCCCCTTTCCCTCCCGCTCCCCAATGCCCCCCCCCTTTCCAGGCCGGCCCCTCCCTCTGAGACGCCTCCTCTCTGAGTCATTTCCCCTTCTCCGCCCCAAGACCTTGGCTCTCCCTTCCCTCTGGCAGGAAAGAGAGGAAGGGCAAACTGGCTTTGGGAACCAGGTGAGCGCTTTTCTCAGCGAGAACGAGAAACGCGTCCCGCAGCACCACCCTACCCCCCAGCGCCCACTCCGTTGGGAGGGACAGGAAGTCGAGGGAGTTCCCTCCGGCTGAGTGGCTGGCTTCCCAGTAGTTCGAAGGCCCCGGTGGCCGAGCGTGGGAGGTGCCACGCCCCGCCCGGTGTCTCCTGGGATGCGAGGAGGGAAGCGGCGGCCCAGTTGGACTGGCTTGCCGCAGGCTCGTTCGGGGTGAGCTCAGCGCGCCGGGGAGGGACCTCGCTGCCCGCGAAGCTGGGGGGGCGGGGAGGGCCGGGCCGCCAGCCCCCGAGGAAAGCCCGCCCTGGAAAGGGGAGATGGGAGAGGCTCTAGAGGATGCGCGTGTGGAGTGGGGGTCGAGGCGCAGGACTTGGGGAGCACGCGTCTGCGCGGAGAGGCGCGGGAGGACGCGCCTGGTTGCAGCAATTTATGGGTGTGTGTGTGGAGAACCTTAGCGCGTGCGTGCGGCGCGTCTGTTGGGGGGTGCGTGCGTGTGGGGGGCCGTGCGTGTGGGGTGCGTGCGTGTAGGCGTGCGTGGGGGTGGGGGAGGAGAGAACAGAAAGGAATGCTGAGGGACGCCGGGGGTGGGGACTGACACCGCGAGCTTGCGGGATTGAGGTAAAGATATCAGAGCATCTCTGGCTGACAGCTCCGAGTCAGCATTCTTAACTTTTTAATTTTTTGAAGGGCGGGTGGAGGGTGGACGTGACCCGTTTGAAATTCTAAGGAAAAGTATCGGTCATCTCCTCAAAAAGAAAAAAAAAACCAAAAAAACAAACAAAAGCACATGGTGGTTCCTGGGCCCAAGGACGGCCATCCGTAGACCCCAGACTGTGGCTGAGGTCGGGCAGAAAACCCAAATAGGTGACATAGGTATTCGCCACTGGGTCTTGTGATTCTGCGACGGGGGAACGGAACAGGTGACCGAGCTGTTGCCTCCTTTATCTGCGGGCCCGTCCTGGGCTTGGTGGCTTCCAGGCCGTGTCACCGTGCCTTTGGGAGGTGGCGCCCTCAGAGTAGGTGTAAGAAACGGGGTCGCTCCCCAGGGTATGGCCGCTCCGGGGCCCATGGCCTTCCCCATCCAGCCGGGGCGCCAGGCCTCGCAACCGGCTCTCGTGAGCCGGCCGGCTGGTCAGCCCAGATCTGGGCCCCGGCCTCAGACGTGCTGGTCAGTTCCCTGCTCTTGCTCAGGTCCTCAGGTCGGAGCGCAGCGCGTCCTCGGATCCCCGCACCCGCAAGCGTCTCCACGGCCAGGGTGTAGTGTGGGGAGTGCGGCTCTAAGGTTGGCCCTTGGTTGGTAAGTGACTAGGAAAGCAGCGGATTGGGGTTCTGATTCCGTCTTTATCATTAACTAACTGTGGGATGTGAAGCAATTTCCCTCATCTTTCTGTGCCTCACTTTCCTCATTTGTAAAATGGGAAAGTAGCTCACAGCGTGGTTGGAAGTGTAAATGAGACTATAATAAATTCCCAGCAAACGGAAGCATTTAATGCATGTCATCATACCTTAAGTATAAACATACATAAGTAAGTAGATAAGTTAAAGTAGAAATTGTATCCTGGAAGAATGTATTAAACTGCTGGTTTTCTTTTTGGTCTCTTCTAGGCACACCTAGTTGTGCCATCCTCAGCCAAAGCCCACCAGATCCATCCTGTAAAGTCACATGCCTGAAGTAAGTGGGCTTTTAGTTTGGATCTTTTGAGATGTTCTGAGAGATAAGGCTTAGTCCACCATCAACTCTCCCCTGGATTGCTTCCTTGGTCGCCAAGCCTTCACACTTGGTCTGCTTCCCTCCTGTTCATTTTCCGTGTTGCAGTCAGAGTTATCATTCCCTCTGAGCTACAGAGTAACCTGCTGGTTCGGAGCACAGACCTTGGTGTCAGACAGATCTCTTTCAGATCCCAACTGCACCCTGCTCCATCACTTTCTGTGTGACCTCGCACAAGTTACTTCACCTCTTTAAGAATCCTTTTCCTTATCTGTAAAAGGGAATAATGGTGGTCTCTACCTCATATAGGTGTTGTGAGAAGTTCCAGAAGTAATGCATACAGAGTGGTCCATAGTAACTCATAGTAGCTCAGTAAATGGCAGATTAAAATAGATTAGAGCAGTGAGGCTGCTAGCAAGAGTGTTTGAAGTGATGTACTGTGGCCTCTAGACTGGATAGGGAGTTAAGCAATGAAGTGGTAATGAGCTGAAGAATGGGAGAAGTCAAAGGATGGGAGATCTTGATGAGAATGAGGAGTGGGTATTCTGTGAACCAAGAAGTAATAAGGGTAAGAGGTTGTAGCCAGAGATTGGGTTAGTGGAGTTCAGAAATTCTGAAGTGGAGCAGCTCCATGTTTATCGGGTGGTCTAGGGCACTAATAGCTAGAAATGGCATGTGAAGTGGCATGTAGTGAGAGGTTGCAGAAGTAGAGGAGGTCAAGGGACAATGAAGCTAGAGTGTTGGATGAGTCATCCATAGCCATTGAGGTTACTTATCTGGTGACATGGGTTGGAAAGGAGAGGAAAATGGAGCTAGTGCCAATAAGGTCCACCCTGATTAATAGGGAGCAGTCATTTATTTCACAGATATTTACTGAGCTCTTACTAAATGTCAGGTTATAACAAGACAGACAAGAGTCCTGCTATCATGGAGCTTACAGTCTAGTAGGAGTGATAACAGACATTAATAATCCCACCTATAAGTAGAAAACTGCAAATTGAGATAAGAGCTATGAAGGAAAAATAAGCATTCTATAAGTACTTATAACAGGAGGACCTGACTCTGTCTGGAATGTCAGGGAAGACTCTCCTAAAGAAGTGGTGAGAACTGAAGGATCGGCTGGGGTAGAAGGAGATAGAGGAGGGATGAATGGAGGAAGTGTTCCACATAGAGGAAACAAACATCATGTGCAGAGACCTGAAGCTAGAACATGTGCAAGGGACTTGAAGTACTGAAAGGTGTCTCCTGTGGCTAGAGCACATTAAGCAAGGGGGAGAGTATTGGGAGCTGAGACTGGATGGCAGGGCCCCTTAATTATTTTGGACTTTATTCTAGGAGCATTGGGAATACTCCTACTAAAGGGTTTTGATTCGGTGAATGACATGATTTATCTGTATTTGTTTCTTTTTTAAAAAATAAATTTATTTATTTATTTTTGGCTGTGTTGGGTTTTATTTGCTGCACACAGGCTTTCTCTAGTTGCGGCGAGCAGGGGCTACTCTGTTGCAGTGCGCGGGCTTCTCATTGCGGTGGCTTCTCTTGTTGCAGAGCATGGGCTCTAGGCATGTGGGCTTCAGTAGTTGTGGCACGCAGGCTCAGTAGTTGTGGCGAACAGGCTTAGTTGCTCCACGGCATGTGGGATCTTCCCGGACCAGGGCTTGAACCCATGTCCCCTGCATTGGCAGGCAGATTCTTAACCACTGCACCAGCAGGGAAGTCCTAGATTTATCTGTATTTCTATGTTTCTTCCTCCCACCTCAGTTTTATTAAGATATAATTGATATATAACATTGTACAGTTTAAGATGTACATAACAACATAATGATTTGATATGTTTATATATTGCAAACATAATGGTTTGATATATTTATATATTTCAAAATGAGTATCATAGTATTTCTTAAGTAATGCACAACTATATGCTCATTAGAACAAAATAATCAACACAAGTATATAAATTGTGAAAGTCCAATTTGTATTTTTCTTTCTATGCATTAGAATACATATGTACCCATATATAATACAATAGATGTATATATTATTCTATATATAGAATTATATATATAATATAGCAACTAGCTTTTTCCACTTAACAGTGTGCCTTTGACTTTTTCCATGTCTTTAATTTTAAATTACTCAATAATATATAAGTATATTTTCATGGTAAAAGATTGAAACAGTACACAGGTGTAGAGATAGTAAATCTTGAAACTTGCCTTTTCTGCTCCCTCTATAGTTGTTACTTCCACCCCCACCCCCCAAAAAAAGCAAAACAAAGAATAAACTAATTGTCAACAGTTTGGTGAGTATCCTTACAATCGCCTTTCCATGCATTTATATGAATAAATAAGTCCTTATACCATATATAATTTATTCATATCATTATGCAGCTTTTAAATTTCTTATTTATTGACTTAATTACACAATTGACACACGAATACATTTTTCTTTCAGAGGATTAGAATGTTACAGGGAAGGCTTAAACCTCCTTTAGTTGTCATTGATTTCCTCCCTGATTCTCTCCCTCCCTACTCACTGTTGGACTTAGCTTCTTCCAGACCTTTTCTCTCTCTTTCTCTCCCTCTCTCTCTCTCTCTCTCTCACACACACACACAATATATATATAGTATTATTTAGTGTTATTTAAAAATGTAAATTATTTATACTCCAGTAAAGATATTAAATATATATATATATATATATAAATTTTATCATGCTTATGTGTATTGTTCTGCTACTTGCTACTTTTCACCCAACATAATGTCTGAGAACTTTTCACGTTAGTACATGTAAATCTAACTTGTTCTTTTTCACGGTTTCGGAGTATTCTACAGAACAGATATGCTATAATTCATTTAGCCATTTCCCCATTGTCATGATTATTTCCAAGTTTTTTGCTAATATAAAATGTGCTGCAATGTATATCCTTCTACATGCCTCCCTCTTTCCTTTCTCTACTCACTTCTAAATGCTACCTTTAATCAATACTAGATTCTTATGCATATTTAGGTTTGTTTCAGAATTCTTTATTTGGTTCTACTGATCCATTGATTTATACTTGCATTAATACCACACTTTAAATTTCTATAGTTTTATAACATTTGATATCTGACATGGAAAGTCATCTTTTTTCTTCAATTTTGTGTTATTCTTGCATATTTACTTTATAATATGGATTTTAGAATCAAATTATCATACCCAAATAGAATCTTATTGGCATTTTTGTTGGCCTTGCATTGAGTTTCCGGATTTAACTGGGGAGAATTGGCACCTTTACATTAATGACTCTTCCTTTATATGAATATATGTGGTATGACTCTCAATTTATTCAGATTTTTAAGTCTTTTAATAACGTGTCATTTTTTCCATACATGTGTTGAACATATCTTGTTTGGGCTATTTCTAGATACTTTATAGCTTTTGTTGCTACTATTAATAGGATTTTTTCTTTCATTTTGTAATCAAGGGTATATAAGATAACTTATTTTTTGTTTGAAATTGTGCCCAACAACTTTACTGAATTCTCCTTCTTTCTAATAGTTTGTTCATTGAGTCTTTTGGATTTTCTAGGTTGGCAAACAGATTATGTGCAAATATTGATAGTTTTCTCTCTGGCTTCAATCTGTATACCACGTGTATTTTTCTTATCTGAATGCATTGTCTGGGACTTCCAGTATAAGACTGAATAGTAACAATGATATCAGACATCCTTAACTTATCCCTCCCTTTAATGGGAATGCTTTGAAAATTTCATCAAGTATGCTTCTTAGTGTGGGTTCTGGCAGTTGCCCTTTATTAAGTTAAGTAAGTTTTCTTTAATTCCTACTCTTTTGAGGCTTTTTAAAAGCAAGAATGGTTATGACATTTTATCAACTGCTTTTTCACCTATAAGTTGGACATACAGGTTTTTCCCCTTTAACTTGTTAATGCATTGAATTGCATTGATAGCTTTTTTTTTTTTTTTTTTTTTTTTTTTTGCGGTATGTGGGCCTCTCACTGTTGTGGCCTCTCCCGTTGCGGAGCACAAGCTCCGGACGCGCAGGCTCAGTGGCCATGGCTCACAGGCCTAGCCGCTCCGTGGCATGTGGGATCTTCCCGGACTGGGGCATGAACCTGTGTCCCCTGTATCAGCAGGCGGACTCTCAACCACTGCGCCACCAGGGAAGCCCATGCATTGATAGCTTTTTAAAAACTTTCTATTATGATAATTTCCAAACATAAATGAAAGTAGAGAGTACAGTAAACCCCCATGCACCCATAACTGAGCTTTAATAGCCATCAACATTTTGCCATACTTGTTTCAGCTATTCCCCTCCCCTCTTTTGTGCTGGGATGTTTTAGGCTAATCATGAGCATCATATGATTTCACTCCTAAATATTTCAGTATGCGTCACCAAAAAAATTGTAGCAAAAATGACATCTTCTCATATAATCATAATGCCATTATAATAATAATACCCGACATATCTTCCAATTTTTCCAATTGTCTAAAAAATGGTTTTATTTTTTAGACTTTAAAAAAAAATAAATTTATTTTATTGCTGGCTGTGTTGGGTGTTCATTGCCGCGCAGGCTTTCTCTAGTTGGGAAGAGCCGAGGCTACTCTTCGTTGCACTGTGGGGGCTTCTCTTGTTGCAGTGGCTTTTTTTGTTGTGGAGCATGGGCTCTAGGCACGCGGGCTTCAGTAATTGTGGCACGTGGGCTCAGTAGTTGTGGAGCACGGGCTGAGTTGCTCCACAGCATGTGGGATCTTCCCGGACCAGGGCTCGAACCCGTGTTCCCTGCATTGG
>NW_006784332.1:0-284 GCF_000442215.2 Lipotes vexillifer
ACAATAGCCAGGACATGGAAGCAACCTAAGTGTCCATCGACAGATGAACGGATAAAGAAGATGCGGCACGTATATACAATGGAGTATTACTCCGCCATAAAAGGAAACGAAATTGAGTTACTGGTAGTGAGGTGGATGGACCTAGAGTCTGTCATACAGAGAGAAGTAAGTCAGAATGAGAAAAACAAATACAGTATGCTATATGGATATAGAACAACAACAACAACAAAAACTGGTTCTGAGGAACCCAGGGGCAGCACAGGAATAAAGACGCAGATGTAGAG
>NW_006784333.1:0-344 GCF_000442215.2 Lipotes vexillifer
TTATAAGACACTGATGAAAGAAATTAAAGATGATACAAATAGATGGAGAGATATACCATATACTTGGATTGGAAGAATCAACATTGTGAAAATGACTCTACTACCCAAAGTAATCGACAGTTTCAATGCAATCCTTATCAAAATACCACTGGAATTTTTCACAGAACTAGAACAAAATATTCCACAATTTGTAAGTAAACACAAAAGGCCCCAAAGATTCAAAGCAATCATGAGATCGAAAAATGGAGCTGGAGGAATCAAGCGCCATGATTTCAGAGTAAACTACAAAGCTACAGTAATCAATACAGTATGGTACTGGCACAAAAACAGAAATATAGATCAAT
>NW_006784334.1:0-285 GCF_000442215.2 Lipotes vexillifer
AATCAGTTATATATATACATATGTTCCCATATCTCTTCCCTCTTGCGTCTCCCTCCCCCCCACCCTCACTATCCCACCCCTCTAGGTGGTCACAAAGCACCGAGCTAATATTCCTGTGCTATGCGGCTGCTTCCCACTAGCAATCTATTTTACGTTTGGTAGTGTATATATGTACATGCCACTCTCTCGCTTTCTCACAGCTTACAATTCCCCCTCCCCATTTCCTCAAGTCCATTCTCTAGTAGGTCTGTGTCTTTTTTCCTGTCTTACCCCTAGGTTCTTCAT
>NW_006784335.1:0-210 GCF_000442215.2 Lipotes vexillifer
AACCACATTCCTCTGGTGGCAACAGGGGTAAGATACACTGCAAAGGCAGAAGCGCCGGGTCAATGCCTCCTGTGTCCCCGTAAACGCGCAGGCGGGTGCGTGAGGCTCGGGGACAGGCGCAGAGTCGCTGGGAGGGACTCGTCAGACGCCCTGGCCCGACGGGGAGATGGTTTCCTGCAGAACGAGGTGCAGGAGGTGGTTCTGCTCGGC
>NW_006784336.1:0-1867 GCF_000442215.2 Lipotes vexillifer
CACACACACCCCCACACACACACACCCCGCACACATCTCGGGAGGTCCCTCTCGGAGCCAGGTTTTCCCTTTGCCCCAGCGTCTGGCCGGCTGCCAGCGCCGATTTCTTTCCTCGGTGCCTTCTGAGGCACCCAGACCCCAGACCTGCCTCTTCCGTTGCCCCTATTGTCTGGGGCTTGCTCCCCGAGGCCTTTGGCCGGCTTTGTTTACTGTGTTGTGCCCTCCACTTGCGCCTCTTTTGCTTTGGAGGAGAAAAATTGGTTCTTTCCATTGTCTTAACTGTTTCAGTGACTTTATTATGAATGGTCCTTGCTTCTCATCTTGCGCAGATGGATAAATACTGGCTGTCGGGGTTAGTACTCCAGTTTTTCTTCAATAACTAAGAGGCTTTGGGATGTAGAATGAAAAATAAAGCCCCTGGAAAATAAGTGCAGTTCTTAAATTTAAAGCGTGAGATCTCCGTGTAAATTTAGTGCTTTCGGTTTCCTGTGAACTAAATTTGCCTTCAGAACTTTAGGGCTCCTGAAGTTTTATTGTTCTATCATCACCATTTGCAAGTTGTTTTATTTTTTAAGTAGTAAGTCGTGTTGTTCATTTTAGTGGTCTAAAAGTATTAAAACTTTCGCTGTTTCTTTTATAGATCTGTATGCATATATGTGACAGTCAAAGTGTATATTTAACACATTTTTGAATACCACTGTGTATCAGCTAGGCACCAGTCTAGGTTCCGGAAGTAAAGCATTGTACAAAACAAAGTTCCTGTCCTCATGGAGCTTACCTTCTTTTTGCAAGTCGTGAACAAATAACAATGTAATAATAGGTAGTGATAAACGTTGTAAGGATATGTATCTATATAAAGAGAACGTATTTTTATGAACTTGAAGTTTTTTTAAAAAAACTCTTACTCTGCACAGCCATTTAAAGTAGGAATCACTAACTGGGTAGGGTACAGGGAACCCACACCACTTTTTAGGATACTTAATCCAAGTTTGAAACTGATAATTTGATGTTGAGTTGGATCATTGGTAAACCTGTATGACTAAGCCTTCTAAGATCTTGGACAAGATGTGAACAAATTGATTCAAGTATAACCAATCAGGTGGATAGATGTTCTTAATGCTACCGAACTGAGAAACACTCAAGGAGGGAGGCAGAACAAAGGGGTTTTAAAAGGTGTATCCTCTGCTGAAAAGAAACTTACTGTTGCTAAGGATGTTCATATGCACATCAGCTAGAGAAAATCTTAAGTGTGTGTCTCAATATGGTAGAGATTTAATACTTTAGCAGAGAGAATTTAAAGAAAGGAAGGAACAGTGAAGCGAGATGCTTTTATCAGGGAAGGTTATTTGGTGGTGAATCTGCAGCAGACCTAAAAAAAGGTAGGGTTTGGATTGTGAGAAGTCCTCCGGAGGAAAGGGTCATCCAGATGGCAGGAATGAGGTGCCCGTCTCACACACATACATGTAAATCATGAGCATAACTTGCTGCTGTTTGTGTAAATAATGATGGGTCAACAGTTGAGTTCAAGTAGCTTTCCTAGAGAGTCAGAGGAAGTAAAGTGAGGCCAATTTGGGAACTTTGAAGGTCAGTCTGAGATGGTTGACTTCAATCTAGGAAGGCCTAAAGTGCTGTTACAATATCATGGATGTGGACTGACCTGGTGTGGTTCAGGAATGTGAATCTGGCCGGCCTAGAGGCAAGTAGATGATTGTTGGCGTCAATATAAGACAGGGGTTAAGAGATTGCACTTTGGCACCAGATAGCAAGATAGGCCCATCTATAAAAGAAGGGTAATAAAACCTACCTTGGGCTTCCCTGGTGGCGCAGTGGTTGAGAGTCCGCCTGCCGATGCACGGGACGCGGGTTC
>NW_006784337.1:0-1250 GCF_000442215.2 Lipotes vexillifer
TTCGTGCCCCGGTCCAGGAAGATCCCACATGCCGTGGAGTGGCTGGGCCCGTGAGCCATGGCTACTGGGCCTGTGCGTCCGGAGCCTGTGCTCCACAATGGGAGAGGCCCCAACAGTGAGAGGCCCTCGTACCACAAAAAAAACAAACAAAAAAAAAAACAAAAAAAACTGCATTACTCTCAGTTGAGAGAAGCATGGCTTATTGGAGATTGTGTAACAAAGATTTCTGGATTTTATTTCAGTAAAAGCCGGCAGTATGATGTGGCTGCTGAGAAAGCTAAAACTAATGCACCTTTGAGTGTGGTAATAGACCTATAATGGTTTGAATGAGGGAAGTGATTGTCCTGCTCCAGAAACTGGTTTGAACAATCTTGGTGTGTTACATTCAGCTCTGAGGATCTGGGAAACATAGACAAATTAGACTGTATTCAAAGGAGAACAATTCTTGGATAAGGAAACTCACAATAATTTTCCATGAGTTTCATGTGAAGGAATGGAAATATTAGCCTAGAGAAGAGAATATTCTTGGGCAATGGTAGTTAACTTCCAATTATTCATCAGATATCTGAAACATCAGATATTAAATGGAAAAGAAATCAGATGTTCTCATGAATGGTAGAGGTGGAATTAATAAGTTGATGTTGCAAGGAGATAGATATTGGCTCAATATAAAGAAATACTCTTTGTCTGAACTTAGAGTAGGTTGTTATGGAGGAGTTCCCCACTTGGGGAAATTCAAGTAGAGTCTGGAAAACCACTGGTGTGGATGTTAAAGAATTCAACATCAAAAGGATGAATGTATTAGATAATATTTAGGGCCTGGGACACAGTATATTATAGCCAGTAAAGTTACATTCTCTGAAGTCAAACAAATTAGACCCAACATTTAGAGTCTATGTGACACTGACAGAGTATATAACCTCTTTGTTCCCCAGTTTCTTTATCTATAAAATAAAAATAATAGAAATTAACTCAGGATTATTGAGAAGATTAAGTGAGAAATTCAAATACAGTGATTAGTACAGAGTAAATATTTAATACATGATGCTTTGTTTAATTTTAAGATTTAGGTCCATTCCAACTCTGACAGTTGGAAGTCATTTGTAATAAAAATTTGGATTTGACTTGGATATTCTTGCATTGGGTCCTCTTCCAATATTCTCTACTGCTACCATACGTGATTTTCGTTCACTTTCTCTCTCTCTCTCTCTCTCCCACCCTCCCTCCCTTCCTTCCTTTCCCCACCCTCC
>NW_006784339.1:0-1781 GCF_000442215.2 Lipotes vexillifer
TGATTGATCAAACCTTGCGTTATTTTACAGCACGTGGGCCAGCCCGGAACCCTTGCCTCCAGACCAACCAGACCAAGCTAGTCAACAGGTTCACCTGGGAAGCTTTGAAACCGTGAAGATACCCAAGATCTACCTGGAACTACTAATTAAAATCTCCAGGGGTGGGCCCAGGCATTTACATTTTTTAAAAGCGTTGCCAAATGTTTCTGATGATCAGCCAGGTCTAAGAAATACTGCCTTAGAAAACTGGCCACCCTTGGTCTTTCTTTAACACACCTGTTTTCTCATCCTGCTTAAAGAAATCTCTCAAATTCACCCCAGTCTCTTCCATCACTTTCCCACTCCTTGCTGAGGGGTTTCATGATGTGCTCCTTTGCACCTGTGGCCACAGACAGACATCTCTGCTCCTCCTATGTCTTCAGGTCCCTCCTCCACTGAGAGCCTCGTCACTGTTCCCACTGCTTGGATTCCTGCCCCAAAAGCTTACTACCCACTGCAGCTGAAGCCACTGATAGGATGAACCCAGTCCCTCAAGCACATCTGTACCACCCACATATCCACATACTCAGGCTCTGGGGCGAAGGCTAGCCCAAGACAAGGTCACTTCAAATGCTCATTCAAGGACGTGGTGTCAAAACAAGGGGTACAGACGAGACAGTTGCCCATCGTGGTTAACGTGTAGGCCCTGAGATGAAATACATGGCTCCACCACTAACTGGCAAGTTAACTAACCTCTCCATAGCTCCCTTCCCTCCTCTGTAAAACAGGAATAAAAATGGTTTCTAGCTCACGGGGTTGCTGTAATGTAAAATGAGATCATGTGACACAGCTAACTTTGTTTTAGGTGCTTACTGAGCAGCAGGCAGTGTTCTAAGCATTGTACGAGTATTGACACATGTCACCGGTGGACGTGGGTCTCCAACCCAGGCAGGTAGGCTCAGACTCCACGGCCTCAGCCACTACTCCATAACTCACATAACGCGCTTGCTGAAGTGCCTGGCACACAGTAGGAGTTCAATAATATTAATTTAAAGAAAATCTGTCCAGACGACTCCAGGGCTGGCCTTTGTTTGTGACATTTGGACTCATGGATGTTGGGGGAGGAAGGGCACAAGAGCTGAGGATTTAAGAAAGCCAAACTAGACAGGTGACAGAGATTTCCAGAGAGACCAGATTCTCAGAGGTTTTCAAGCAGGTGGAGATCCAGCTTCACCTGTTAGCACCGCCTGAGACTAAGGACGGATGGAGTGGAGTGAGGGGAACAAGTGTGGGGTACATACACAGAGAGACATCTCTTTGGCATCCAGGTGGGAAAACCTCTGCTGGCCCGAACTTGGCATTGGCGTAGATGACACCTGCCTTCAAGACACCAGGTGGACTTGAACAACGAGCACATCACCAGAGGCCACCATGTAGATCAAGCCCAGAGTGTGGTGGCTGTATAAGCCCCAAGGCTCTCATGTGACCTGGATGGGATGGAAAGGAGCCCCAATAATGACTGGGTGAATTTCCTGACAACCAAGTGGGATGGAGAAATAATGCCTGCCATACTTATAACTGTTTACACAGTGCACAAAGCCTGGCACACAGATACCCAGCTGAAATATTTTTTTTGGGGTACGCGGGCCTCTCACTGTTGTGGCCTCTCCCGTTGCGGAGCACAGGTTACGGACGCGCAGGCTCTGCGGCCATGGCTCACGGGCCCAGCCGCTCCACGACATGTGGGATCTTCCAGGACCGGGGCACGAACCTGTGTCCCCTGCATCGGCAGGGGGGGGGGG
>NW_006784340.1:0-88656 GCF_000442215.2 Lipotes vexillifer
TAGAAATTGATCAGAGGCCAGACAAGAAATTCAGGCAAGGCTTTATTGGGGTCCCTGCTGCAGGATGGGGGAGCCAGAACAAACAACAAGTTCCCTTGCTTGCTCCCTGAGAGGCGGGTGGCGAGCAGGTTCTTTACATGCGGTGAGAGTAGGGGTGTGTCCAGGGGTTGGGCCGAGGTGTGGCTTAGGTGGTCTGCCCACCCCCTTGCTGGTGTTGTGTGCAGGGGTGCATGCACAGTACTCTGCTTTTGCTCCTGGCTCTTCAGGAGTGGCAGCTGGAGGGTTATTTTTGGTCTTTTTGTATCTTTTCTTCATAATTTGCCCCAACTGTGCATGCATGCAGTTATTTTTAGTCCTTTATAGTTTCTTTGTATTTTGTTGCTGGAGGACAGAGGTGTCCAGGTGCAAACATTGCAGCACTGCAGCAAAGGGTCCCAGGTCCCAGCCTGTCTCAGTTGGGGACTGAGAAAGAAGGGAAGGCACATTCAATGAGGAAACTCCTGTCCATCCCGTGAGCAGGCGGAGTCCAGGTCTTGGGAGATGGCCCAATGGCTGTAAAAGGATCTCAGCATTTCTCCTGCAGGATGACAACAATAACCCTCACATTTGCATAACATATTTTTTCACTACTTTAAAATCCATTTTTGCACTTAATCCTCACAACAGCTCTGGGTGGAAGGTATTTTTACTCTAATTTTACAGATAAAAGGAAACAGGCTCAGAGCAGTTAAAGTCTTAATGGTGGTAGAACTAGAGTGGAACTAAAATCCAGTTGGTCTGTGTCTGAGTCCTCTGTCCTGACTACTTTCCATCAGCACAACCACCTTGAAGGCAGGAGTTTTATCTTTGCCCCAAGGTCCCACCGAACCCACGTCTAGAGGAATCTTGTTTCCTTTGGGCCGGGACAATGTTTGGTGGTATCCCACGTGGCCTGAGCACCCAGCAGGCCTGACAATGGATTCCTCAAGCACCTTTCTGTACTGAGTAAGCAGTAATACTAACATTTGTCTCCATTATTGAACATTTTACTTTGTGCCAGGCGCTGCTAGGCATGTTTTGTGTGTTATTTGCCTGTCTAACCACTAACTACAAATCTCCTGGAGAGACAGAATGCATGTTACTCATCTGTGAATCTTAAGAAAATTTGAGAACTCAATTGAAGTAAAAATACTCTACTTTTCAAATGCTGTGGGCCAGTCCCCATATATCTTACAAGTGTTGTTTAGGACTGGGAGGATACCACCACACAAACACAAGTTTGATCTCTATTGAGAAAAATTTCAGTTTTGTAAGCAGTTCAGTTTTGTAATTCCAAAATAGCCTGACCCCCAGTCTCTGTTGCAATATAAGCTTCATGAAGATAGAGCGAGGTTTGTCTTTTCTATTCCCTTATGTCCAGCATGTTTCTTGCCCTGGAACATAGTAGGTACTCAATAATTGTTCCGTAAATGATTAGCATTGTATTTTTTTGTCTTGTGGGCAGATATAATTTTGATAAGTGCTGGAGGTGGAACACGGCAGTGACTGCTAATGGTAAAGCTTCGTTTTCCCAGAAAAATTTGACTGTCAATCTGATATGGGCAAATGTTGAACAAAATCTATCCTGGAGCTTTCCTGATAGCCAACGAATCTGGAAAGCAGAAATGAGGAGTTAAATTATAATTGGTATTCGTTATCAGCCAGTAAGATAGATTTGGGGAGAAAATGGTTATTTCTGTAAAGCTCGGGATTCCACTTTCTGAAATATTATTACATATTCATTTAACCTTCTACGTACTGAGGAAGTTTGGATAAGAAGGGCTAAGGGTGAACTACCACTAATTGGGCAAGGAGTCTATGCTGGGTACTTTCACTTTCCATGATTTTATTTAATCGGTATAATTCATCAGAATAGGCATTATTATTTCCAACCTACAGATGGGGAAATTAAGGCTGAGAGAGGTAACTGACTAAGTCCTAAGTATAACCTAGTCAGTGGTAAGATCTGCTCAGCAATTCCCTCACTGACAAAGTTAACTTTCTTTTCTCTCTGCAATTCTGTACCTTGTATGTAATTCTAACATGGCATATATTACACCATATTTTAATTGTCTGTGTACATGCTTATCTTGCCTGACAGACCATGAGTATTTCTAAACGAGCTGAGTCGTGCTCAAGGCTGCATTCCTAAGCTTTCATCATGATCCCTCTTCATGGAGTAAAGCAGTGACTCTCAAACTTTAGCAAGCATTAGAATCACTGGAAGGGCATGTTAAAATTCAGATTTTAATAGTGAAGTTTTCGGCTCCCTTAGGCCTGGGATGAGGCCCACAATTTTGAATTTCTAACAAGTTTCCAGGTACTGTTTCTGCTGCTCATCTAGGATGACACTTGGTTTAAAGCCCTCAATAAATATTTATTTGTTTAAATGGATGCTGACTGGGAAAACGTAAGCCTCGTTTACCAGTTCCTTCCAGGTATTAACAGTCTCCTTGGTTATGATATCCTATCAACCATAACTAGTGAAAATGGCATTTATGAAATTGAAAGACCTCAAGTTAAATATAAAGTAGCATGATTGGAAAAAATGTTATATTGCCTTTCCCCTCTTCCCATTCTTAAGGCTACCAAGGGGGTTATGTACCAAACAGAGTCTTTGTTTTACTGCCTGGGATGTTGGATGTGTCACGAAAGGGAAAGCATAGAGAAGGCTGCATCAACTTACATAAGACAAAGACGCTGATCAGACTGGGGGTGGGGGACGCAGTGGGAGAGGCCACAGAGATGAGAGGAGGTGGCAAAGGAGGCTGCAGTGAGACAAGACACAGAGAAAGAAGAGAAAAGGAGACCCTGGCAGACAACGCTAGGAATGGAAAACTGTTGAGAACAAGAAAGATCTTCAAGAGGCTTTAAAGAAAAATCTGTTATGTTATGTGAGATATAGCTCCGTCCTCTTTCTTTCCACCAAACTATAGGTTAAAATCCCCATTGTGGATTCCACTTCTGTAACTGCAGTATGAGGACCTCTGTGGGCTCATTCCTCAGAGAAATAAACATAACAAACATATTTAAAAAGGAAGCAACAATTTACTGTGGAAATTGTACTGAGGTCATTCAGCAAATGAGGAAACATTTACTCAAGAAAATCTACTACAACTAAGGAAGGAAAGCAAGAGTCTGTGGCACTTGAGCAAAGGGTGGTGAACATGACCGACAGAGCCTGTCCTCTGCTTCTGCTCTCAATCTAGCAATTGTCATGCATAACTCTTCCTATTAGAACAGTTTTTTAAAAAAAATTAGACTTGGAAAAAAGAAGCATAGTTTTCTGAGTAGTGATGTATTTGTATGTTTTTAGATATGAAAGGAGAATATAAATACTTCCTCTCATATCTGAGATACAGATAGATGAAAGATAGATAGATAGGTGATAGATGATAGATAGCTAGAGATAGAGATATGATATATATAAATATAGATATATATGATATATAGAGAGATGATAGAGATGGAGAGAGATATGATATAGCTATATATGATATATAAATATATATATAGAGAGAGAAAGAGATGATAGCTAGCTAGCAAACTAGCTAGCTAGATATTCTATATGAGTGATAACAGAAGAAATCCAAACCCAAGCAAGAGTGACCAGATGTCCCACAATCCAGAGACCAAAGAAGTGATGAAGTTAAACATCCCACCTGGCCTGACTCCAGGTCCTCTGTTCTCATTGCACTAAGATGGGATAGACCCTGGTGCAAGCTCCTCTGCATTGGTTGGAATCTGCTGAACAACCCAAGCAAGAGTGACCAGATGTCCCACAATCCAGAGACCAAAGAAGTGATGAAGTTAAACATCCCACCTGGCCTGACTCCAGGTCCTCTGTTCTCATTGCACTAAGATGGGATAGACCCTGGTGCAAGCTCCTCTGCATTGGTTGGAATGTGCTGAACCTAAGGACATCACAGCGGTGGTGGTGGCCAGCCAGCTCCAGCCATTCCACAGCTTGTGCCTTCGGAGCCCAGGCCAGGAGGGGAATCCCTCTATGGAATACCAGTAGGTATCATATTGCTATATAAGAATTCAAAGGTCATCTTGACCCCTCATCCTCACCTTGAGTCTTTCAACTTGGTCTGGTTCAATATTGTTTCACCTTGGTGAGTTTTTACTCTTCAAGGAATACTCGTCAATAGTCTTGTAGGCAGGCTTCCGTTTTCTTTTTCTGGTTATTTCTGACTCCTCATGTAGTGCTCTCTGTACAAAGTAGGCTCAATAAATGGTGCTGACAATTAAGTCACTTAACAAGTATTTACTGAACGTCTGGTGACCAAAACAAAGATAGCATACTCTCGACGTTCAAACTACCAAATCTACTGATCATTCCTTCCTGCTTGTCCCTCCTTGCCTTTTATTTAATTGAAGTATAGTTGATTTACAATGTTATATTAGTTTCAGGTGTATAGCATAGTAATTCAGTATTTTTGCCAGTTATATTCTACCATAAGTTATTATAAGATAATGGCTATAATTCCCTGTGCTATACAGTAAATCCTTGTTGCCTATTTTATGTATAGTGGTTTGTATCTGTTAATTCCTATCCCTAATTTGCGCCTCCCACTCCCTTTCCCTTTGGTAACCACAAGTTAGTTTTCTCTATGTGAGTCTGTTTCTGTTTTGCATATACATTCATTTGTATTATTTTTAGATTCTCCATATAAGTGATATCATACAGTACTTGTCTTTGTCTGACTTATCTCACTAAGCATAATATTCTCTAGGTCCAAATGCTGCAAATGGCAGTATTTCACTTTTTATGGCTGAGTAATATGCCATTGTATATATACACCACATCTTTTTTATCCATTCATCTGTTGATGGGCACTTGAGTTGCTTCCATGTCTTGGCTATTGTAAGGCTGCTGTGAAAATTCATTGCCCCCTCACTTTTGACACCTTAGCGGACTCCCATGGCAAGCTTTCTCATTTCTCTTCACCATTATTCAACAATTATAAGGAACTGAATCTGTCCCCAGTAGTATATGACTAGTGTAAGTTAGAGCCACAGCTGGAACCCAGGTCTATATGTAATCAGAGATCAAGAAACAGCCACATCTTGGTGATTTTATTCATGGGGAGGCAGCCCAGATGGCCCAACACACAATACATGCTTCTAAATCAGAGAACATTTCCCCAAGGACATTGTTAGGACACTGTCCAGCTAGAAGATATTTAGAGAAAATTCACTCCTTTACCTGCCCCAGGGAAATGGGAAAATACAATGCCCTAGCCATTTACCCTAGAGAATAATCCACGCTGGAAATTTTGCTTAAAATATTCTTTTAAAAGGCCCTTCTGTCTTTATTATGACTATAAGGCTGCTGAGTCTGCCTGAGCATATGAGGTTGCAAAGAGTATTTCTTTTGATTCAGACCTTGCATTCTCTATAAAATGAAAAGATTCTTGGCACATAGTTGGCAATTACTCTCTAGGTTTTCTGCATAACATAGGTTTTTTCACTAAGCTTTTAACTCAATAGACATCAGGCTCCAGTGAAAATACGTGTGGACTAACACGAGCAGAAATAAACACGATTCTAATCAATTTAGTTGTTGACAAAAGCATGTGGTTTCATTGCTTGGGGGCAAAGTGTTAAGAGTGGGCTCTGATTTCTTGCAGGCACACTCCTTATATATGTGTGCAAATAGGGTAATTAAGTGTCCAATTACCAGAGTTGCATTGGCAAATGGGGGCTTTGTGTGAGTAAAATTCTCCATAGTTTGGGACCAGCTGAAACTTAGGTCTTTTATTTTTGAATCCATCCCCCACAATAACATAGGCATGATGAAGTTCCCACCTTGTCTCAATCTGAAGCCATGATTCAAGACTTCCCTGTAGTTTGGTGATTCAGTGAAGCGGACAGCCAGCGTTAGGAGCTGGAGGTTTTTCTTTCATACTCTACTCTGAAAAATAATGAAGCATTTCAAGTGCTTTCAGATTGTCCTTTTTTTCCTGCCAGCTCTGTAGAATGGATTACTGAAGGTGAAATACCTGTAAATATTCTTCATGAAGATTTAACCGTATGTAACCAGAAGGTTGAAAGACCATTCATAAAACAGCTTTATTCTTCTCTTCCTCAGTCCTTGGGTGAGATCTAACAGGTCTCATGACTTTTCCAGACTTAAGGTAAGAAGTTTTCTGCACACTTTTGGTCATTAAGCTGGTCTCTTTACAGAGATTATGATGTTCTTTCTGGGCCCAGGTCTACTCCAGAGAGACTCCATCCTGTCTCTTTCAATGAATACAGAGAAACATCCTGGATCTTAAACTCTCTGAGGAGCCTGAACAGTAAATGGTGGCAGGCAGATGGGGAAGGAAACCAGAACTCTAAGTACCACTGAACCCGTGCTGAGTGTACCATTTTTCCCACCGGTCATCTCCTGTTCTAGACCCAAAGGTAGCAGGAAACCCGGAACCATGCACCAGGTGTTACAGTCAGAGCTCCAAGAAAAGTCCTTGAATTTTGGTCTGAAGAAGGAGAAACGGAGCCCTTGGGGTCTGAGAGGGAGGAAAATCCCTGTTTTTATTCTTTCTTTACATCCATTTGGCCCCAGCTCCCAGGGAGTCCTGTGGTGGTGGCAATGGCAGTGGTGGTTAGTAAGGTACCCAAAATTCCAAAGAAGAGAACTTATCTCACCAGATAAGGTGAGATAAGAATTCCCATGTTTCTCCCTCTGTCCTCTCGTTACCTGAGCTTGGAGGCAGAAGGAGCTGGCCCTTTACTCTTCCTCCATTAGCCTTTAATTCACAGATGGCTTATACACTCCTGGAATATTCCTTTGCTACACAGACCACCAAATTTGTGTATTTATTTCATATCCAGAATAAAGCTCCCTTATTGAAAAAGCCTCCTTTCCAGAAATAGCTTTACCTACCCCCGTTATAAGACTTTATTACAACAGTCTCATAATTTTCTCTAGTTTACAGGCTGCCGTTTTCTTCTGTGGATTCACTCCCACCTTCCAGGGCTTGGTTTAGTGCTTTCAATAAATGTTTAAATAAAACACCAAATTTGTCACCCTCTAAGTGAAATATCCCAAGAGATATGAAAAGATATGCATTACGATATCAGTTAAACATTGAAAGTCCGTAAACAGAAATGAATGTATATGAATATTTTATTATAGATAAGACTGCCATACAATTTGTTGTCCAAGCTGGGGAATCTTTGAGATTGAAAGGGGAAAGAGGCACTAAAATAGTTAAAGGACAGTATTTAATCGACAACAGGTGAAGATTGGAACATACTCTAACCCTCATTATAGACGTTGTGGCAAATGCCACCTCATCTCTTGTTAGAGTTTTTTGTGACTTTTTCTCCAGCCACAGTTCTGGACATATATATATATATATACACACACACATAACCTCCTGTAGAGATGTACATTTTAACCTCATGTCATAGTGTAGACTAAGCCAGCTAAGGAAGAAAAAGATGTAGAAACTTTAATGTTGCTTGTAAAATTATCTTCATGCAGCTTCCACCTTTCTTTTTATCTTTGTCTCTTATCTTTTTCCAAATACAGTTTTTCCCATCCAGAAAAGGACAGTTCCCTGGCACCTTGCTCTACTGTGACGTTTGTGGTCAAGCATTCTGACTTTTAGAATCATTCTCATGGGTGAACATCTAGGTTTTGCTCTGTACTATCTATATAACTTCAGCTCTCTTATCCTCAAGTTTTCTCATCCGTAAAGTGAAAATAATAATGGTAGAATCTCTGAGGGATGTTGTGAGGATTTACTGAAATAATTTGCATTGAAGTTCTTAGAGTGCCTAGCTGACGTCAGTGGTCAATTAGGGTCAGCTCTCATTAGAGTGAGCTATATAATTCATATAATTGGTTGTATAGTCTGGCACTGGACATAATAATTTTGTTGGGATAGCAGGCTTACCCTGGCAGCACAAACTTAGTGAAGTTATCTCAGTTAAATCAGAACATGTGTTCACACCACCCTGTTTTGTAAATGACCCTCTACAGAAGTACCCTGATGACCAATTTCCATACAGTGCCACGGAAGGGGAGCTGTAGCATACTGTACACAAGCCCAGGGTCCTAAGAGAGGCTTAAACCTAAGAGACTTAGAGATATTTCATCTCTTCTAAAACAAAGTAAAACTCTCAGGCTGAAATGTGCCAATCCAGTTTTCCCAACATTGAATTGGGAGATGCTCCTTTCTAGTTAATTAGCAAGCATCAATTAAACACCTACTGCGTTGGAGGAGGGATACTTCTAGGATGGGGGAGAAGGTAGGAGCTGGCAAAGAACTTAATAACCGAGTCTTAAGCCAAACCCCAAAGAAAGCCACTGCCGCCACCACCACCACCACCACCACCACAGCAAAACATCACACTAGGTTGCTGAATACAGAGCAAAACTAGATTTCTTTTTCAAATCCAGAATATTTACCCCAGAGTGCACTCTAATTATCAATTCTCACCAAGCTTAAATCTATATCTTCTAAAATTATCAAACCAGATCAAACTTAGAGGACCATCTGACTTAGACAAAGCCAATATTTAAATGTATTTGATTTGCTAGAGAAACATATTCGTATGTGGGCACATTCTTATTTGGGCATGGGTGGTGAAGACCAGTGAGTTAGAACTTGTCAAGGGATCCTAGGCTTGGCTGAGTTTCCTCCTGAGCTAGTGGTTATGGCTTCCGTTCATCTGAGGGAAAGAATCCTGAAAGGACCAGGAAGGTGATGCTCTTTGCCTGTCCACTTAGGACACCAACTCAACCTTGAAATGATCTTACACCACTTCATACATCAAAAGGTTAAGAGCCCTTATTGTAGAATAGATATTATTTTGATTGTCTATGTTTCCATCGTCCCCTGGCTGGCTTTCACATTTCCCTAATTCCTCTGGAAAACTAAAGTGGGTTCTGGTCCTGGTTCAGATTTCACTTAGTTCTTCCCATGAAAAAACAATTATCCTGGATGCTACAAGCTTTAAAAGATAATTGTGAATAACCTGACTATTTGAGTAATATCATGCCCTGGTTTATTACATATTCTATTAACTTACAAGTTAATAGAGCATCTTCCTGCTGCCTCCCCTCACCAACACTGCCTCTAAAAATTTTGGTCAAGCAGTCACCTATGTGAAAATATTATCTAAGTATGTGTATATGCATTTTTGTGCAGTTATTTGTATCCTATTTTTTCCAAAATGAACTTATTTTGCCTTTGTAAGTACAGTTTATCCCATTTTACTTTTAAATAGTAAATTTCTTACAGTCTTGTATTGTAGGGGTGGAAAACTACAGCCCCAGAGCCAAATTCACCTATTTTTATAAATAGAGTTTTATTAGATCACAGGTACAACCATTTGCTTACTCATGGTCTGTGACTGTTTCTTACACTACAGCTTAAGAGTTAAGTGGTTCCTACAGAGACTTCATGGCATGTAAAGCCAAAAATATTTATCATCTGGTCCTTTACAGAAAAAATCTGCTGACCCCTTGTCTAGTATAATCATTCTAAACAATGATAGTCATTGGACAGATTTATAGAAAGTAAAGTGTGGCATATTCTGTTGAATATATTCTAAACCTAGAACATAGCTTAGAGATACTTAGGTTTAAGGAAATGTATTCCTGACATTAGCTTTTATTTTGCCTTGCTTGCTGAATTCACAGTAATCAAGATTTCTTTCTTTCTCTCTTTCATTGATGTATAGTTGATTTACAATGTTATATTATTTTTAGGTGTACAACACAGTGATTCAATATTTTTATAGATTATACTCCATTTAAAGTTATAACAAAATAATGGCTATATTTCCCTGTGCTGTACAATATATCCTTGTTGCTTATTTATTTTATACACAGTAGTTTGTACTTCTTAATCGCTTATTCTTACCTTGCCTTTCCCCTCTTTCCTCTCCCAACTGGTAACCACTAGGTTGTTCTATCTGTGAGTCTGTTTCTGTTTTGTTATATACATTTGTTTGTTTTGTTTTTTAGATTCCATATATAACATAGAATATTTGTCTTTGTCTGACATTTCACTGAGCATAATAACCTCTAGGTCCATCCACATTGTTGCAAATGGCAGAATCTCATCCTTTTTATGGCTGAGTAATATTCCATTGTGTGTGTATACATGTATCATCTTCTTTCTCCATTCATCTGTAGATGGACACTTATGTTGCTTCCATATCTTGGCTATTGTAAATAGTGCTGCTATGGACATTAGGATGCATGTATTTTTTCAAATTAGTGTTTTTGTTTTCTTTGAATATATACCCAGGTGTGGAGTTGCTGGATCATGTGGTAGTTCCATTTTTAGTTTTTTGAAGAACCTCCATACTGTTTTCCGTAGTGACTGCAACAATTTACTTTCCCACCAACAGTGTACAGTTGTTCCCCTTTCTCCATATGCTCTCCAACATTTGTTATTTGTAGACATTTTTATGATAGCCATTCTGATAGGTGTGAGGTAATATCTTATTGTGATTTTGATATGTATTTCCCTGATTATTAGCAATGTTGAGCATCTTTTCATGTGCCTGTTGGCCATCTTTATGTCTTCTTTGGAAAAAAGTCTATTCAGGTCTTCTGCCCATTTAAAAATTTTTCTTTTCTGTTGTTGATATTGAGTTGTATGAGCTGTTTATATATCTTGGATATTAACCCCTTATAGTCATATCATTTGCAAATATTTTCTCCCATTCAGTAGCTTGTCTTCTCATTTTGTTGATGGTTTCCTTTGCTGTGCAAAAGCATTTTTTTTTTTTTTTTTTTTGCAGTACGCAGCCCTCTCACTATTGTGACCTCTCCCACTGTGGAGCACAGGCTCCGGACGCGCAGGCCCAGCAGCCATGGCTCACGGGCCCAGCCGCTCCGTGGCATGTGGGATCTTCCTGGACCGGGGCACGAACCTGTGTCCCCTGCATCGGCAGGTGGACTCTCAACCACTGCACCACCAGGGAAGCCCTGTGCAAAAGCTTTTAAGTCTAGTTAGGTCGCATTTGTTTATTTTTGCTCTTGGTTTCTTTGCCTTAGGAGATAGATCCAAACAATATATATATTGCTATGATTTATGTCAAAGAGTCTTCTGTGTATGTTCTCTTCTATGAGTTTTATGGTTTCAGTTCTTACATTTAGGTCTTTAATCCATTTTGAGTTTATTTTTGTATATGGTGTTAGAGAATGTTCTAATCTCATTGTTTTACATGTAGCTGTCCAGGTTTCCCAGCACCACTTATTGAAGAGACTGTCTTTTCTCCACGTATATTCTTGCCTCCTTTGTTGAAGATTAATTGACCACATGTGAGTGGGTGGGTTTATTTCTGGGCTCTCTATTTTGTTCCATTGATCTGTGTGTCTGTTTTTGTGCCAGAACCATACTGTTTTGACTACCATAGCTTTGTAGTATAGTCTGAAGTCAGAGAACTTGATACCCCCAGCTTTGTCCTTTTTTTCTGAAGATTATTTTGGCCCATTAATCTAGATTTCTCATGTAAAATACAGTAAATTCCCAGTAAAGCATAGTTCATGATGACACAGATTCAACTGTTCCTCATGAAAAGTTGTATCTCTAAGTTACATAAAAACTTGAGGTTATTCAATGAAACTTACCAGTACTGACTATAACCTCTGTGTTCATTAATATGTTACATATTTGGATGGAAAGAGGAGTAGAAAACTTTAAACATGTTCCTTCTTGTAGTCTTGATGGGGAGATATAATCCTAATAATGCCTTCAACAATTGAAATGTACAAAGAAAAGAATGAATACTACAGAGAAGCCAGAATTTGATCTTTCATTTATTATCATTAATTTATCATTAATTTATACACATTAGTTCAGCACCTACCCACCCCAGCCGAAGCCATTTGGTTGGTTGGCCTGAAGTCTAATGTAATACAGAATAAGTTTGGCCCCTGGTCTCAGGGAGCATATAGCTAGAGAGATAACTCATTACCAGAACAGAATAAGATTAGTCTTTAAAACAGTTATAAGCCAGGTCTTCCAATAACTGTCTTAAAGTGTTTGTCTTACATGTCAATGTCCTGTTTTTAAACTAGTCAAAGGGCTCAATCTGAGGGGGAAAGAAAGGGCATATTTTTATGTTTTATTTTAGATCCCTGGTTCCTAAAATTGCCTGCACATTGAAATCTTCAAGTGACTCCAGTTTGCAGCCAAAATTGTGAGCCACTGGTTTACAGCAATTCTTCTCAAACTGTAATGTGCATACAGATGACCTGGAGTTCTTGTTAAAATGTACCACAGGGAACTATATTCAATATCCTATGATAAACCATAATGGAAAAGAATATAAAAAAGAATGTATATACATGTACAACTGAGTCACTGTGCTGTACAGCAAAAATTAACACCACATTGTAAATCAACTGTACTTCAATTTAAAAAATAATAGAATAATAAAAAGGAATGCAGACTCTTAAATAGTAGGTGTGGGGCTGGGGCCAGACGATGCTGATGCTGCCGGTCCATGGAACACATTTCCAGTAGCAAGAGTTGTGGTTTGGAGTGTGTGTGTACGTGTATCTGAGTGCATGTGTGTATGTGCATATTCTTAATATAGCTGTTATGTAAAAACAGCTATATTAGGTCTAAAAGCCAAACTTTCTTCTCTCTGGGTTTCAACCTGGCATGGTACACTCAACCAGAGGAGATCTTCCTCTTGTCTATGGAGGATTCCTGATGAACCCACCTATGCAAGGACCCTGGATGGCTGACTCATGCACACAGAACCCTCCTTAGGCCATCAGCACGGTTCTTTTTGCTGCTAGCTCAGGCTTCTGCTCAGATGTGCTTGTGCTGCTTGCTCTGGAGGGGCTTTGCTGATAATGGCATGAGGGCATTCAATTAGCACTTCCAGGTCTCTCTGGGTGTAGACGCCTCATAATTTCTTCACTAATGCAGTTGGATCTTTTTCTTTTTCTAAATCATTAGACATCTCTTCCATGTTACTTTTCACTTTGCAGCCTGTAGTGGATAAAGATTCTATTTTAATACCATCTCAACACATTTGTGTGTTAGGATAATTTGGGGAGAAGACAGGTGTTAACTTATTTTTTTTAAAGAAAAGTTTTATTTTTCTGAATCCCTCTGAGACATCGATCCTGCTTCCTGTCTTCATTGAAAGCCGAGTAGGAAGCCTTGGCCTTGATCGTAGGTGCAGCGAAGGCTGTGTCTGCAGATGAGACTGAATCTGTGGAGACAGAGAGGGGAGAGGGGTGGGCCAGAGAGAGCAGACTCCTCGGGGTCCTGCCTGCAGAGTAGGAGGTAAGGACCCTTCTCTTTGGGGAAAGGGCAGAGTTGGTACATTCCTTGCTCAAGTGGGGCCAAGGTAAGACCTGGGGGTGCTTCCTCTGATGTGAATTGGGCAGGAGACATCGTGTTTTAGGGCTTCTCACACTTTAATACACACAGGATCCTCTGAGGACTTCATTACAAATGTAGATGCTTCTTGGTTAGGTCAGGGCGGGGCCTAAGTCTGTGCGTTTCTAACAAGCAGCGGATGCTGACACTCAGGACCACACTTCCACAGGCAAAGGCTTGGGGGCCTTGGTCTTCAGCCTTTTCTCCTTAAAATCATCTGGAAAGCTTAAAAAAATCCCAGTAGTAAGGTCTTACCCCAAACCTATTTGTAAATCAGAAGTCCATGGTAGAGGAGCCAGGAATCAGGAGTTTTGAAAGCTTCTTGTGTGATTCCATTGTGCAGCTGCCTGGGCTGAGAAGGCAGGAGAGGAAAGTGAGAGTCAGTTCTCAAAGTGTGGTCCCAGGGCCAGAAGCATCAGCTCACCCAGGAAATTGTTAGAAATGTGTTTTGGGACCCTGCCCTAGACTGGCTGAATCAGAAATTAGAGCTGGCCCGGCAATCCATGCCCTGGTGAGCTGTCCACCTGAGCTTGCACACTAAGACGTGAGAGCCACTGCTTTATATATTCAGCGTCTCAGAGTGGCGTGATGGTCTGGGTAAATACACGATGGATATTAACGTGGCTCCCAGCAGCCTGTGTTTAGAAGTAGTAGCAGAACCCACTTACCAGCTATTGAGTGCTTACTCTTTCCTAGGTGAAATGCCAAGCAATCGACTCACAAAATCTCACTTGTTGGCATAACATCCTTGACAAGTAAATATTAATGTTCCCATAACACAAATGAGGAAACAGATTATGGCAGTAAGGCAATTTGCCAGCTGTCACAGAGCTGGTAAATCAGGATTCCATTACAGCCCTTCCGATCCATGTGCTGTCTCCTAATCTAGGCTAGGCTTCACAGGGAATAAACAGACGTGTCATTCACTCATTCTGCAACCATTGTGAGCATGTAATATAGGCTAGGTGTCCAGCTACATCTGTCCAGAAGTGGTCCTTGTCTTCATGAGCTTATGAGTAAGTGGGCTTCAGAAAAGAAGCTGGCCTCTATTGCATAGATGGATGCATTCTATGGAGGTAAAGTCCTTTGTGCTGTGAGCAAAAATACCTTCTTGGGACTTGGAAGGTGGGATAGCAGAATGGGAGAAAGATCCCTGGAAGAAGTTACATGTAAAGGGATACCTGAAGGATGACTCTGAAGAAGAGGATGTTGGGAGGTGAGCTGGCAGAATGTTCCAGAGAGAGAGAGAGGCCTGTGTATTCAAAAGCCCAGAGATAAAGAGAGTGTTCCCCTGAGGTGGCTGGAATATTACTTTGATTTATAACAAATCCAATCACTTTTATTTATTTATTTATTTATTTATTTATTATTGGCCGTGTTGGGTCTTTGCTGTGCGCGAGCTTTCTCTAGTTGCAGCGAGCGGGGGCTACTCTTCACTGAGGTGTGTGGGCTTCTCATTGTGGTGGCTTCTCTTGTTGCAGAGCACGGGCTCTAGGTGCATGGGCTCAGTAGTTGTGGCACATGGGCTTAGTTGCTCCGTGGCATGTGGGATCTTCCAGAACCAGGGCTCGAACCTGTGTCCCTTGCATTGGCAGGCAGATTCTTAACCACTGTGCCACCAGGGGAGTCCCCCAATCACTTTTAAATTCCTCTTGCAACTGCTTCAGTTTGATCAAGCATATTAATTAAATTTTTGTTTAAAAGCTATTCCTCTTCTTCCAAAATAATGAATTTCCTGTGATATTAACACCCAATGAGATGATTCTCCATTTGCAGGCATGACTTTCACTGAGTGAGAAAGAGTACTGTAACGGTTTTTTTTTTGTATGTTTGTTTGTTTTTCAGATCAAGGGGTAAAAGATGAAAGGTCACAAAGTCCACAAAATAAGTTTTAGGAAAATTACAAGTCTCCAAAATGTCAGGATTTAACCTGACATTTAATATTAATGTCATTTGGAATTAAATAGTCCATAGCCAGGATCCAGAAGCTTTGCTTGAAGCAACAACAAATAAGTGGTGTTCCATCATACTTTGGTTGGGAAAACAAATGCTTTTCTTTGGAATGAATGCAGAACAAATGTCCTAATTATTCAGCATTTTGGCAGGACCAGTGGAAGTAGAAATTTAATATCTGTGCTCTCATCAGTCTTTGGAATAAACTTAACCACTCCTTTACTAGAAGTTAAAAAAAACTTAGCAAACAAACATCCCAACTCATTCAGTGAAGCTGGTAATTTGATTGCTGTCCTTGGTTCCTACCTCCTTCTCCTTTCCTCCTTCATTTCCCCTCCTCCCCTTTCCACCTTGGAGGATTCTTTCCAGATACAATATTGCTCAGTTTCTTGAGTTATCAATAGCTGGCCTTGAACATTTGTGTTAGTGTTTTGTGATCAGAACCTAAACTTTGGGACCACATAGACCGGGAGTCAATTCACAGATTCAACACCTACCAACAGAGTTTAGTCATGCAACCTTTGCTCCATGGGCTCTTTGTCTATACAATGAGGGCAATAAGTGTCTACCTGGAAGGACTTGTAAATGTTGCAGAGATAATGATTTGAAACAATTAAATCAAAGAATGATTGTCTCCCCTTTAAATCGTATGCTGTTTTGTAATCTTTGATTTTCATGGCTCTGTTGGGAGGCTGATTCCCTCAGAGGAGAGGGCAAGTACTGCCTGGATCAAACAACTTATTGTTCATCTTTTAATCTCAAATCTAACTTCCTCTTTCCTTCCTCCCTCCCTTCCTCCCTTCCTTCCTTCCTTCCTTCCTTCTTTCCTTCTTTCCTGTTTATGTTTAAAACTTACATATAGTAAATTTGACTTTTTTGTGTGTGTATGGTTCTATGAAAAATTTTTAATAGATTTTAATTTTTTAGAACAGTTTTAGGTTCATAGGAAAATTAAAGGGAAAATACAGAGGTTTTCCCTATATCCCCTGTCCCCACACAAGCACAGCCTCCTCTGCTATTAACACCCCCTATAGCGTAATACCTCCGCTATTACTGATGAACATATATTGACACATCATTATCATTCAAAGTTCATAATTTACCTGAGGGTTTGCTCTTGGCATTGCTGTTCTATGGGATTTGACATTATACATTATAGAATGACATGCATACACGTCACTTGATCAGACTGGCCACTGTTACAAGAACCTGTAGTAGGTGGCCTAAGGGGAGCAGAAAAACATCACAAGTCTTAGTTCTCTTGTCATTCTTTCAAAAAACCTTAGTCTTTTAGTTAGATGGAGACTAGGTTGGGTCTAGAGCAGTGATTGACTGAAGGCATGAGGCAAGTCCATTCCAAGTCAAAGAGTTTGATTTGATTCCTAATGTTGAAGAGTTTGTGTCAGAACTCACTTATATTGAAGAGTTGATATTCAAATTAACTCAGAACTCAGAGACCATTTGCTTGTTATTTCCCCCATTAGTTTTAAATTCAACATCACAAGAGGCACAAAAAAACAACAAAGGCCACATAGGCAGCTGAAAGATTTCTGTCCAGTTTCTTGCCTTCTTCTTGCCACAAAAGGCAGATTAAAAAGGCATCATTTTCTTTGACATATGCAGTGTGCAGTCACCTTGCCTGTTAGATTTGGTAGGGAGGGATGGGCTTCAGGGGAAATTTGCATATACATTTCCATTGGGGTTCAGGACATTGAAATCCACATCACCCTGGACCACAGAATCCTGAATGCACCATTATAGACCAGGCCGAGCGTGTGTTGCTGCTGCCTTTGGCAGGTTCAAGTCTTGCTCTTGGTGTAATATTTTGTGACTCATTTTTCCTCAAGCATAGAGTAATAGGCTTTAAGTTTGCTAAGCTTTTCTGCCAGCCCTTTGGCCCCTGCTGTTCCATTATATTGAACTTGTAAGCAGGATGCTCTGTCGGCCTCACCCAGATTACCTCCGCAATACGGCCCCGCTGAGGGGCTGGTGTCAGGATAAGTGATTGGGAGGGAGGTCCCCATCTTGGCATGCTGTTCTCATCTTATTAAATTCAGCTTTGTGGAAGCAGGGAGCCTGCCTCTCAGTCACACTGGCTCAAGCCTGATCCAACTGCTACTGTCAGACAATATGAAAATAGGCACCACCACAGCTCCTGGCAGGTGCTGCTTCACAGCTGAAAAAAAAAGAGAAGGAGGAAAAGGAGTCCAGGGTTAGGGTTAGGGGTATCATGACTAGGATTTCATGAGCCTGTGTGAGCCCACGTTATTTTCCTCTTCCAGACACTTCACTGGACTGAAGGCCTAATTCAGGGAGACTCATGTTTTTGAGAAATGCACAGGTTTCCATGCTTTTGGGGGCAGAGGCAGATGTGTGGGGAGTTCGGCTCAGAAGACTGCTTTTATCTGCATTCTTTGCTATAGGCTCTAGTGGGCCTCAAGGAAGCTCCTGTTTAAATGAAAAACAACAACAACAACAAACACTCTTAAATCCCTGGGAGTCAGGAGGGCCCTAAAATCCTCCCCATGAAATCATTTAAGTATCTTAGTGTAACGAAGCGGCAGAGGCTCTGCTCCATTGAACAAAACAGAAAACCCAGCCCTGGAAAGAAGTCACTGTGTGGGTGTGAGAGTCCTCAACTTCCCCCCAGATTTCTGCCTTACACTGTGTTCTGGTTACATAGAAACCACTCCAGTGTTTAGTGGCTTAAACTGACAGGTGTCTCCTTATTTTTTGCGTTCTGCAGGCTGGCACTCTGAAGAGTGGACATTTAAATGACTGGAGCCAGATTCAGCCTCCCCAGCACTGACCTGACACTTGGTGCTGTTTCTCCTGTTAAACAGGCCTCGTTAGATGCTCTTCTGCGGGCCTCACTGGGGTCTCCCGGCAGCTGCGCTCAGGTTAGGATGGCGCTGGAGTATCCAGAATCCTTTACTCACAAGTCTGACGGGCACCTCGGCAAGGACGCCCAAGCCTGGGCTCGGCTGTTGGGGGGCCAAGTGGAAGGTTGCTCCTTCTCTTTCTCTCCTTACATTGGCCTTTACATGGGGTGTCTTCACCTGGTCTCTCCAGCAAAGTAGCTGGACCTCTTACATTGTGGCTCAAGCTGCCAGGCCTTGGAACTGTCCCGTGTCACCTTCCCTGTCCTAGCAGTTGAAGGGAGTCACAGGCCCAGGCCAGGTCCAGCCTCCAAGTAGACTACACACGGGCAGGAAGGCTAGAAAGTGGGGGTCCCTGGGAACCGTCTTTGGACACCAGATCAAGTGTGTTCTGTACTTTGGTCTTCAGCCTCCAACTGTAATCTAGTGACATCAACTGTCCTGCAGGATATACCTTCCTGCACACATTATTTATTTATTTATTTACTTACTTTTTATTTTATATTACAATATAGCTGATTTATAATGTGTTAATTTCACACAGCAAAGTGATTCAATTATGCACATACATATATACATATATCCATTCTTTTTCAGATTTTTTTTTCATATTGGTTATTACAAAGGGTTGAGTAGAGTTTTCTGTGCTATACAGTGGATCCTTCTTGGTTATCTGTTTTATGTAGAGTACTGTGTGTATATTAATCCCAAACTCCTAATTTATCCCTCTCCACACCTTTCCCCTTTGGTAACCATAAATTTATTTTTGAAGTCTGTGAATCTGTTTCTGTTTTGTAAATAAGTTCATTTGTATCATGTTTTTAGATTCCACATATAAGTGATATCATAATATTTGTCTTTGGCTGTCTGACTTCACTTAGTATGATAATCATTAGGTCCATCCATGTTGCTGCAAATGGCATTATTTCGTTCTTTTTTATGGCTGAGTAGTATTCCACTGTATATATGTACCACATATTTTTTATCCATTCCTCAGCTGATGGACACTTAGGTTGCTTCCATGTCTTGGCTATTGTAAATAGTGCTGCAATGAACACTGGGGTGAATGTAGCTTTTCAAATTATGGTTTTCTCTGGATATATGCCTAGGAGTGGGATTGCTGGATCATATGGTAGTTCTACTTTTAGTTTTTTTTTTTTTTTTTTAAGATTTACTTTTTTTTTTTCTTAATTAACTAATTAATTAATTTATTTAGGGCTGTGTTGGGTCTTCGTTTCTGTGCAAGAGCTTTCTCTAGTTGTGGCAAGTGGGGGCCACTCTTCATCACGGTGCGCGGGCCTCTCACTGTCGCAGCCTCTCTTGTTGCAGAGCACAGGCTCCAGACGCACAGGCTCAGTAGTTTTGGCTCACGGGCCTAGTTGCTCTGTGGCATGTGGGATCTTCCCAGACCAGGGCTCGAACCCATGTCCCCTGCATTAGCAGGCAGATTCTCAACCACTGCGCCACCAGGGAAGCCCCTATTTTTAGTTTTTTGAGGAACCTCCATACTGTTTTCCATAGTGGCTGCACCAACAGCATAAGAGGGTTCCCTTTTCTCCACACCCTCTCCAGCATTTATTGTTTGTAGACTTTTTGATGATGGCCATTCTGACTGGTGTGAGGTGATAACTCATTGTAGTTTTAATTTGCATTTCTCAAATAATTAGTGATGTTGAGCATCTTCTCATGCTGCACAGATAATTTAGTCAATTATTCTATAACTATTTCAACTGAATGCAAGTTTAAGCCTCTGCTTAGCTATCTGTAAAGTGAAACACCCATTGCAGTATGAAGTTCCTCTTGAGGTAATTGAGATTCCATATAATTAAGAAGTGTGGATGGACAGAGAATGAGACTGGGGGGATGTGGAAGGCAGGTCTCTAAGTGCTTGAGTCAGGATGAAACCAGAGGTACGTAGTCATTCCTCAGCATCCAGGGCAGTTGGATTCAAGACCCCCATGGACACCAAAATCCATGGATGCTCAAGTCCCTTATAGAAAATGCGTAGTATTTGCATATAACCTACGCATATTCTCTTGTATACTTTAAATCATCTCTAGATTACTTATAATGCATAATACAGAGTAAATGCCATGTAAATAGTTGTAAATACAATGTAAATGCTATTGAAATAGTTGCTGGCCTGTGGCTAATTCTAGTTTTGCTTTTTGGAACTTTCTGGAATTTTTTTTTCAAATATTTTTGATCCATGATTGGTTGAATCCATGGTTGCATTTTAAATTTGTCTTTTTAATTTTAGTCATTCCAGTGGCTCTAAAATGATAACTCATGGTGGTTCTAATTTGAAGGATGTCATTTTAGAGCCACGTTCCTCTGGGTTGAACCCAGCATATCTTTTTAAAAAGGCAAAGACCAGAGAGAAAGATTCATAGAAACACCAACCCTTTTTTATGTCTTTGCTCAGGATTATCAGGTTATTGTCTTAAATGACAAATAATCAGGATAAAGGAAATAAAGTGATTGCCAAGGTGTGCGGTGTTGACTACCGATGAAATATGTACTAGAAAATATGGTACCCGCATCTCATCTCACAGAGAGCATTGCTTTGGTTGAGACTGTTTTCCTTTAATTGAAGTATAGTTGATTTACAATGTTGTGTTAATTATTGCTGTACAGCAAAGTGATTCAGTTATATATATATATATATATATATATATATATTCTTTTTTTTTAATATTCTTTTCCATTATGGTTTATCATAGGATATTGGAGACTAAGTTTTAATGAGTGGATCTTTTAAACAGTAATGTAAGTATGTTAGTACAGTAAGAAGTGTGAGGGTGGGGCCCCAAAGGCTCAAGTTTGGGGACCAGCGGTACAGCAAAAGGGCACTAGAGTGGGGGTCCAGGGACCCTGAGATTGAATCCCAGTCACTCTAGAAGGATTTTAACCTCCATGAATCTCAGTTTGTCATTATAAAAGTGTTGATGATAAGACCTCATTTCAAAGTGCTTGCGAAGACTGAACAAGATTTAAATACTTTACTAACTTATTTTAATAAGATTAAAATGATAGCAGAGAACGGTTTCACAATTAATCTTATATCTCAATCAAGTTAACATTTCCTATCCCTGCCCCCAGTGGCCCAGATGTTGAAAGATTTCAGGCCCTGGGGTATCAGTCCACAATGGCACCGAATGCTTTGGGCTGACATGTGGGAGAAAGTAAGCTTTCTGAAGGCAGGAGTGGCCAAGCCTGGCTAGCTCTTTCCCAAACCCACTTCATTCATCCCCTGGGAAGAGAGTTGGACCACACTTCTCCCATTTCTTATTACAGTTACCTGTCACCAGGTGAGTAACTGGGCTGATCTTTATTATATTAATTCAATGAGATACTGGCATTCTTTGTTACAGCATCTCTCCCACCCTGAGTAATACAGTAGGCACTACTTACAGCTTTGTGTAGAACTTCCAGAAATTTAAATGGGTGCCTCTCAGGTGTTCAGTAAATACTTGTTGAATTAATGATCAAGGAGCAAACCAATAATTGATTAGAAAAAGAAGGTATAAGTTGAGGAGTGGAGGTAGGAAAAAACATTTTGCTTTCTTTATTAGGTTGCTCAGGTCTGGCCCATGGTAGAGGAAGTAATTTTAATTTCCTTACTCACTGGGTTTTAAATTTTTCTGTTATCTCATGGGCCTATTAAGTGTTGGGAAAGCTTGGGAAGGTGACTTCCAAGACTGTTTACTAGCAGCCAGTGTTTTCTCTACTAGAGTCTAATTCCTCTCTTTTAAAATATTTACTGCTATAGGAGTGGCACCTGGTACAGAAAAATCAAAACGAAACCAAACAAGATAATAACTATATTTTAAACGATGATTTCTTGGCCTTATTTTAATCTGGGAATGAATGTCTCCAGCAATATAAGCGTCAAAGACAGAATGAAATTTGAAAAGTGCTGTGCAGGCTAACCCCACTTGTTTACTGATTCTCACCTCCTTAATAATCTGCAAACTCAATACTTCTCACAGAAAACCCAGCAGTCTCACCCCAATTTTCCACCAAGATTTCATAGCCAAGAGCTGTAATGAGGTCTCCTACAAGTGTAACTCCCATCATGTTTACCGAACATGTTATGGTATCTTTACTGAAAGAGTCTTGTCAACAGTGTGTGGCTCTCTGGGCACAGTTTACAGGGTGATTCAGTAAGCTTACATCATTTTTTTTTCAATTAATCCTCCCTCCCAAGAAATGTGCTAATCTGTCTGTACTGGGCCTCCTTGTCATTGGTGTGAATTATCTGATTTTTACTGTTTTCAAAGGCATTTTGAATATTCATAAAATGTTATTATTCAAATGTACCATATTAACCCAGAGTGCATTTTAAGCCAAAAGTAATTAATTCTGTTTTGGATAAATCAGTTAGAATTGGAGTAGAGATTGTATGCTGGTTTTGTCTAATTACTTCTAGAGAGGCACGTGCAATACAATGAACTGATAACACTGTTAGATCCTTTGTGAAATCATACATTTTCTGAATCAACTGAATAGCAGTAAATTAGTCATGGTACATAGGGTAAGGGTATGTCTAGCTTTAAGAAAATTCAATATAAAAGTCAAGCTTATGATGGATTTAAATTATGGGGCAATTATTTGTATTACAGGTTAATTATTTGCTTACAAGAGCTTGGTAATTTATTAGTAATTTGACAAAATAGGCTAAGAGGTTAACTGAAGGCATGAGTCAGAAACGTTTTCTTTAAAAAAAAAGTAAATGTTTTAGGTTTTTGTGGGCCATATGGTCTCTATCACAGCTATTCAGCTTTGCCTTGGTTGGAGTGTATGTGGAGCAAAATCAGCCATGGATAATAAATAAATGAATACTCGTGGTTCTGTGTTCCAATAACACTTCATCTGTGGACACTAAATTTGAATTCCATATGATATTATTATGTTACAAAATAATCTTATGATTTTCTAGCTTCTGGGCCATAGGAAATCAGGGGATGGCTGGATTTGGCACAAGCGTTTGCCAACATTTGATTTAAAGTATTATGAGTGATCAGAGAGAAATGAAGGTAAAATGCCTGCTATCATAGTGAGTCTGGAGACTAGACAGCAACACAGAAGTGCAGCTTGGAATTAAATATTCATTGCTGGAAGGTCTCTGGCTGCATGATACAGATGAGCTCCGGGCACAGGGACACGCCCTGGCTCAGCCTGCAGGAGAAATCGCGTCTGTGCTCTTTCATTAGATGCGTTCTTTCCTCTTTCTATTTGCTCAGGGCTCATGCTGAGGAGTTGATGGGATTCTGAATAGTTTCAGCCTCATTTTCCAACTTACTTTTCTGCCTTACACAGTATAATTTTTAGTCTTGGATGACTCAGAAGAGCGAGGCAGATTCATGAGATGCCAACTCAGAAGTTGTGGAAGAGGGCCTTGAAATCTACATTTCAACAAACCAGCCAGAATGTACTGATGGGGGTTCTGGCAGGCAGAGTACTGAGTACTCTCTTTTCTAGTCCAACCCTGGCTTTTGTCTCCTTAGACCGTCTTCCATCTGCCCCTCCTTCTCATTCCTTGGTCTAAAGACTCAGCTGTGGCCTGGGGTTGTCTTTTTTGGGATATAGCTTATGGAACAGAAGGTCAGTGCATCCTTACCTCCACTGCAGCTAAAGTGATCTTTACAATATGCACACTAGAATCTAAAATACTATGCAAATCAACATATCTATGAAACAAAAACAGACTCACAGACATAGAGAACAGACTGTGGTTGCCAAGGGGGAGGGTTGGATAGGGAGTTTGAGATTAGCACATGCAAACTATTATATACAGAATGGATGAACAACAAGGTCCTACTGTATAGCACAGAGAACTATTCAATATCCTGTGATAAATCATAATGGCAAAAATATGAAAAAAATATATGTATAACTGAGTCACTTTGCTATACAGAAGAAATTAACACAATATTGCAAATCAACTATACTTCAATAAAATTAAAAAGAAAAACAAAACAAAATTTTAAAAAAATGCCACACTGCCCATGTCAATACCTTGCTAAGTCCTTTGTTGATTTCCTCTGCATTTGGGATCAAGGTAAACTCACCAAGTCCTGCCCAGTGTGGTCCTTCATCCCATCCACATTTTCAACCTGACCTCATGTTGATTTCTCTTCCCCCAACGTCCTCTCTGTGCCTCTGCCTGCCACGGGGCCTTTGCACTTGCAGGTTCCACTGCCTGTTCCACTTTACCTCTTATTCCTCCCAGTTGATGTCTATACAGGCTTCACATTTCACTCAAGTAAACTTTACTCACGAAAGCTCTTTCTGATGTCAGCTTTATAAAGTACTCATATACCTGGTGGCACTAATCACGGGGGAAATCTTACATTTGTTTTTGTGATTATTTGACAAAGACCTGTCTCTCTCACTGGACTCTGAGCTCCATCAGGACAGGGGTCAAGTTAATATTTGGCTCACATTTGTATTTTCTATGCATAGCATATTGCCTGGATAGGTCATTTGTTGAGTGAATGAACAAAGGAATGAATGAATGAATGAATAAGAGAAGGCTAAATTATGTGCTCTGCTCCAGGCAATTAGAAAGTCTCAGAAAGTGTCCTGCAACCATGAAAGACCCCACACTGCCCATGGGGAACCAATACGGGGAAACCCGAGGGCTTCACGCCGTCCTCTGCTCCAGTGCGAAAAGCTTGGTCCCTGAACCAGTGCGGGATCATGCTGGAAAGGGTATCATTGTTGAGAGCAGAGGCAAGAGGGCAGTAGCCCCACCACAGCTGACAGGTATAGGGAGGATGAGCGTAAAGGAGGAAGAACTTCTTGAGAATGAGGATTGTAATAAAATTACCAATATGTTACGAAATGTCAGAGAGAAGAAAGAGAATGAGGTTGCCCAGACTTCATGTGTCAAATTCGTGTGACAGAATATGTTGATTGGTACATACATTTTTTGGCAAAAGTTGAGTGTGAGGGCACAGACCTGCTCTACCAAATTGTATTGGGGAAGATCAAATGATGGCCTGACCTCTGCTTAAATGCCTGATTCTAGATTTTCAACTGTTTGCAAGTAGGTATTATTTCACTTATGATACATAAATGGCTTGTATGTGCTCTTAAAACATGTTTTTAACTCATTTGTTTTTTTATGTAATGTTGTCATTAAGCTGCCCTGACTACTATGGAAATGTAATCTATTAATTTTTAAAAACATGATTTTGAATATCATCTAATGAACCAAATGTAGTCAAAATTATACTTGTCACAATTTTTTATTTTTGCTGGGGAAGAAATCACTTCATTCTCTTAGCACTGAGCACATAGTAGGGGCTCAGTAAGGTTTCTTGAATGATTAAAAGATTATGCTGTTTGCTTATGAACAGAAAATAATCCTTTAGTTGGAGCTTAAATCCCATTTAACAAACTCAGAAAGACACGTGTTGGAACAAAATCTCTAAAGTCTCCTATTTCATCCTTTTATCCCATATAGTATTTTTCTAAATAGTTCCCAATGGGAGGTACCTATACTGTCTTCCAGGATTTTTAAGGGCAGAGGTGCCATGGTCTCCCAGGGTCAATCAGCTTCACGTGCAGCAGACCACCCCAAGCCTGGCAACTTGAAATAATAATATTGATTTAGTTAATATTTCTATGGGTTAGCAGTTTGGCCTGGGCTCAGCTGGGTAATTCTTCTGGACCCAGCTGCCAGTGAGTGAGATGGCTGCCTCCTGAGTGTGCTGGCTGCCCCTGGGTAAGGGAGATGGCCTCTCCCATCCTCCAATGGGCTAGCTTAGCCCAACTGGGCAGCTTTCCAAGAGCAAGGGCAGAAGTTGTAAAGTGTCTTGTGGCCTGGACTCAGAACTGGCACATTGTCACTGCCATCACAGTAGACCCCCTTATCCATGGTTTCACTTTCATTTACCCACTGTGGTCCAAAAATATTTACTGGAAAATTCCAGAAATAAACAATTCATAAGTTTAAATCACACACCATTTTGAGTAGCATGATGAAAGCTCACACCGTCCCACTCCATCCTGCCAGGGATCCCCAACCATCGACATGGTCATGGCTCCATGATCCAGGAAGCAGATGGTCCTCCTTCTGATGTATCCTCCAAAGGTCAATAGTAGCCTAAAGCTACGTCACAACACCTATGTCATCAACCTCCTCCATCTCATCATGTGGGAATTTTATCATCTCACATCACCACAAGAAGGGTGAGTATGGTACAATAAGATATTTTGAGAGAGAAAGAGAGAGACCACATTCACATGACTTTTTACAGTATGTTGTTATAATTGTTCTATTTTATTACTAGTTATTGTTGTTAGTCTCTTACTGTGCCTAATTTGTAAGTTAAACTTTGCCATAGGTGTGTATGTATGGGGAAAAAACGTAGTGTATGTAGGGCTCAGTACTATCTGTTGGTTTCAGGCTTCCACTTGGGTCTTGGAGCATATTCCCAGCAAATAAAGGGGGCAGGGATGTGTGTGACTGTACTTTTTATTTGCCACAGAAAGTCATAAGGCCACCCTAGAGTCACTAGAAGGGAAATAGTCTCCACCTCTTGATAACAGGAGTTACAAAGTTACCTCACAAGGGACACTGATACCAGGAAAGGTGCTGGATTGTGGTTATTTCTGTGATCTGCCTTAAGAACCCCTTCTCTCTTCTATTAAGACTAGTTCTCCATATCAAATCAAAATCATGCTTCAGCTTATTACCAGTTTGCTATATTCTTCTTTGATGGCAATAGTCACTATCCTCATACAATAGCTTTTCCTCAAGTTAATAGCATTAATTTTCCCTTCAGCTCTCTTTTATCTTCAAAAATGTTTGATATATTGTATATAATATAAGCTGAGAAATTGATCCTTGAGAAGGAAAGATTAACTAGGTACCTTTGAATCCCTTGAAAGTTCACCACATCGAAGAATAAACCCTATCTTGGGCACTCACATATGCTAAACAATAATAACAGCAGCAGCAGCTAACACTTATATAGCACTATTTGTAATCAGGCACGGTTCTAAGTGCTTTACATATAATCCTCACAATAACCCCCCGTGACAGGTACCATAATTATCATTCCCCTTTTATAAATGGGGAAAATGGAACACAGAAAGGTAAAGCCAAGACCACATGGGCATACACAAGCAGAGTGAAAATTTGCCTGCAGGCAATGTGGCCTCAGAGCCCAGGTTTCTAATCACTACAAAGTAGTGCCTTCTGTGTGACTTCAGACAAATCACCCAACATCTCTGAAAACACATTTGCACATCAGCAAAGTGGCAATGGTGTGTCTACCGACACACAGATGTGTGGTGAGACTCAATGAGCCCATGTATCTGCAAATCACTGTAAAAATGTGAGACAAAATTTTACTTTTATCATGAACCTGACCCAGTCATGTTCTTCACTAAGAATTTGAGAAGTCCAAAGAACGCACAAATTGTTACATGGTTCCTATGTGCTATTTAAATAAAGGAACGGATGGTGTCTGTTTAAATGCAAATCAGTCTACAGTGTTAGTAAAACTGATATCAGTGTGATTTTGGGTTAACTATTCTGGTGTGAGGTTTTATTTTTCCATCAAGTGTCCTTCCCCTAGTCTTTCTCCAAAGATGAAGACAACTCTGCTAGTGAAATCTGAGGGAGGAATAAGAACACGAGCTCCCCTTCAAGTCTGTTGGACCCTCTTCCCTGTGCTGCTGGAAATTGTACTCATGTGTATTTCTCCACAACAAATATTTTGCAGTTGATATTTCTTCATCATCGTGAGCCCAATTTACAGCAGCAGGCATGCAGTGTATTATTTTTGGAGCAGTGCTATATACACTGGAAAGAATTTGCACATGAGGGCAAAATGGAACAGACAACTGCTTTTGGGGACTGCACAGATTTGTACATCATTGCATACTAACAAAGTGCTAATTGCTCCTTTGACCATGGGCCCAGTGTAAAGAGCTTTTGCACAAATGTGCTCTGTGCACTAAATTACAAAACTAACACTGCATTATTTCTCAGTACAGCTTGCAAATTCTTGTAGGGCAGTATGAATTAGCATTAATTAAACCAGAGAAAGAGAGAGAAAGAGAGAGAAACAGAGAGAGAGAGACAGAGAGAACTAGCTGTAGAGAGGGAGATACATTTTAGAAAGAACAGACCAGAGGCTAATTACTTAAGTTACAAATGTTGCACTTGTTCTGCAATACTAGTAAAAGCAAACAGCATCTCTTCTCAAGGCTTGTATTTGAGAAATACAGTTTCAAGTCTGTAGTGAATATGAACATTGGTGATTAATAGCTGAAATAAGAAATGGTGATTGGCCTTAGCTGTTTTGTGTTTTATCAAATGTGTGTGACTAATTCTTGAGGGGATTATTTGCGCTCAAGATTCCAAATAAATTCTTCCAAAGCAGCTGAGAGAATCTGCCAAGTACTGAATGAATGAGTTTTCATCATTGGAAAGCATGGAAGGTTCGTGTATAATTTCTCTTACCCTTCTCTTTTTTCATTTAGTCTAGTGTTTTCATCCTTGCGTGTAAATTTATTACACCTCTGCATATGCTAAAGTACTTGAAAAGTACCTTAGAGTCGATGATTTCCTTATTTAATAAATATTTGTCGAGTATCTAATATGTGCTAAGCACAGGAGGTGCAAAGAATCTTTATCTTCAAGTGGCTCAGAGTCTATCTGTATAGATGGGTCCATAAATGACTAACGCTACCATAAACAGACAAATGTCTCCCTCAAAAACTGAACAGAACTGCTGCTGTGGGAACAGAAGGCAGATGGCCATTTCTGCCTGGAAGGATTAGAAGAGGTGTGGAGGAGCAGAGATTTTCCTGTAGTACCTGGAATGATGCGTACAGGTGCAGACAGGGCTTGGATTGTGAGCTGAGAGTGGGGAGCCAGGAGTAAGGAATGGTACGGCTCTGAACTTGGACTATGGCAAGGCGATGGAGAATGAAGAACAGATCTGAGAACCTTTGCAGAGGTGGACCTGAGAGCACGGGATACCTACTTAGTCTTGACAAGTGAGGGAAATTGACCTCAGAGTTCTGCGTATGGTTCTCCATTAATGCACTAAGGAGACAAGAGAAAGGGCAGACAGAGGGAGCAGGTAAATGAAGGCTGAGGTGGCATGGCTACTTCTCTGCCCATAACCCCCTGGGACTTCTTTACCAGCTCCTGGTGGATTTTCACTCTCAGCCAACACCTGGGAGCAGCCCGAACCTGTATCTCTTTGCCAGCAGCCAACCTCAGCCTGCTGAAACGCCTTCATCTGCATTTACAGAAAGAGGAAACAGCTGGGAAATTACTAAGAGGATTAAGGAGCCCAAGACCAGCCCTTACCCAAAGTCTGTTATAGCAGGGAAACAGGTATTTCTCCATCCTTGTATCTAATTGGGAGAACTTTGATGTATGACCTACATCCGTGTTTCTCAAATTTTAGTTTGCTTATGAATCACTTGAGAAACCTTGTGAAATGCAGATTCTGATTCAGTAGGGCTGGTGTGGGGTCTGAGATTCTGCATTTCTAACACGGTCCTAGTGACTGATTCTGCTGGTCCATGGACCACACCTTGCATTGCAAGGAGTTACCACTGTCTTCAGAGTCCCCTGAGGGATTGAACCAAATTTACCCATTCTCTTTCTTGACATTGCTTCCTTGCTTAGCTTCCCTCTCTTCCTGGTCCAGATTCTCCTCTCTCCCACTAGACTTTTCTGAGAACCCTTCTCAATAAATCACTCCAACAGGAATCCTTATCTCAGTGTCTGCGTCTGAGGAATCCAACTTAAGACAGAGCCCTTAAGTTTGGCTTTGAACATGACATATGAGGTGCAGAAGAAATACACAAGATGAAATGTCCAATAGGTAGTAGGCACTGGTGGCACTCGTGCCTTCCTTCTCTGAGTTCTCCTTTCTTAATGTCCTGAGAATACAGAACATGAAGCAGAACTTTGTTGTCTCTGGTTTGTCCCTAACAATTTAAAAGAGCAAGTTTTTCTTGTTTAGATTCTAGGTTGAAATCTTTGAAAAGATGTGGCGTATGTGACAAATCCCACTGACCAAAATATTCTGTTTGTTGAGTGCTTCTCAAACATCAATGTGCATCAGAATCAACTGCCAGTCTTGCTGAAATTGTGTAGGTCTGGGAGGGGCCTGAGAATCTGCATTTCCAACAGGCTCCCTGCTGCTGTTGCTGCTGGTCTGCAGACCACATGGACCACACTTTGAGAAACAAGGATCTAAAACACTTTGCTTATTCTGAAGTGTAATTTTCAAGGAAATACTCTGAGACTGAATGAAACACTGATAGCAGCAGTAGTAGAAGAGGTACTAGAAGTAGTAACAGTAGTAGTAGTGAGCACAAAATTAAGGTTTTGACATTTGTACACACACATGAATCCATCACCACAATCAGGAGTGAGCACACTCATCACGACAAAATGTTCCCTCCTGCCCGCTTGTTATCCCTCCCTCTACTCCCTCCCCCACTGCAGGCCACCACGGAACTGCCTCCTGTCACTATAGGTTAGTTTGCATTTTCTAGAATTTTATGTACATGGAATCATGCTGTGTGCCCTCTTTACTTTGTCTGCCTTCTTTCATTCAACATCATTATATTGCGATTCATCCATGTGTTGCATGTGTCAGTACTTCATTCCTTTCTGTTGCTGACTGGTGTTCCATTGTATGGATATGCCACAATTTGTCCATTCTCCCATTGATGGATATTTGGATGTCTTCTAGTGTTTGAATGTTACAAATAAAGCTGCTATGAACAATCATGGAAAAAAAACAGTAGTGACAGCTGACATTTATTACTTACATTCGGTGAGTAGGAGCACTTCCTCTGTGCTTGGCCCTATTCAAGTTGCAGTATGTATACTAGCTCACCTATTCCTCACAACGACTGTAAGAGGTCTAAGAATAAAGAATGGTCAGTCTTTTAATAAGGTGACTACTGTTCTATACAGAACTTTCTTGACTTATGATGGGGTTATGTCCTGTTAAACCCATTATAAGTTGAAAATATTCTGAGTCAAAAATGCATTTAATACACCCAACCATCATAGCTTAGCCTTGCCCACCTTAAATGTGCTCAGAACACTTGCATAAGCCTACAGTTGGGCAAAGTCATCTATCACAAAGCCCATTTTATAATAAAGTGTTGAATATCTCATGCAATTTATTGATTACTATACTGAAAGTGAAAAACAGAATGGTTGTCTGGGTACAAAATGGTTGTGTGTTGATTGTTTGCCCCCATGATCACATAGCTGCCTGGGGGCTGTGGCTGCCCTGCATCACAGGAGTGTCCTATCTCATATCTCTAGCTTGGAAAAAGATCACAATTCAAATTCAAACTACAGTTTCTACTGCATGAGTGTCACTTTTACATCTTTGTAAAGCTGAAAAATCATAAGTCAAACCATCATAAGTCAGGGATTGTTTGTGCTGGGAACTTCAGAATATTTGAGGCTTAACCTATACAAGTCTAAAATATTTGGAGCTGTTTTGCTAGTCACCACATTATCTCTAAGAGGAGAGGACATTCTTGGGAAATGAACAGAGCCTAACTTATTTTTATCTGGGGAGCCATGGGAAGGCACCAGATGTATGAGGTAGCAATGAATGAAGTGGCCTCCATGGTGATGTCACAGGTTGTTGGATTGATTTCAAAACTCAGCTTAACCCCCACTTTACCCCACCCTTTTGAGTCAGCTTTGGGCAGTTGGGTCTGAAAATGACAAGGATGACTCAAGCTTTGAAATCTCTATGAAAACATGAGACATCTCTTCCCACCCTCAGCGATCTTTGTTTTCTTCCAAATGCTAAGAACCCACACTTTAAGAAAAAAAAGGGGGGGTCAAACTATGTATAAAATCTTCTGACTTAATCAAAACAAATATTTCTCCAAATCTGCTTCATTTGTGCTTTAAAAAACCTGAAATAAAGTTCAATTAACAATTGAAGGAGGAGTATAGTCACTGTATTTCCTTATTTTCAGAAATCAAATGTTAGGATATAATCAGACAGATTTATAATTGTGAAGAGAACCTGTTTTTCTTTTGCATCAGGCTTTGATTTGTGAACAAGAAGACCTACCATGGCTTGAAAGAAACACATGGTCATATCTATTTCTCTCTTATTAAACGTCCAGAATCATTCATGAAGTATGTGTTATGGCTACTCTCTAAGGCACAGATTTAAAAATTATAGTGGATTAAGGTGGAGCAGAAGGAAGCAAGCTGACTCTGGGTGGGGGCCGGGGTGGGGGAAATAACATAGTACGTCCTGGACTATGAATGAATGTGGAGGAATGTGAGAGGGCCCTCTTCTTGGTGTTATATGTGTGAAGTAATCACAAAGTATAACTGTAATGAATCCAATTCTGAAAGTCCACTCTTCTGTAAAGGGAGGATTCTTTTTTAGCACCTGGGGAAATCCAGGTGATGGCAAACTTAGGCAAGAGGAATTGGACTCAGGCTGTGTCAGTGCTGCCTTTTCAGCAAATAATCTCAGAGCTGGAGGTCGGATTCTGACCAGAGAATGTGAAATATGGTGTTAGGTTTTTCAAACAAGAAGTAGCATCTACTGTTACCGGGAAGGGAAATTAATTTATGAGGTTGACAGAAATTCCCACACTGTGTTATATGGAACAACAGGTGTTGTGAGTGAGAGCATTAAAAGGGCTCTTTTGTCAAATAAGTTTGGGAAACCATGCACATTTGCTTGTGGAGATTCTCAAGATGCACAAACATACTAGAGGTTCGGAGGAGACCTGCTTCTTGTTTAAGTTCACTGAAAAAGGATTCTCAGAAAGTAGTATTATGTATAACTCAGTTCAGGAAATGGAAGAGAAGTTTTGGAAAAGTACTTAATTGCAGAGAGGTGTGTGGTGACTTAACCAGTAGGTTGAGTTGCTTACTATAAAGAAGTAGAGAAGCTTTATTAAAAGTATAGCTGTAATACTTGGCCAGATAGTGTACTTCAAGCAGAATGCAAGAGACAAGATTGAGTTGAAAACTATGGGCGAGTTAAGAGTTCTGCCTAGGAAGCAGGGTAATCGATTGCTTGACTTGAGGTCCTTAAGAAATCAGCCATCTGTGCTCAGGGAGGTCATGTCTTTTATGCCTTTGGATGAATGTGCACAGGAGGTGCTGGTGGTGAGGGGGGAGCTCTACTTCAGTTTCCTTGTAAATTAAATGTTCATTCTTATTTTGCCAAAATCCTAAAAAAGTCTATCCTTACTTGGTCTTTGGAAGGAGACGGATTACATTTTTTGAACAGAAAATGACAAAATCTGACTATTTGAAGTCAAAAGTGCCCAGGTTGAATTTTTGATCAACACAGCAAAGGAGGCCAAGATACTCTGAAGTCCAGGCATGGTGGTACCACACACAGAGCCACAGCCAAAGTCAGAGGGAAGCTGGCTAAGATCTGCAGAAAGAAGAAAACATGCCTAGGAGAGCAGGAAGCTGGCCTGGCCGCCCTCCCATCTGGGCATCCCTTCATGATCCCCTTTGGCTTGAATTGTTGATGTCTTTACTGACACTTTGGAAATTCACAGCTACCATGGAGGGCAACAGGGGATTTCTGCCTTACCACTCTCCCTTTTTCCTCTTGTCTTTGTTCAGTTTGTGGCCTTGATTCTATCCTGAGGTTGAGCTGTCACTTCAAGCTTGTTAGTCAAATTACGGTGATTAATGCAAACAGCCAACATGAACTTTGGGCTGCTCAGATGTTAGATAACCCATGAGCTGGGAGGGAGCCATCCTTCTACATATCCTAAGTGACTCAGACATCTTTCAACACCAAAGAGAGTCTTCCTCAAGCACAAAATTCTGTGATTCTTAAGTGACTCAGACACCTTTCAAAACCAAAGGACAGCCTCCTGGTATTTGATATAAATGTGATGGCCAAGTTCTTTTCAGAAGATAAAAATAATGAAGCTGTTCACAGACAAAAGGCTTCTGGTGAGAAAGGGTTGTGTTCTGTTGACTCCTATCTGGATGCTGACCTTTACTAGAGGGTTTTCAACAAAATTCAAGCCTCCATCATCTTTTCTTCTAAATGGAATCATTTTCTTTAATTGGGTTTGAGAAACAATTGAGAACCAATGCTTCTTACTGGTTTAACTTTTACATGTGGTAAATGGTGATGTATCCATTTTTCCCCCTGATTTGAAGCAGGCATTTTGGAGACTAATAAGAAAAATAAATATAAGATACATAGAACTTTGAAAGAAGCTTACTTATAGAAATGAGACAAAATAAAATATTGTTTATTACATAATAAGGAAGCCTCAGTTCAGAAATTCTCCAGAGAATAAATCACCAAGCTTTCTGACCTAATGTGAATTTAGAACTCTTACCACAAGGGATTTCCTGCCTAGACTGGTGTGAAGAAACCAACTATGAGAAAAATGTTCCAATAACATAAACTGAAGTTTTATTGCTGGGGGATACCCTATGAAACTAGCCATTTCCATTAATGCATTTTATGATTTTTTTTTTTTTTTTTTTTTTTTTGTGATATGCAGCCCTCTCACTGTTGTGGCCTCTCCCATTGCGGAGCACAGGCTCCGGATGCGCAGGCTCAGTAGCCATGGCTCACGGGCCTAGCCGCACCATGGCGTGTGGGATCTTCCTGGACCGGGGCACGAACCCGTGTCCCCTGCATCTGCAGGCGGACTTTCAACCACTGTGCCACCAGGGAAGCCCCATTTTATGATTTTATAAAGTGCGCTCAGAAGGGCCAACACAGGCAAAATTTTGATGCAGTTGGTTTTGTCCAACTTTTGTCTCCTGGGGGCTCATCATCTAAGACCAGATTTTAAGACCCAACTTCTCATTCGATCCCCACTATTCAGAGCTTGTTGATACTCTATTATTATTCCATCATGAAGAGTGGTCTGTCTCCACCTCCATCATAAGGAAGTGAGACCATTAAATCTGGTGTTGTCTTGGGCCAATTTTTATATCTAACCCACTGGGTAGCATAGGAGTATGGAGTTCAAACTGAAGATTAAGTTTTTTGGAGTGGTGGACTGACCTAGCATGGTCATCTAAGTTTAAGTTTTTTTTAAAGTCAGTTATTATTTATATAAAGTAAAATTCTTCCTTTAAAATGTATATTTCTAGAAGTTTTTTAAAAAATTTATTTATTTTATTTATTTATGTTTGGCTGTGTTGCTGTGCGCGGGCTTTCTCTTCACTGTGGTGTGCGGGCTTCTCATTGTGGTGGCTTCTCTTATTGCAGAGCACAGGCTCTAGGCGCATGGGCTTCAGTAGTTGTGGTGTGCGGGCTTAGAGGTTGTGGCTCGCAGGCTGTAGAGTGCAGGCTCAGTAGTTGTGGCACACGGGCTTAGTTGCACTGCAGCATGTGGGATCGTCCCCAACCAGAGCTCGAACCTGTGTCCCCTGAATTTGCAGGCAGATTCTTAACCACTGTGCCACCAGGGAAGTCCTAGAAGTTTTGACAAACACAGTCATGTAACTGCAATCACTGTCAATGTACAGCACATGTCCATCACCCCCAAAATTCCCTCCTGCCACATGTAGGCACTTTCTTATAAAGCAAAATGCACTCTTGTCTTATAACTCAGTAACCCCCATAAACAGGAAAAAAATGTACACGTATGTTTATAAGGGATATTTTCATTGTTCTTCCAAACTGTAACTAAGTCAAATAACACTCTCCACATTCCCAGCCCTCAAGAAATCACTGATTTATTTTCTGCCTCTATGTCTTTGCTCTTTCAAAGTTGTATAAATGGAATCATACAGACTATAGTTTGTGTGTATGAGTCGGGGGTGGTGATCCAGCTTGCGGTTCTCTGATATCCTTGGATCTGTGGTTTATAACTTCCATTATTTAAAAAAAAAATGTGTCTACTATCTTTTCAACTTTTTTTTTTTTTGTCTTGAGCTCTCTTCTTCTTTATACTAATTACTTGTACGTTAGAATGTTTGACCTTGCCTCACAGTTCTCAAATGTACTGTTCTTTTTTCCTCATTCTTTTTCCTCTTTGTGTTTCAATTTTGGTAATTTCTGTTGCTCTCTTTTCTTGTTCACTGTTTATTTTCTTGGCTCTATCATATCTGCTACTGAGCCTATCAAAGGCATTCTTCATCTCTCTTTTCATGATTTTATATCTAGCATTTCCCTTTGACTCTTCCTTACAATTTCTATTCCGCTACTGAAATTCCCTGTCTATTTATGAGTGCTGTCTCTCTTTCTCACTGGAAATTTTAACATATATATGATAGTTATTTTAAATTCCCAGCCTGATAGTTCCAACAGCTGGGTCATGTCTAGGTTTGTTTCTGCTAATTGCTTTGTTTCTTGGTTTTCCTTAATTTTTTGTATATCTCATCACTTTTTATTGAATTAAAGACATTGTGAGTAGGACAAAAGATACTGAAGTAATATTATTTATTCCTGCAAATAGGCCATTTTTGGGTGTTTGGCCATTAATGTGGGAGTTGAATCTATCAGACTTGAGCTGAGTCTGGGTTTTTTCATTGCTATGGTCACCTTCTATACACCACTGGCTTCAAATTGCTCTAGCATTGTCTTATGTTTGGGGTGGTGGGGAAGAGATTGGAAGGTTTTTCTTAATGCTTTGTTCCTGCCTACTCCCCCAGCTTTAAGCCTTCCCTGGCATCCTGCTCCATAGCGAGGTCTCTCTCTGAGACAGTCCCTCAGTGCCTGCTGGCTCAGCGTGGGCGCAGGAGTGGCCCCTACTCTTCTGCTCTAGCCTCGGCCCCAGTGATCCTGGGTACCTGAGCCTTGTATGGGGGGCATCGTCAGAGATCCTGCACCTCCTGCCCATGTCAGTCACACTGGCTGGTATCTTTGCCAATCTTGTGCCCCCCCCCGCCAACAATAGAAGACCTTTAATATTATTTGTATAGGATCTTGGACCCCAAATGATTTCCTGCTCTTCCCCAGGGATGAAAGGTTTTCTTCTTATTTTCTTTCTTCCCTAGATGCAATGAATTTTCACCTATGCCATTGAGCTGACAGGGTTTGCTGCCTCTCCTCTAACATCTTAAGGCTTACATTTTTTAGGGTAGAAGGATACAGATGGGGTTCTTTTCTTTTCTCCAGCAGCAGCTGCTCACCTTCTCTAGGCTTTCTCAGGAGCATTTGGTGGAGTAGCCATGGAGAAAACCCTGTGAGCAAGGGGAAATTCCTCAAATGTCTCAGTATCCCATAGGTCCTATGCTGTCATGATTGCCCTTACTCAGTCTTTAGCAATTTGTTTAGAATTTTAGCTGAATTCTTTATACCTGCATGGTGATACCCAGGTTCTTCATTTCATCTTCTGCTGCAAGTGAGCCAAAGCTCTTCTCCAACATTTCCTTGGAGAAGCCTCTCTTTCCTTGGATTTCATGCTACTTTTTTGCCCTATAACCTCAGTAACCTGAAGAGTACAAGGAAAGTTATCATTTTGTAATTTACTTAGCTTTTGTTGTTGTCAGCAGGGATATTGTCTCTAGTTTCTACATCCCAGGTCACAGTGGAACTCTGAACCATGAAAACAAGAAGTAGGGGATGGGTCAGGAGGGGATGGGAAGGCTCTATTCAAAGACATGTTTCCAGGAGAATTTACAGATGATGCACTTTGGGGTCGTGGATCTGAACTTGAATTGGCCTGCCAGAAAGGGAGGGGTTGTTCTCTTACTTCTAAATTAGTTTTAAAGAAGGCTTAGGAATCAAGATTGAGTCCAGTTTGGATCTGATTTCCAACTATGCCCCCTCAGTTAACCCAACAACTGGCAGTAGGTAGTAAGCCTGTCCTCTGGTTCCTGATTTAGTGCATTTTCAAACTCTTTCACCCACAGTAGCCCAGTTTTTCCTGATGTGGGTCTGTAAATATAAGCTAGGCCATCTGGTTTCTCCCTCCTGGGTGGCCAAATGTTATCCTGCCGACTGCTTTCATTTGCTAACATGTGTACTCAGGAAATGGTGACTCTGTCTGAGTGGAAGGGAAAGGATAGTAGAGTATGAATGAGACAATAAGGAAAACCATTGCTCCTGTTTATCAAGCACTTGCCATATACCAGGACTGCGTGAAATGCTTCCCTGCATTGTCTCATTTGATTCTCATAACAAGCCTAAGGGTAGGTACTATTTTTATCTCACTGTAACTATAAAGAACCAATAAATGCATTTAATAAGTGGTTTTGGAAAAAACTGATAGTGACATGCCAAAGAATGAAACTAGACTACTATCTTACACCGTACACAAAAATTAACTCAAAATGGGTTAAAGACCTGAATGTAAGACCTGGAACCATAAAACAAAAATACATAGGCAATAAGCTCCTTTACATTGGTCTTGGTGATGACTTTTGGATCTGACTCCAAAAGCAAAGGCAACAAAAGCAAAAATAAGTCAGACTACATGAAAGTAAAAAGCTTCTGCATAGCAAAGGAAATCATCAAAAAAATGAAAAGGCAGCCTACTGAGTATGAGAATATATTTGCAAATATTATACCTGATCAGGGGTTAATACTCAAAATATGTAAAGAATTAATACAACTCAATATCAAAAACCAAACAATACAATGGAAAAATGAGCAGAGGACCTGAATAGACAATTTCCAAAGAAAACAAACATTCCAAAGATGGCGGGGTTGAGTAAGGTGGCGGAAGAGTAAGACACGGAGATCACCTTCCTCCCCACAGATACATCAGAAATACATCTACACGTGGAACAACTCCTACTGAACGCTGGCAGAAGACCTCAGACCTCCCAAAAGGCAAGAAACTCCCCATGTACCTGGGTAGGGCAAAAGAAAAAAGAATAAACAGAGACAAAAGTATAGGGACGGGACCTGCACCAGTGGGAGGGAGCTGTGAAGGAGGAAATGTTTCCACACACTAGGAAGCCCCTTCATGGGCGGAGACTGCGGGTGGCGGAGGGGGGAAGCTTCAGAGCCACAGAGGAGAGCACAGCAACTGGGGTGCGGAGAGCAAAGTGGAGAGATTCCTGCACAGAGGATCGGTGCTGACCGGCCCTCACCAGCCCGAGAGGCTTGTCTGCTCACCTGCCGGGGCGGGGGCGCTGGGAGCTGAGGCTCCGGCTTCGGCCGGGGCGCAGGGAGAGGACTGGGGTTGGCATGAACACAGGCTTAAGGGGTTAGTGCACCACAGCTAGCCGGGAGGGAGTCCGGGAAAAAGTCTGGACTTGTCGAAGAGGCAAGACACTTTTTCTTCCCCTTTTGTTTCCTGGTGCGCGAGGAGAGGGAATTAAGAGCGCTGCTTAAAGGAGCTCCAGAGACGGGCGCGAGCTGCGGCTATCAGCGTGGACCCCAGAGACGGGCATGAGACACTAAGGCCGTTGCTGCCGCCACCAAGAAGCCTGTGTGGGAAGACAGGTCACTATCCACACCTCCCCTCCCAGGAGCCTGTGCAGCCCGCCACTGCCAGGGTGCCAAGATCTAGGGACAACTTCCCTGGGAGAACGCATGGCGTGCCTCAGGCTGGTACAACATCATGCCTGCCTCTGCCGCCGCAAGCTGGCCCCATACCCCTCCCTCCCCGCAGCCTGAGTGAGCCAGGGTCCCGAATCAGCTGCTCCTTTAACCCCGTCCTGTCAGAGCGAAGAACAGACGCCCTCAGGCGACCTATATGCAGAGGCGGGGCCAAATCCAAAGCTGAACCCAAGGAGCTGTGCGAACAAAGAAGAGAAAGGGAAATTTCTCCCAGCAGCGGATTAAATCTCCACAATCAACTTGATGTACCCTGCAACTGTGGAACACCTGAATAGACAACGAATCATCCCAAATTGAGGAGGTGGACTTTGAGAGCAAGATTTATGATTTTTTTCCCCTTTTCCTCTTTTTGTGAGTGTGTATGTATATGCTTCTGTGTGAGATTTTGTCTGTATAGCTTTGCTGTCACCATTTGCCCTAGAGTTCTATCTGTCCATTTTGTATATTAATTTTTTCTTAATAATTATTTTTTATTTTAATAAATTTATTATATTTTATCTTACTTTATTTTATTTTACTTTACCTTCTTTCTTCCTTTTTTTCCTTCCTTCCCTTCTTATTTCCTCCCTCCCTCCTTTTCTTTCTTTCTTTCTTTCTTCCTTTCTTTCTTTCTTTCTACTTCTACTAATTCTTCCTTTCTACTTTTTCTCTCTTTTATTCTGACCCGTGTGGATGAAATGCTCTTGGTGCTGCAGCCAGGAGTCAGTGCTGTGCCACTGAGGTGGGAGAGCCAACTTCAGGACACTGGTCCACAGAGACCTCCCAGCTCCACATAATATCAAATGGCAAAAATCTCCCAGAGATCTCCATCTCAACACCAGCACCCAGCTTTACTCAACGACCAGCAAGCTACAGTGCTGGACACCCTATGCCAAACAACTAGCAAGAGAGGAACACCACCTCACCCATTAGCAGAAAGGCTGCCTAAAATCATAATAAGTCCACAGACACCCCAAAACACACCACCAGACATGGACCTGTCCACCAGAAAGACAAGATCCAGCCTCATCCACCAGAACACAGGCACTAGTCCCCTCCACCAGGAAGCCTACACAACCCACTGAAGCAACCTTAGCCACTGGGGACAGACACCAAAAACAACGGGAACTATGAACCTGCAGCCTGCAAAAAGCAGACCTCAAACACAGTAAGATAAGCAAAATGAGAAGACAGAAACACACACAGCAGAGGAAGGAGCAAGATAAAAACCCACCAGACCTAACAAATGAAGAGGAAATAGGCAGTCTACCTGAAAAAAAATTCAAAATAATGATAGTAAAGATGATCCAAAATCTTGGAAATAGAATAGACAAAATGCAAGAAACATTTAACAAGGACCTAGAAGAACTAAAGAGGAAAGAAACAATGATGAACAACACAATAAATGAAATTAAAAATACTCTAGAAGGGGTCAGTAGCAGAAAAACTGAGGCAAAAGAGCGGATAAGTGACCTGGAAGATAAAATAGTGGAAATAACTACTTCAGAGCAGAATAAAGAAAAAAGAATGAAAAGAACTGAGGACAGTCTCAGAGACCTCTGGGACAACATTAAATGCACCAACATTTGAATTATAGGGGTTCCAGAAGAAGAAGAGAAAAAAAAGGGACTGAGAAAATATTTGAAGAGATTATAGTTGAAAACTTCCCTAATATGGGAAAGGAAATGTTAATCAAGTCCAGGAAGCACAGAGAGTCTCATATAGGATAAATCCAAGGAGAAATACGCCAAGACACATATTAATCAAACTGTCAAAAATTAAATACAAAGAAAACATATTAAAAGCAGCAAGGGAAAAACAACAAATAACACACAAGGGAATCCCCATAAGGTTAACAGCTGATGTTTCAGCAGAAGCTCTGCAGGCCAGAATGGACTGGATGGACATATTTAAAGTGATGAAGGAGAAAAACCTGCAAGCAAGATTACTCTACCCAGCAAGGACCTCAATCAGATTTGATGGAAAAATTAAAATCTTTACAGACAAGCAAAAGCTTAGAGAGTTCAGCACCACCAAACCAGCTTTACAACAAATGCTAAAGAAACTTCTCTAGGCAAGAAAAACAAGAGAAGGAAAAGACCTACAATAACGAACCCAAAACAATTAAGAAAATGGGAATAGGAACATACATATCGATAATTACCTTACATGTAAATGGAGTAAATGCTCCCACCAAAAGACACAGATTGGCTGAATGGATACAAAAACAAGACCCATATATATGCTGTCTACAAGAGACCCACTTCAGACCTAGAGACACATACAGACTGAAAGTAAGGGGATGGAAAAAGATATTCCATGCAAATGGAAACCAAAAGAAAGCTTGGAGTAGCATTCTCATGTCAGACAAAATAGACTTTAAAATAAAGACTATTAGAAGAGACAAAGAAGGACACTACATAATGATCAAGGGATTGATCTAAAAAGAAGATATAACAATTGTAAATATTTATGCACCCAACATAGGAGAACCTCAATACATTAGGCAAATACTAACAGCCATAAAAGGGGAAATCGACAGTAACACATTCATAGTAGGGGACTTTAACACCCCACTTTCACCAATGGACAGATCATCCAAAATGAAAATAAATAAGGAAACACAAGCTTTTAAAGATATATTAAACAAGATTGACTTAATTGATATTTACAGGACATTCCATCCAAAAACAACAGAATACACATTTTTCTCAAGTGCTCATGGAACACTCTCCAGGATAGATCATATCTTGGGTCAAAAATCAAGCCTTGGTAAATTTAAGAAAATTGAAATTGTATCAAGTATCTTTTCCGACCACAACGCCATGAGACTAGATATCAATTATAGGAAAAGAGCTGTAAAAAATACAAACACATGGAGGCTAAACAATACACTACTTAATAACGAAGTGATCACTGAAGAAATCAAAGAGGAAATTAAAAAATACCTAGAAACAAATGACAATGGAGATACAACGACCCAAAACCTATGGGATGCAGCAAAAGCAGTTCTAAGAGGGAAGTTTATAGCAATACAAGCCCACCTTAAGAAGCAGGAAACATCTCGAATAAACAACCTAACCTTGCACCTCAAGCAATTAGAGAAAGAAGAACAAAAAAACCCCAGAGTTAGCAGAAGGAAAGAAATCATAAAAATCAGATCAGAAATAAATGAAAAAGAAATGAAGGAAATAAAAGCAAAGATCAATAAAACTAAAAACTGGTTCTTTAAGAAGATAAACAAAATAGATAAACCATTAGCCAGACTCTTCAATAAAAAAAGAGAGAAGACTCAATAGAATTAGAAATGAAAAAGGAGAAGTAACGACTGACACTGCAGAGATACAAAAGATCATGAGAGATTACTACAAGCAACTCTATGCCAATAAAATGGACAACCTGGAAGAAATGGACAAATTCTTAGAAATGCACAACCTGCCAAGACTGAATCAGGAAGAAATAGAAAATATGAACAGACCAATCACAAGCACTGAAATTGAAACTGTGATTAAAATTCTTCCAAGAAACAAAAGCCCAGGGCCAGATGGCTTCACAGGCGAATTCTATCAAACATTTAGAGAAGAGCTAACACCTTTCCTTCTCAAGCTCTTCCAAAGTATAGCAGAGGGAGGAACACTCCCAAACTCATTCTACGAGGCCACCATCACCCTGATGCCAAAACCAGACAAAGATGTCACACAGAAAGAAAACTACAGGCCAATATCACTGATGAACATAAATGCAAAGATCCTCAACAAAATACTAGCAAACGGAATCCAACAGCACATTAAAAGGATCATACACCATGATCAATTGGGGTTTATTCCAGGAATGCAAGGATTCTTCAATATACACAAATCAATCAATGTGATAAACCATATTAAAAAAATTGAAGGAGAAAAACCATATGATCATCTCAACAGATGCAGAGAAAGCTTTTGACACAATTCAGCACCCATTTATGATAAAAACCCTGCAGAAAGTAGGTATAGAGGGAACTCAACATAATAAAGGCCATATATGACAAACCCACAGCCAACATCGTCCTCAATGGTGAAAAACTGAAAGCATTTCCACTAAGATCAGGAACAAGACAAGGTTGCCTCCTCTCACCACTCTTATTCAACATAGTTTTGGAAGTTTTAGCTACAGCAATCAGAGAAGAAAAGGAAATAAAAGGAATCCAAATCGGAAAAGAAGAAGTAAAGATGTCACTGTTTGCAGATGACATGATACTATACATAGAGAATCCTAATGAAAACTACTAGAACTAATCAATGAATTTGGTAAAGTAGCAGGATACAAAATTAATGCACAGAAATCTCTGGCATTCCTATACACTAATGATGAAAAATCTGAAAATGAAATTAAGAAAACACTCCCATTTACCATTGCAACAAAAAGAATAAAATATCTAGGAATAAACCTATGTAAGGAGACAAAAGACCTGTATACAGAAAATTATAACACAGTGATGAAAGAAATTAAAGATGATACAAATAGATGGAGAGATATACCATGTTCTTGGATTGGAAGAATCAACATTGTGAAAATGACTCTACTACCCAAAGCAATCTACAGATTCAATGCAATCCCTATCAAACTACCACTGGCATTTTTCACAGAACTAGAACAAAAACTTTCACAAGTGGTATGGAAACACCAAAGACCCTGAATAGCCAAAGCAATCTTGAGAATGAAAAACGGAGCTGGAGGAATCAGGCTCACAGACTTCAGACTATACTACAAAGCTACAGTAATCCAGACAGTATGGTACTGGCACAAAAACGGAAAGATAGATCAATGGAACAGGATAGAAAGCCCAGAGATAAACCCACGCACATATGGTCACCTTATTTTTGATAAAGGAGGCAGGAATGTACAGTGGAGAAAGGAAAGCCTCTTCAATAAGTGGTGCTGGGAAAACTGGACAGGTACACACAAAAGTACGAAATTAGAACACTCCCTAATACCATACACAAAAATAAGCTCAAAATGTATTAAAGACCTAAATGTAAGGCCAGAAACTCTCAAACTCTTAGAGGAAAACATAGGCAGAACACTCTATGACATAAATCACAGCAAGCTCCTTTTCGACCCACCTCCTAGAGAAATGGAAATAAAAACAAAAATAAACAAATAGGACCTAATGAAACTTCATAGCTTTTGCACAGCAAAGGAAATCATAAACAAGACCAAAAGACAACCTTTAGAATGGGAGAAAATATTTGCAAATGAAGCAACTGACAAAGGATTAATCTCCAATATTTATAAGCAGCTCATGCAGCTCAATTACAGAAAAACAAACAACCCAATCCAAAAATGGGCAGAAGACCTAAATAGACATTTCTCCAAAGAAGATATACAGACTGCCAACAAACACATGAAAGAATGCTCAACTTCATTAATCATTAGAGAAATGCAAATTAAAACTACAATGAGATATCATCTCACACCAGTCAGAATGGCCATCATCAAAAAATCTAGAAACAATAAATGCTGGAGAGGGTGTGGAGAAAAGGGAACACTCTTGCACTGCTGGTGGGAATGTGAATTGGTACAGCCACTATGGAGAACAGTATGGAGGTTCCCTAAAAAACTACAAATAGAACTACCATATGACCCTGCAATCCCACTACTGGGCATTTACCCTGAGAAAACCATAATTCAAAACAAGTCATGTACCAAAATGTTCATTGCAGCTCTATTTACAATAGCCCGGAGATGGAAACAACCTAAGTGTCCATCATCGGTTGAATGGATAAAGCAGATGCGGCACATTTATACAATGGAATACTACTGAGCCAAAAAAGAAACAAAATTGAGCTATTTGTAATGAGGTGGATAGACCTAGAGGCTGGCATACAGAGTGAAGTAAGTCAGAAAGAGAAAGATAAATACCGTATCCTAACACATATATATGGAATTTAAGGGAAAAAAATATATCATGAAGAACCTAGGGGTAAGACAGGAATAAAGACACAGACCTACTAGAGAATGGACCTGAGGATATTGGGAGGGGGAAGGGTAAGCTGTGACAAAGCGAGAGAGAGGCATAGACATATATACACTACCAAACGTAAGGTAGATAGCTAGTGGGAAGTAGCCGCATAGCACAGGGAGATCAGCTCCGTGCTTTGTGACTGCCTGGAGGGGTGGAATGAGGAGGGTGGGAGGGAGGGAGACGCAAGAGGGAAGAGATATGGGAACATATATATATGTATAACGGATTCACTTTGTTATAAAGCAGAAACTAACACCCCATTGTAAAGCAATTATACTACATAAAAATGTAAAAAAAAAGAAAAAAAAAGAACCCTCCCTAACATCATACACGAAAATGAGCTCAAAATGGACTAAAGACCTAAATGTAAGGCCAGAAACTATCAAACTCTTAGAGGAAAACATAGGCAGAACACTCTATGACATAAAGCACAGCAAGATCCTTTTTGACCTACCTCCTACAGAAATGGAAATAAAAACAAAAATAAACAAATGGGACCTAATGAAACTGCAAAGCTTTTGCACAGCAAAGGAAACTATAAACAAGAGCCAAAGACAACCCTCAGAATGGGAGAAAATATTTGCAAATGAAGCAACTGACAAAGGATTAATCTCCAAAATTTACAAGCAGCTCATGCAGCTCAATAACAAAAAAGCAAAAAACCCAATCCAAAAATGGGCAGAAGACTTAAATAGACAGTTCTGCAAAGAAGATATACAGATTGCCAACAAACACATGAAAGAATGCTCAACATCATTAATCATTAGAGAAATGCAAATCAAAACTACAATGAGATATCATCTCACACCAGTCAGAATGGCCATCATCATAAATCTAGAAAGAATAAATGCTGGAGAGGGTGTGGAGAAAAGGGAACACTCTTGCACTGTTGGTGGGAATGTAAATTGATAAAGCCACTATGGAGAATAGTCTGAAGGTTCCTTAAAAAACTACAACTAGAACTACCATACAACAAAGCAATCCCACTACTGGGCATATACCCTGAGCAAAACATAATTCAAAAAGAGTCATGTACCAATATGTTCATTGCAGGTCTATTTACAACAGCCAGGACATGGAAGCAACCTAAGTGTCCATCAACAGATGAATGGATAAAGAAGATGTGGCACATATATACAATGGAATATTACTCAGCCATACAAAGAAACGAAATTGAGTTATTTGTAGTGAGGTGGATGGACGTAGAGTCTGTCATACAGAGTGAAGTAAGTCAGAAAGAGAAAAACAAATACTGTATGCTAACACATATATATGGAATCTAAGAAAAAAAAGAAAAAAATAAGGTCATGAAGAACCTAGGGGTAAGACAGGAATAAAGACACAGACCTACTAGAGAATGGAGTTGAAGATATGGGGAGGGGGAAGTGTAAGCTGTGACAAAGTGAGAGAGTGTCATGGACATATATACACTACCAAATGTAAAATAGATAGCTAGTGGAAAGCAGCTGCATAGCACAGGGAGATCAGCTCGGTGCTTTGTGACTACCTAGAGGGGTGTGATAGGGAGGGTGAGAGGGAGGGAGATGTAAGAGGGAAGAGATATGGGAACATATGTATATGTATAACTGATTCACTTTGTTATAAAGCAGAAACTGACACACCATTGTAAAGCAATTATACTCCAATAAAGATGTTAAAAAAACAAAAAACAAAGATGGCAAACAGGTGCATGAAAAGATGCTCAATATTGGTAATCATCAGGGAAGTGCAAGTCAAAACCACAATGAGATATCACCTCACCCCTGTTAGAATGGCTAATATCAAAAAGACAGGAAATTACAAATGTTGCCGAGGTTGCAGAGAAATTGAAACTCTTTTGCACTGTTGGTAGGAATGGAAAGCAGTTACTAGAAAACAGTATGGAAGTTCCTAAAAAAATTTAAAATAGAACTACCATATGATCTAGCAATTTCACTTCTGTGTATTTATTCAAAGAAAATGAAAATACTAATTCAAAACTATATATGCACCCCCCCATGTTCATTGTAGCATTATTCACAATAGCCTAGATATGGAAATAACCTGTTTCCATTGAAGAATGAACTCATAAAGAAGATGTGATATATATACATACATATATATATAATATATATATATACTCAGTCATCAACATATATGTGTGTGTGTGTGTGTGTGTGTGTGTGTGTGTGTATATATATATATATATATATATATACACTCAGTCATAAAGAAGAATGAGATCCTACCACTTGCAACAACATAGATAGACCTTGAGGGCATTATGCTTAGTGAAATAAGTCAGACAGGGAAAGACAAATAGCGTATGATCTCACTTATGTGTGGAATATAAGAAACAAAACAAACAAAAAACCAAATAAGTGCATAGACACAGAGAACAGACTGGTGGTTGCCAGAGGCAAGGGGTGGGTGAAACGGGTCAAGGGGGTCAAAAAGTACAAACTTTCAGTTATAAAATAAATAAGCCCTGGGGATGTAATACACAGCATGGGGATTATAATTAATAATACTGTATTTTGTATTTGAAAGTTGCTAAGAAAAAAAAAAAGCCTGAGACACAAAGAATTGAAATAACTTATACAAGTTTGCAGACCTAGTAAGACATAGACCCAGATCCAACCTAATATCTTAACTACTCCTGAAGTATATTGACGTCTGTCCAATAACAGCATTTAAAAAAAAACAAAAAACTGTTTGATTTCTGGAGTGATGACTCCCATCTAAAATGTCTTGGGTTAATGGAAATTTTATATGAAAGTGCTGACTTTTTGGAGATGACGCCAAGGGTCTTACAGAAAGAGGAAATGTCATTCCCTCGGAGAAACTCTGTCACTCCTGGATGGTGGAAGTCTTCCCTCTCTTCCCAGTGTCAGAAGCCTGCTCAGATGTCACCCTAAACGCAACAGTAGCTGTGATAGTAAAAGGCAGACAATGGAGGGTATAACAAAAATCCCGAGTCCCTGCTTCCCACCTCGGGCTTGAAAAGCTACCCTGAGACCCGTGGCCAGGGTTTGAGACCCAGCTGTTAAAAGCCTTTCCTTGGTTTCTTCTCAGTGGGTTCCAGTGACTATGAAAGCTTTGGACAGGCACAGCTGTGGGAGAGCTGGGGACCGTCTTGTTACATTTCTATAAAGAAGAGCAGCTGACCACGTATCTGGATCTACCCAAGGATAAGGAATGTACTTCTTCTAAAGTTTCTTGTAAGTTTTTTTTTGTTTTTTGTGGTACACGGGCCTCTCACTGTTGTGACCTTTCCTGTCGCGGAGCACAGGCTCCAGACGCGCAGGCTCAGTGGCCATGGCTCACAGGTCCAGCCACTCCGCGGCATGTGGGATCTTCCCGGACCGGGGCACGAACCCGTGTCCCCTGCATCGGCAGGCGGACTCTCAACCACTGCGCCACCAGGGAAGCCCCACTTGCAAGTTTTGAGGCAGAATAAAAACATTCAGGTGGAGGAAGCCAGACTTTGCCTAATCTTATACCCATTTTTTTCTGTGCTTCTATGTTATTCTTATTATAAAAATGATACAGTCACAGATAGAGAAAACAAACATGGTTACCAGGGGATGGCAGAGGAGGGATAAATTGTGAGATTGGGATTGACATATGTACACTACTTTATATAAAATAGATAACTAACAGTAACCTGATATATAGCACAGGGAACTCTACTCAATACTCTGTAATGGCCTACATGGGAAACGAATCCTAAACAAAACGAAATAAAACAAACAAACAGAAAAAAAAAAACAGAAGTAGAGTCATAGATGTAGAAAACAAACATGGTTACCAGGGGATGGGAGCGGGGAGGGATAAATTGAGAGATTGGGATTGACATATACACACTATTATATATAAAATAGATAACTAATAAGAAGCTACAGTATGGCACAGGGAACTCTACTCAATACTCGGTAGTGGCCTATATGGCAAAAGAATCTAAAAAAGAGTAGGTACATGTATATGTATAACTGATCCACTTTGCTGTACACCTGAAACTAACACAACATTGTAAATCAACTATACCCCAATAAAAATTTTAAAAAAGAAAAAAATGATAATGTCACACGTTGTGTAGCTTTTTATAGTCTGCAAAACATTTTACATATACTTTTTCATTTCATTTCATCTTATGAGAGCAGTAAGGTAGATGGAGAAACTGAGGCACACTCTAGCAAAGAAACATGCACATGAGAGTGAAATGAGGAAGGACCAGAGATGGGTCTGGATCAGCACCCTTTGTGATGACATGACTTGTTGACTAAACTTGTCGCCTGGGTACCTATGGTCCAGTCTCTATCCTGGAGATGAGTCAGTGGGGCCACACTATTCTTGTTCCCTCCCCCTGTAGCCCCCCATTACTTGGAAAATTCGGACCAACTTACAGTTCTGTCTGCAGTGCCTGTTTGCCCACATCCTCACCAGGCCCAGCTATTATCAGTTGCTAACAATTTTGCCCATCTTATTACCAGTGGAAAATGGTATTGCATGGGCATTTCAATTCATCTTCTTATTCTTATTAGAGGTTGAGTATCTTCTCATATAGGCTGTTTGTAGTTCTTCCTTATGAATTGCCTCTCCATCCTCTGCTTGATATATGTTTATAAATCTCCATATTTTCAATCTTCAAATCAATTTTAAAGTATTTCTCTTATAAACATACATGCAGCTTTTTTCTTTTAAAACCTAATCTGAAAGTTTTTCTCTTTCGATGGGGAAGTTAAAATCCTTTGCTTTTTTTCTGATGACACGGGTGTTTGATCTGATTTTCATCTCTCTTTGCTGCGACCCTCTCACTCCTGGCACTAGATCGGCTGGATTTTCTTTGTTCCTTTTCTGATTTTGTGTTGTGCTTTGCTTCTAGTATTTTGGAAGCTGTACATCTTATTTCTGGTTATCTCATGTGTAGCCATATATTTTTAATGTATTGACACATACTTTTCTATTATTTAGAATAAATCAATATTTATAACCCATATCCTTAAAACAGGTGTTTGACATATTTTCATTTCTTCCTTTCTCCCTAGAATTATTTTGGTTAAAGATTTTTAAATTTTTATTTATGATTTCTTTCTCTCAAAAGTTTAGTGATTCTTGCTTGTCCATTTAATTTGATAAGTTGAAGGCTGGAGTCAGTAGTATAAATAGCTAATACGGGCTTTTCTCAACACATATGAGGTTTTAGGTCTGCAGTGGGGCTCTGCTTTCACTGGGAAGAGTTTCTTCATTGGACAGAGAATGACAGGATTAAGGCTTCTCTTGGGATGTGGGCAGAGTGTGGTACCTCAGATTTAGGAGGTAATGTGCTTTAATACTTGCACTTCACCTGGAGGAGATGCCTTTCTATTTTATATCCAAATTCAGAATTGCAGTCCACTTTTCTCACCTGTCCCTATGCTCACTTTTCATTCTCAAAACAGGCCCCTGATTTATTTAGAGACCATTTTTGCCGTTTTAACCTGAGCCCAAAACCATGGCCAAGTGCTGAATATAGGAAGATGGATGGGGGAAAGATCAACTGGCATAAACTATCAGCTGTCCTCTGGTTAATTATCTCAGAGAGCATCACTGACTCAGCCTTTACTGAATTTCCACTGAGAAGGCTTGGACTGCACTAGACAGCCCCCCTCACTCATGGCACGACCTGGGATTGCCAGTTCATGCCTTGATTTTTCTATCCATAAATCATTTCTGTTTCTGTTTTCCAAATACCAAATTTCTGATCCAGAAGTGACACCTTTCCTCATTTAACACGTTTAACCAGAATTACTGACATTTCAGAGACCAGGAACCTGAGGCTTTGAGACGGCAACCTTGAGAAGTAGGAGGTATCATCCAGGGGTACCGTGAGGCTCCTGCATTGACAAGATGGGGTAGGGGAAGGCCGTTCTGGGAGCTGGCTCTGCTTCTCCCGTCAGTGGGCATTGAGTTCCTTCACACTTTTTAAGCACCAATGGTACTCTCTTAAAGAATGGTACTCTCTCTTAAACGGTACTGTTTTAAATGGTACTCTCTTAAAAAAGGGTATTCTATTAAAGAATGGTCCCATTCTTTAAGAAGATGTTATTTATGGTCTGATCCAGGTGTGTGAGACACCACGAGCCGTCAAGAGCACGTTGCCCTTGGGAGACTGGGGAAGCATGGCAGCTGGAGCAGACAGAAATGGATGAGGAACCCCTCTTCCATCATCCTTTTGTTAATTTATTTAACCAAAATATGTTGAGTGCCTACCCATGATCATATATTCTGTTAATACTGGTTTTGCTGTGGTAAATAAAATAGGTAAGCTTTCTGCCCTTGTGGAGCCTGTGGTCACCGCTGTGGTGATATCAGCACTTGGCTTCTACTTTTGCTTCTTTGATCTCAACTGTCCTCAGTAAGAGACCCTACTAGTCAATGCAGTTAAGCAACTGCTTTCACAGAACTTTGAAACTATCTCTAGTACTGTACTACGAAAACAAAATAGGATTTTACCAACATTGAATTTTGATCAAGAGAGTCACACATTTTTTAAATGACTTTTGTTTTAGGTCTCTTTAGAAAGACATTGCAGTGAAGAATGCTCATCCAAAGTTAACACATTCATTCAGGGAAGGCTTCCTTTTTTTATTTTTAATTTTTATTTTATACTGGAGTATGGTTGTTTTACAATGTTGTGTTAGTTTCAAGTGTACAGCAAAGTAATTCAGTTATACATATACATGTATCTATTCTTTTTCACATTCTTTTCCCATTTAGGTTGTTACAGAATATTGAGCAGAGTTCCCTGTGCTATACAGTAGGTCCTTGTTGGCTGTCTATTTTATATATAGTAGTGTGTATATATCAACCCCAAACTCTCAATTTATCCCTCCCCCCCACCTTTCCTCTTTGGTAACCATAAGTTTGTTTTCTATGTCTGTGAGTCTGCTTCTGTTTTGTAAATAAGTTCATTTGTATCAGTTTTTTTTTTTTTAAGATTCTTCATATAAGTGATATAATATGATATTTGTCTTTCTGAACCACCTTTACCGTGTTGGATGGCCTATTGCCCTCTTCATCAATGGGGGTCTGTAAACTATGCAGCCAAGGTGAGAAATGAAGTCAGATTCAGGCTGGGCTCAAACCTCAAGGTAACATGTGGTTTTGGGCATGTTCAGGGTTCTTACCTGGGTTTCGCTGTCCTTGTCCAAAAAGGAAGAATGGCACTTGATGATGTCTGAGGTCGTCTAGCAAGAACGTTTACTGGGGCTAATGTTAATAAAAATAAAATATAACAAACTCTGTTTTCCTCTTTTTATTTCCACCCACAGAAGACTTTCCTTGGGGTTAGTGGGCATTCTGTGCAGGAGGAACAGAGAAGAGAGATGGTCACTGGACCTACAAAGTGATGGTCTCACAAAGCCTCATGCTGCTGCTGGGTGGCACACCTCAAATTCCCTAATAAGGTGTCAGAATGAGCCGTTTTCTGAAGCAGGGCTCATGTTTGAATGACCAGACAGATGCCTTTCTTTGTTGTCTGTGAAGCCCTGGTGATGGGAGAGATCCCTGTGGGGAGAAAAATCAAGGTAGAATGGGTAAGTTCCTTTTTATAAGACGGTATGAGACCGAGAGGTTCTTTCTGGGTTTTGGATTTTTTTCATCCTTCTGTCCTCCCCTCTTTCTCAACACCCTCACCTTCCTCTCCCACCCCCTCTCAAAGGAGAGCTGGAGAAAGCGAGCTTTGGGAGCTGAAAAGGTTAGGACTTACTTTTTACTGCAATTCACACCTTTCCCAAGGAAATTCCTTAGAAACCCCAGTAACTGATGAATGATGTTTATTGAATTGGTCTCCTCAAATTGTCACTGGGAAAGCATGAGAAACTGTTATACATCCTGCCAGCAGCCTGCTGTGGAGACTCTGACTTAAAGGCCCCCTTAGACTTTGCATGGAAGGTGGGTCCATCAAGACTTGTTCCAAGGCTCTAAAGATGCCTTTCCTCCCCTTCTCCTTCTTCTTGCCCTGGTGTCACCTCCAGCACCTCCTGGCCAAACCCACTTATCTACATGCTGGACACACACACACACACACACACACACACACACACACACACACACACTTATACAAGTAACTATAAGGAGCCTGTGGAACATATTTAAGAACAAAAGCTCGGGAGTCAGACTGCCTGGTTTCTCCGTTTAGCAGCTGTATAATCTTGGTCACTTCACCTTTTTGTGCCTCAGTTTCTTGTACATTGTAGGGTTGTGATAAGGGTGAAGTGGTCTCATTCATGCTCAGTACTTAGCACAGGGCTTGGCACGTTGCCAGCGCTCTATAAATGTTAGGTCCTCTGCCTGTGATAGACTTGCACTGTGCTTTCATTCTTTGGAGTTCTGGGGAGTGGATACCTCTGGCAGTGAGATTTCAAGTAAAGCACTCTCAAAAGACCAGCCCAGATTGAGCTGGGTTTCCACGTGTGGGTGTCGGGGAGGCAAAGTGCTGTGTGTCCTTGCCCTTTGTTCTCACATGAGTTCAAGTCCTGAAAGCAGCTTAGGGACTGGGTGGTAATGGCCTCTAAGTGCCCTTTCAAAGGAGGCAAAGTTAAATATCACCTGCCAGATGCTGAAACTTATTTCTAAGAAGAGTAGATTAAGGGAACCAGTTGTATGAAGCAGAGCTGGGAAATGACTGTGGTCAACCCATCCTGGCAAAGCCCCTGAGTGCTCTCTGTCCTGTGTCTGTGTGTCCCCACCACTTCTGCAAGTGTCACTTCAGCATCACTCGGGGAAGGAGGGAGGGAGGGTAGGTGGGTGGGGACTTCTGATGTGACTCTGACAAATACAAGCAATGGGAAACTTGACAGTTTCTGTCCACACGAGCTCCCTCTGTTTTCTGTTTTCTTTTTTTCTCAGTTGTGATGAGCTCTGGTTTCCTTTAAGTTTAGTTTTGACTTTCAACCTTAACTAAACTCTGGTGGCAAGGTCAGTATGATTGCTTTGTACAAGACCTGTGGTTGTGTGCACAGGGCTGCAGGGCTGCCTCCTTGGGAAGGACCTGCTCTCCAGTTCCCAAACTTGGCTCCCATCAGGCGAAACTAGAACCTAGTCCTTTTAAACCTCCCCTTCTGGTACAAAAATTGCCTGCAAGGACAGAAAATGAGAGATTCTTAGCTGCCATACATCTTGCTTTTATGGGAGGTGGGTCACAGATTTTTCCAGGCTGCTGAGAAAGGGAGAGAAATACTCATGTTAGTTGAAAACACATGTGTCTTGTATAGTTTAGGGAAAAGCAGAGACAAAAACATCTTCCCACCCTTTCCATTAATGGAATAGAGGGTTCTAGCTAACATGCATAGAACTTACCACACAGACTTCCTGTGGCATAAACACACAGGTCCCTAAAATAGACAGATTTTAAAAGAAATCAAAAGAACAGAAAATAGGAAAAATGCTCCACGACACATAGTACACCAAGCTTTGTGTGTGTGTGTGGGGTCCTAACCTTTGAGGACTAGAAGCTCTCTTTCATTTTTGTGAGGCCTGATGGCTAAAAGGAGACAAAGATGGCGGCAGGGAACTTACCAAGATAGTGTCCAGTAAAGCTGTTGAATAGAGGTAGGAGGACGGTGCTCTGCGCCTGTATCCTGGGCTTCTGCCAGCCAGCACATGTGTGCACATGCATTCATTCATTCACTCACTCACTCATTCATCCGTAATTCTGGCTAATAGTATCAGCTAAAAGTTACAGCCGTGGCTGTATCAGCTAGAAAAAAGGGGGCTGTGATAACGGCTAAGACAGCCGGGGTGACTTCCTCAGAGAGAAGGAGGTCACAGATCTAGAGACCTGGAGATCTCTAAATGCTGTCCTTTGAGGAAAATTAAAATTAGGGGAAAGCTGTGCTCTCAAAAGCTATGCAGTATGAGGCTTTGCTTATGAGACTTACAAATTCCTATGAGCCATGGTGGTGATCAGGATTCTGGCTGCTGCTGAGAGAGGGGAGAGGCAAGGAGACTCTGAGAGCCACACGGGAAATCAGCTGCTTCTGTCTTAAATCCCCTGGAAAAGGCAAGTGTCCCTTTCAAGCGAGCCATTCCAGGACCTCCCCAGGGAGGGCAGGCCGACTTCCTCCCCACAGGCCCTGCACTGGCAGGAAATTTTGCACCCAGAAGCACATTCCTGATGATCCTTGCCTTTGAAGTGTGGGTTCACCCACAACATGTGAGTCAAAGACACATCAAACAAGTGGCAACCCCCAACGGCCAGAGTAAGGCCACTGCTTTGTGAGAGAAGTTAGCTTGGAGATTAGTCACACCTCATGCATCTCATGCAGAGTAACCTTTGCTGTTCCTTGCCTACCTTTCTTACAGCTAATTTCAAAATAAATCCCTTTCTTTTTCAAGACATTTTGAAAAAAACAAGCAACTCTGGCCTATTTACATATATGATTATATCAGCCTTCGCAAGAGTTCTTCAATGTGTCTCAGGCTCCAAGCTGGAAATTTGTCTTATTCAGTCTCCTTTGGGATCCCTGCTTACTTCTGTTGACATCTCTAAATACATGGAAGAAAACTGGGGACCTTCCATTTTTAACTGATTATATTTTAGCTTCCCCAAAATGAAATGATCATGGATTTGCATATCTCCACGATCATTTCACTTATCAAATATAAAGGTGTTAATATTTGAACTGGAAAAATAATAAACCTAAAAACTCAATCTTATGTCTAAAATGTGTGAGCAAATTCCATGGAGGCCAAATGGACAATAAAAACAACAGATCTGAAAACCAGTCTATCTCTTGGACTATAGGTCCAACTGGACCCACATGAAGGCTGCCTGACAGCCTTTTTTTTAAAAAATTGAAGTCTAGTTGATTTGCAATGTTGTGCTAATTTCTGCTGTACAGAAAAATGACTCAGTTACACACATATATACATTCTTTTTTAATATTCTTTTCCATTATGGTTTATCACAGGATACTGAATATAGTTCCCTGTGCTATACAGTAAGACCTTGCTGTTTATCCATTCTAAATGTGATAGTTTGCACTGACAGCTTTTAGCTACCTCCGTGGGACATCAGACATCACCAGTTCAATGTGAGAGGAGCAGGAATAAATTAGAACTAACCCATCAATGCATGTCTTTTATTTTTTTATATTTTTATTTATTTTTTTTTTTGCGGTACACGGGCCTCTCACTGTTGTGGCCTCTCCCGTTGCGGAGCACAGGCTCAGGACGCGCAGGCTCAGCGGCCATGGCTCACGGGCCCAGCCGCTCCGCGGCATGTGGGATCTTCCTGGACCGGGGCATGACCCCATGTCCCCTGCATCGGCAGGCGGACTCTCAACCACTGCGCCACCAGGGAAGCCCCATGTCTTTTAAAAAACACATTCACTGTTTTTGTGAAATGATACTATTAAACTTATAATCATTGTAAAATTCAGATTGGTCAGACATGTAAAATGAAGAAAATGCTGTTTTTCTCTTGCTTCGCCTCTTAGCAGTTTCCCTTCAGATACTTTCTCTCTTTTTTCACAGAAGATTCCTTTTGGAGTGGTGTTTTTCTCACTCGGTCAATAATCAAGCAATCACAAATATTCAACAGGAACCAAACCTAAACAAAGTATAGCTCATGCTTCTAAACCCTGTTCCATCTTCCTAGCTCAGCAGATGCGATGAACCTATCTAAGTACTATTGCAAGTGATCTAACTTCTCTGGGTTTCCACAGCACTTGGTGCAAGTCTCAGGGCACTGATTTATACTAAGCGATGCTCATATGTGATTTTCTAGTGCATATGCCATCATCCATAAGTTTTTACATCATCTTTCCTCGCATTCTGGTTCCCCTGGCTGGCACACAGTTGTTTCAATTGGTTTATATATGAGTGTATTTCAAACTTCATCAAAGGATCTTGCCATCCCAATTTCACATTTTTAAAAACTAGATTTTCATTGCTATTATTATCCAGTGTATTATTTGGCTAGGGCCGCCATAACAAAATTCCAAAGACTGGGTGGCTTCAACAACAGAGATTTATTTCTGGAGGCTGGATGTCCGGGATCAAGGTGCTGGAGGGATTGGTTTCTCCTGAGGCCACTTTCTCTGGCTTGCAGACGTGTCCTCACACAGCTTTTCCTCTGTGAACATGAACTCCTGGTGTCTCTTCCTCTTCTCATAAGAACTCCAGTCCTCATTCAACTTTGATCGCCTCCTTAAAGGGCCCATCTCTGAATACACTCACATTGGGGCTTCAACATAGGAATTGTGGGGGGACACTGTCTGTAACCCCTGGGGTGGTAGCTGGGTTCTAAGACGTCCCCTGGACTCCCCTCCCCCTGGTATGAAGATGAAGGGTTTTACTCCTGGGACTAGGTTATGTTATATAGCAGATCTGACCTGCAGATAGTGAGATTATCCTAACTTAATCATGCAAGCCCTTTAAAAGCGGAGAGTTTTTTTTCTGGCTAGCAGCAGAGGGAAAAAGGGGCTTGTATTTGAAAGAGATCTGATAGAAGGGAAGTGCTCTCTTGCCGAGCTGTGGGAGTCACATGGCGGGGGCTCAAAAGTGGCCTGAGGAGCTGAGAGCAGTTCCCATCCAACGGCTGGGAAGCAACAGGGACTTCAGTCCAAAGCTACCAGGAATGAACTCTCCTAACACATGAGTGTCTTGTAAGCGGATTCCTCCCCAGAGCCTCCAGAAGACAGCCCGGTCTGGGCAGCACCCTGATTTCAGCTCTGTCTTGCTCTGAGAAGAGACTTTCGACCCACAGAACTGTGAGATAATAAGTGAGGATTATTTTAAGCTGCTCAGGTTATGGCAATTTATTACACAGTGATAGAATATTGATAACGCCCAGGTATTAATAAGTCATCAGCTCACCCATAGACCATGGAAACAGAACCAGCTGAAGCTAATTCTCCTTCAGCCACGTGCGCATCATCTTTTGGACCAAGTTTCCTAGTGTTTCTCACACCTTAATACACACGTGCATCTCCTGGGGGTCTTGATAAAGAGCAGACCCTGATTCAGTAGGTCTATGGTGCATCCTGAGTTACGGTATTTCTAACGAACTCCCAGGGGAGGCTGATGCCTCGTTCTGAGGGTCACACTTAGAGTAAAAATTGTATACTTAGGAAATTGGTTTTATCCTCAGAGCCATGGGCAGGCTGAGTCTATCTTCTCTTTGCTTTTTAATAGTTGGTTAGTCACATTTCTCAAAGGATTTCATCCAGAATTTCTCATGTTACTGTTAAGGATGTCAGAAATTTGAGGTCTGTAGTAACAATAGTTAATATTCATTGAAGATTTGCTATGTGCCATGCACTGTGTTTACACGAATCCCTTTATTTAAATCCTATAGCCTCCATGTAGGATAGAGAATGTTGTCATCTCCATGTTGGAATCCAAACCTCCAGGAAGGTAAACAACTTGCCCAAGATCACATGGCTTCCAGGCTGGAGTAACAGTTCAAATCTAGAACTTTCTGATACTCCCAATTGTTATTTTATACATTCCTTCCTTCTAACAGATCTGAAAGTAGAAAACAAAAGAAACTCACATGTCCACTCCTTAAGCAATCAGGGAAAAAAATGTATTTTCTTTTGACCCCCTTTCTGACTCCAAAGACGTGTTTAAGAGGGACTCCTGCCCCAAATTTTGATTTGGAATACGTTAGAGAAACTACTACCGTTTACAAGTTTCTGTGAGATTTTTTTGTCATGCTGAGGTTGGAGCCTCTTTAGTTTAGCACAGGCCTTTCTCAGGTTTCCGAAATGCAGAAATAGACCAAAACCTTAGTTTGGGTGGGGATCAGAGTGATAGAGAGCAAAGCATGATAAAAGAAGAACATTCGGGGGCGGGGAGGACTGGCAGCTGCAGGTTGAGGACAGTGTGCGGGGAAGGAACACGGCAGGTGTCAGGACCTTAGGAGGAAAGACGAACCATGGGCAGGTCCTTGCAGGTAAATGTCTTCGAAGAACAATTGAAGGACATTGGGATGCCAGTATATTGTTCCCTCTACTGAACTCTGGTTTTCTCTGCCTCCTTAACTCCAAAACTTCCAGTCAGAGGCTGGAGAGGGCTTTGTTTGGGAGGGGAGGAACGGGCAGTCCAGTGAAGACAGTGTAATGGTTTCCTCTCCATACTCTGCTAATGCCGGCCTGGTGGCAGCAGTGTCCCACAGAGAAAGGCCACAACCCCAGAGCTGCAAACAGTGAAACCAGCAGAAGCCCAGGCGCCCCCAGGACCGCAGACTGGGCCCTGTGTTGATGGGCCGCCTGCAGTGTGAGTGACTCAGCAAAAACGTGTCTCTACCACAGGGCTTCTCGGCCTCGTTCTCTGGGAATCTGGGCCTTGATCACCTTGGTTGGGGGGCTGTCCTGCGCTTTGTGGGATGTTTAGCAGCATCTCTGGCATCTACTCACTAAACGCCAGTAGCACCCTTCTCTCCCCAGCTGTGACACCAAAAATGTGTCTAGATATTTCCAAATATCCTCTTCAGGCAAAATCTTCCTGGTTAAGAACTGCTACCCTACAACAAACCCTCCAGAAGGTCCAGGAAGGGCTCAGACACCCACAAAAGCATGGGATGTTGATTTACGCCATAGGTCTAGAGAAATCCAGGTTGGAGATCTAGGTTACAGTAACATAAGCAAAAATGTAGATTCAGAAAAGGTTTTGGAGTCAGAGGTGGTTATGTCTGTGTGTCTAGCTGTTTATGTTTAACTAGAACTGGTCTCTAAAGCACTTTTCCCCTCAGGAAATAAAAGTTCTGAGGGTCTCTCACCATTAGCAGGCTATGATGTTTGTCCAATTCAAACACAGTTTTCCTTTACAAAAAAATTCTAAGTATTTAATTGAAATTGCCAAACTGAAGACCCCAAAGGAGATTCTTCCATTTTGGTTACCAACAGGCAAAGATTGTGATTTGGTTCAAGCTGCTTGTGAGCCGTCTGCCCGCCACAAGGGCTGCATTTATAGCACCCTTGATTCGATGTGACATTTTTTCACTCTGAGTCTTTTGCCCATATTTGAAGAGACCCACACAGGGGACCTTATTAAAATCTGCAGAAGCCTGTGATGGCGTGAGGATGCACTTATGTGAACAGGAGGGAGGGAATGGATGTTTTATCTTCTGGGAATCTGGTGGTTTTATTTTATAGGAACTTACAAAGGGAAAAGAAGATGCTGGTCTCATTTCAAATGGACTGCCATGTGCCCTCTGCTTGAAAATCTAAGTGGCCAGGGTAAAGTTTAAATTGTTTCCATGACTGACTAAAACAGGAATTGCTTCTTCTGTTCATCTACAGATTCCTTGGCTAATTACAGTGAAGAGATGTTGTGGAGATCACAGAGCAACAGATCACACACAGATGAGCCCCTTTGTGCTAGGTCTGGCCCACTCGAGTCTGTATTCATGCCCAGAAAAGATGTGAATTCCACTACCTCCCTGTCCTATGAATCCCTGACTTGCTTTTCTAGCAAAGGGCCCAGGCCCCAGGAGTGGAGACAAGGCTCCAAATGAAGGCTGTGGAATAGGCAAAGCTTGTCCCCAAGTTCCCTTTTCTGTCCCTTTTCTATCTTGATGAAGCCCTTTCCTCCCTCAATATTCTCGTGCTTTTCTAGATGTAAACAAAGGTGGCAGAGGGACCACCGGGGGATGGGGTGGGCTGTGGGCTACTTTGGGTTGTTGTGGTCAGGGAGGGTCTCTCCCAGGAGGTGGGATTTGAGCTGAGTCCTCAGCTACACAAAGGGATAAGCCTGGGAGATTCTGGAGAAAGAACATTCCAGGCAGAGACCCGACAAGCAAAGGCCCTGAGGCAGGGTGAGGGAGGCCTATTCAAAGGAAGAAAGGAGGGCTGTGTGCGTGGACACGGAGGGCAAGAAAGAGCAGCAGGGGATGAATAGGACAGGGAGGAAGGGGCAGGCCACCCAGACCTTGGCAGGCCACGGCGAGGAAAACAGTGTTTATCCGGAGTGCAACGGGAAGACACTGAAAACATATAAAAAGCCCTTACAGAGTGAGAGGGAAAAAACCAGCAATGGAAACTTCATGAGTAGATTGCTTATGGAAAAGAAAGAAAGAAAGAAAGAAATACAAACAGCTCTTATAGATTTGAAAAGACACCCAATTTCAATTTCTGTTGGCAAAGCAGTAGAGAAACAGGCAATACATTGCTGGTGGGAGTGCAAACTGGTCCCACCAGTTTGCTGGTCGGGACCAGCAAGGTCCGACCAGCAAGTCCCTTGCTGAGGCTGGGGCTTGCTGACGGACTAGGTATGGGAAGAGGACCAAGGTAAGAATCAGAGATGATGCCCAAATGTTTAGCTTAAACAGCAGAGTGGGTTATGGCATCCTTTACTGAGATGGGGAGGGTGTAAGAGAACAGGGGGTGCAGGAGACCATTCACAGTGCAGTCCACCCAAGCTCAAAGTTGGATATGTTACACTGGGGGTCCCGACCACGCAGTTAAGGGATGATGCCATAGGCAGTGGTATGTGCATGCTGGGAGCTCAAGAGATATGATTTGAACTTGGCAGCCTATATTTGCCATTGAAAATCACAGTTTCAGTGGGTCCCTACACACTTGCTGGCTTCACACCGTCCCCACCTGGGGTAGATAATAGTCATGCTCAACTTTCAAGGTTCATAAGAATCACCTGGAAAATTTAAAAAATCCCTATTCCTAGGCATCATCCCTAGATGTTCCGATCATGCAGGCAAGCATTGGGTTGGGCCCAGGAAAATTCATTTTTAATATATGCCCCAGATCATTCTGATGCCAGTGGTGTGAAGACCACATGATGAGAAACAGCCTTAGAACTCTGTAGGGGCAAATTCAAAAACCACAAGAGTACTTTTTAAATTATATAAACCACTAACATTTATACCTAAATGGATCTGGAACACTGGCTAAGTGTTTTATGCTCATTAACTCAATTCCTTTTTTTTTCCCTAAATTTTTATGTTTAAAAAGTTAACAAGTTCACATGGTAAAAGGTCAAAACAATATAAAAAGGGAAATGTCAAAAAGTATTGCTTCTGCCATTGTTCCCACCCATTATATTTCCAGCTTTGTTACCTGTTAGGACTCCTGTTTCTTCTGGGTGCTACAAATCTTTATTTTTGAAAATTAAAGGAAATAGAAATATTGGTCCAAATGAAGGAAGGTGGTCAAAAGGTAAAAAGAAAAATATAATGCAGATGATGTTAAAACAGACATAGAAATTTTGAAAAGAAAAACAAATGTAAATATATTTTCTCCCCAACTCTTTACCTTTCTTACCCACTTATGTGCAGTATCTGCTCCTGACTTTTTTCATTGAGACCTTTCCACGTCACTACATAGAGAGCAGCCTCATTCTTCATTTTACAACTGCATAATATTCCGTGGTACACATACCCGCTGGTGTAATATCATCAGTTCCCTGTGGATGGACTGTTGGATTGTTTCTAATCTTTGGCTAGTAATTAATTCTGCATATAATGTATATTCATTGCTTCATATATTTGAAGTATATCTGTAGGATAAATTCCCAGAAGTGGGATTTCTGGGTCAAAGGGTAAATGCATTTGTAATTTTGATGACAGTTGCCAAATTGTCCTCTGCAGGGGTCGTACCATTTTGCACCCCCACCAGCAATGTATGAGAGTACCTGTTTCCCCACCACCTTGCCAGCAGAGTATTGTTAGACTTTTGGATTTTTGCCAATCTGATAGGTGAGAAATGTTATTTTACTGTATTTTCACTTGGTCTCTTATATGAGTAAAATTGAGCCTCTTTTCTTTCATATATATGTCTATATATATATGCCTATATATATATATGAGAGCTGTTTGTATTTCTCTTTTTTTTCTATAAGCAGTCTATTCATAAACCTCTTGGCCATTTTCTTCTCACTTTCTAGGAGCTCTTTATATGTTACAGAGATGAGTTCTTGTGATATCAGACATAGATACTGTTTCCAGTTTTTCTTAGGATTTGATTTGCTTATTTTTTTTTTTTTTTTTTTTTTTTTTTTTTTTTTGCGGTATGTGGGCCTCTCACTGTTGTGGCCTCTCCCATTGTGGAGCACAGGCTCCGGACGAGCAGGCTCAGCGGCCATGGCTCACGGGCCCAGCCGCTCCACGGCATGTGGGATCTTCCCAGACCGGGGCACGAACCCGTATCCCCTGCATCGGCAGGCGGACTCTCAACCACTGCGCCACCAGGGAAGCCCGATTTGCTTATTTTTTAAACGCTTTTGAGTGTATTAATTTTTAATGGCCTCTGGATTTTGAGTACTTACAGAAGGCCTTCCTCCACTCCAAGGTCATGAAAGAATTTACTCATTATGTTCACTGTTTCAACACTCTTCTGAGTCCATATCATTAGCCTTATTTTATGGATGAGGACACTGAAATCCAGCTGGATCTCCCTTACCACTAAGCTTTCTCAGAACACTATTCAAGGAGTAAAAAAATGAATTCCTCTTCTCAGTGTCACTTTGCATCCTTTTTGCTGGGAGATTTGTGAAGGTTATTCTTTGTTCTTGGTTCTGAACCTCCAGTTTTAATGCTAAAACACCTGTGACCATTGCAGCAAAACTTCTGCAAAATATTATCTAGGTTGTAAAACAAAGTGGTCCTGTTATTTCTGAGGCTTTAAATAAACACAAAATCGCCCAGGTCCTGTAAACATTCATGTTTGCATTTAAACAAACACAAAATATCTCCCAAATCTTATAAACATCGATGCTGGAAGCCAGCATGTTGATGCAGCCAGGACCACGCGCACCACCTACGGACGTCAGCAAATGTCCCTTTTAATTGAACGCTCAAAAGGATATCTGCCGGCAAGCAGAGCGGCCCTGCGGGGGCCACGCTGGACAGCATTAAGGGCACCTGGACTCCGTGGCAGCCCTCCGTCCCTGTCTCTCCCTTTCTCTCTGCCAGAGCCAGCAGGTAGGGATATGCTGACGTGTCTATTGAGGACTAGGAAAAATACCGTGTGAGAGCCAGTCCTCTGAAGGACGATGACCCAGTTGAAGCCTTCTACTTGCAGCCTCCTCTTCCTACTAAACCCTGGAGCTCTCAGAAGCACGGTACCGAGCCATTCACCCACACATTTGGCAGAGGAGTGGCTTATACAGGGTAACTCTCAGACCGAGATGGTGATTTTATTTTTTCTAAGATTGATTCTGATGGACTGGTGAACACTGCCTAGAGCACTGCGTTAAGATGGATTCCAAGGCCACATCTAGGCACAGAGCTGTATGGCGCTGAGATTGATTAGTGATGTCTGTCTCCAACATGGTAGGGGAAGAAGTAACACGCATGCTAAACACCTGTCAATCCTGATTTAAAGGTTTATACTTGGTTTATAGAACCAAAGCCTAGTGGAGATGACTGAGATAAGCTTACCCACCCCAAAACGCTGAAGTTTTAGAATGCTTGGCTCTAGAGAAATTGCTCTGGTTTAATTTCCAGAGGGCTATCTTTTTTTTTTTTTTTTGTGGTATGCGGACCTCTCACTGTTGTGGCCTCTCCCTTTGTGGAGCACAGGCTCTGGACGCGCAGGCTCAGCGGCCATGGCTCACGGGCCCAGCTGCTCCGTGGCATGTGGGATCTTCCTGGACCGGGGCACAAACCCGTGTCCCCTGCATCGGCAGGTGGACTCTCAACTGCTACGCCACCAGGGAAGCCCAAGAGGGCTATCTTTATTATTTGAAAGGCAAGATTTGTGTTGGTTTTCCCCACCCTGTACTCTGCTCACTCCCTCATTTCCTTATCTGAGATCCAGTGCTTCAGGACCTAACACAGGGCTTCCCAGCAGTAGATATTCAATGAACACTGAATTGAATCAGATCACATACAGCAGATTAAGTTTAAAAAAGTACTTTGTGGGCTTCCCTGGTGGCACAGTGTTTGAGAGTCCGCCTGCCGTTGCAGGGGACACAGGTTTGTGCCCCGGTCCGGGAAGATCCCACATGCCGCGGAGCGGCTGGGCCCGTGAGCCATGGCCACTGAGCCTGCGCGTCCAGAGACTGTGCTCCACAAAGGGAGAGGCCACAACAGTGAGAGGCCCGCGTACTGAAAAAAAAAAAAGAAGTACTTTGCCCATATTCATATAGTCTTTCAATAAATACTTATTTGGCATTTACTTATTTGCATAGAGCTAGTTAGTTAACTGTAGGGATTACAGGATTACATGATTAGATATGATCTCTAAAGTGTAGATTTTCCCCAAATGTATGTTTTAAATTTTGATGAAGTACAATGTATTTTTTCATTTATGACACACGCTTTTTTGGTGTCATCTAGATACTCTTTGCTTAGCCCTAAATCTTGAAGATTTTCTCCTATTTCTTTTTTATAGTTTTATATTTACATCAACTACCCACTTTGAATTAATTTTTGTATAAGGTGTGAGGTTTAGGATGAAGTTCTTTTTTTTCCCAATAATATATCTATTTATTCATCTTTTTAAACTTTTTATTTTATATTGGAGTATAGCCAATTAACAATGTTGTGATAGATTCAGGTGCACAGCAAAGGGATTCAGCCATACATATACATGTAGCCACTCTTCCCCAAACTCCCCTCTCATCCAGGCTGCCACATAACATTGAGCAGAGTTCCCTGTGCTACATACGGTAGGTCCTTGTTGGTTATCCATTCTAAATATAGCAGTGTGTACATGTCGATCCCAAACTCCCTAATTATCCATTCCCCCCATGCTTCCCCACTGGTAACCATAAGTTCCTTCTCTAAGTCTGTGAGTTTGTTTCTGTTTTGTAAATAAATTCATTTGTATCATTTCTTTTTAGATTCCACATATAAGGGATATCATATGATAGTTCTCTTTCTCTGTCTGACTCACTTCACTCAGTATGACAATCTCTAGGTCCACCCATGTTGTCACAAATGGCATTATTTCATTCTTCTTAATGGCTAATATTCCATTGTATATATGTACCACATCATCTTTATCCATTCCTCTGTCGATAGATATTTAGGTTGCTTCCATGTCTTGGCTATCGTAAACAGTGTTGCAATGAACATTGGGGTGCATGTATCCTTTCAGACCATGTTTTTCTTCAGATATGTACCCAGGAGAGGGATTGCAGGGTCATATGGTATTTCTAATTTTAGATTTTTTAAGGAACCTCCATACTGTTCTCCATAGTGACTGTACCAATTTACATTCCCACCAACGGTGTAGCAGGGGTCCCTTCTCTCCAGGCCCTCTCCATCATTTATTGTTTGTGGATTTTTTGATGATAGCCATTTGACTGGTGTGAGGTGATATATCACTGTAGTTTTGATTTGCATTTCTCTAATAATTAGAGACGTTGAACAGTTTTTCATGTGCCTCTTGGCCATCTGTATGTCTTCTTTGGAGAAATGTCTATTTAGGTCTTCTGCCCAATTTTTGATTGGGTTGTTTGTTTTGATGATATGAAGCCTCATGTGCTGTTTGTAAATTTTGGAGACTAATCCCTTGTTGGTCACATCATTTGCAAATATTTTCTCCCAATCTGTGGGTTGTCTTTTCATTTTGTTTATGGTTTCCTTTGCTGTGCAAAAGCTTTTGAGTTTAATTAGGTCCCATTGTTTATTTTTGTTTTTATTCCCATTATTCTGGGAGACAGATCAAAAAAGGTATCGTGGGGCTTCCCTGGTGGTGCAGTGGTTGAGAGTCTGCTTGCCAATGCAGGGGACATGGGTTCGTGCCCCGGTCGGGAATATCCCTCATGCCGCGGAGCGACTGGGCCCGTGAGCCATGGCCGCTGAGCCTGCGCATCCAGAGCCTGTGCTCCACAACAGAAGAGGCCACAACAGTGAGAGGCCCGCATACTGCAAAAAAAAAAAAAAAAAAGATATTGCTGTGATTTATGTCAGAGAGTGTTCTGCCTATGTTGTCCTCTAGGAGTTTTATAGTGTCTGGTCTCATATTTACGTCTTTAATCCATTTTGTGCTTATTTTTGTGATTGGTGTTAAAGAATAATCTAATTTCATTTTTTTACATGTCGCTGTCCAGTTTTCCCAGGACCATTTGTTGAAGAGACTGTCTTTCCACCATTGTGTAGTCTTGCCTCCTTTGTCATAGATAAATTGACCATAGGGTTCATGGGCTTATTTCTGGGCTTTCTCTCCTGTTCCATTGGTCTATATTTCTATTTTTGTGCCAGTTCCATACTATTTTGATGACTATAGCTTTGTAGTATAGTCTGAAGTCAAGGAGCCTGATTCCTCCAGCTCTGTTTTCCTTTCTCAAGATTCCTTTTGCTATTTGGGATCTTTTGTGTCTCCATACAAATTTTAAGATTTTTTGTTCTAGTTCTATGAAAAATGCCATTGGTAACTTGATAGGGATTACATTGATTCTGCAGATTGCCTTTGGTAGTATAGTCATTTTTACAATATTAATTTTTCCTATCCATGAACATGGTATATCTTCCCATCTGTTTGTGTCTTCTTTGATTTCTTTCATCAGCATCCTACAGTTTTTGGAGTACAGGTCTTTTGTCTCCTTAGGTAGGTTTATTCTTTTTGATACGATGGTAAATGGAATTGTTTCTTGAATTTCTCTTTCTGATCTTTCATTGTTACTGTATAGAAATGCAACAGATTTCTGTGTATTAATTTTGTAACCTGCAAATTTACCAAATTCATTGATTAACTCTAGTATTTTTCTGGTAGCATCTTTAGGATCTGCTATGTATAGTATCATGTCATCTGCAAACAGTGACAGTTTTATACTTCTTCTTTTCCAATTTGGATTCCTTTTATTTCTTTTTCTTCTCTGATTGCCATAGCTAGGACTTCCAAAACTATGTTGAAAGTGGTAAGAGTGGACATCCTTGTCTTGTTCTTGATCTTCGAGGAAATGTTTCAGCTTTTCACCATTGAATATGATGTTAGCTGTAGGTTTGTCATATATGGCCTTTATTATGTTGAGGTAGGTTTCCTCTATGCCCACTTTCTGGAGAGTTTTTTATCATAAATGGGTGCTGAATTTCATCAAAAGCTTTTTCTTCGGGCTTCCCTGGTGGCGCAGTGCTTGAGAGTCCGCCTGCCGATGCAGGAGACGCGGGTTCGTGCCCCGTTTCGGGAGGATCCCACATGCCGCGGAGCGGCTGGGCCCGTGAGCCGTGGCCGCTGGGCCTGCGCGTCCGGAGCCTGTGCTCCGCAAATGGGAGAGGCCACAACAGTGAGAGGCCCGCATAACGCAAGAAAAAAAAAAAAAAAAAAAAAAAAGCTTTTTCTTCATCTATTGAGATGATCATATAGTTTTATTCTTCAATTTATTGATGTGGTGTATCACACTGATTGATATGCAGATATTGAAAAATCCTTGCATCCCTGGGATAAATCCCACTTGATCATGGTGTATGATCCTTTTAATGTACTCTTGGATTCTGTTTGCAAGTATTTTGTTGCGGATATTTACATCTATGTTCCTAAGTAATATTGGCCTATAACTTTCTTTTCTTGTGGTACCTTTATCTGGTTTTGGTATCAGGGTGATGGTGGCCTCATAGAGTGAGTTTGGGAGTTTTCCTTCCTCTGCAATTTTGAAAGAGTTTGAGAAGGATAGGTGTTAGCTCATCTCTAAATGTTTGATAGAATTCACCTGTGAAGCCATCAGGTCCTAGACTTCTGCTTGTTTGGAGTTTTTAAATCACAGTTTCAATTTCAGTGCTTGTGATTGGACTGTTAATATTTTCTATTTCTTCCTGGTTCAGTTTTGGAAGGTTGTAATTTTCTAAGAATTTGTCCATTTCTTCCAGGTTGTCCATTTAGTTTCTTGTAGTAGTCTCTTATGATCTTTTGTATTTCTGTGGTGTTAGTTGTAACTTCTCCTTTTTGTTTTCTAATTTTATTGATTTGAGTCCTCTCCTTTTTTTCTTGATGAGTCTGGTTAAAAGTTTATCAGTTTTGTTTATCTTTTCAAAAAACCAGCTTTAGTTTCATTAATCTTTGCTATTGTTCCCTTTGTCTCTATTTCACTATTTCTGCTCTGATCTTTATGATTTCTTCTACTCACTTTAGGTTTTGTTTGTTTTTCTTTCTCTAGTTGTTTTAGGTGTAAGGTTAGGTTGTTTATTTGAGATTTTTTCGTGTTTCTTGAGGTAAGATTGTATTGCTATAAACTTCCCTCCTAGAACTGCTTTTGCTGCATCCCATAGGTTTTGGATTGTTGGGCTTTCATTTTCATTTGTATCTAGGTATTTTTTGATTTCCTCTTTGATATTTTCAGTGATCCATTGGTTGTTTAGTAGCATATTGTTTAGCCTCCACGTGTTTGTGTTTTTCATAGTTTTCCTTGTAATTTATTTCTAATCTCATAGCACTGTGATCAGAAAAGATGTTGATATGAGTTCAATTTTCTTAAATTTACTAAGGCTTACCCTGTGGCTCAGCATGTGGTCAATCCTGGAGAATGTTTTGTGTGCACTTGAGAAGAATGTGTATTCTTCTTTTGGATGTAATGCTCTATAAATATCAATTAGGTCCATGTGCTCTAATGTGCCATTTATAGCCTGTGTTTCCTTATTGATTTTCTGTCTGGATGATCTGTCCATTGATGAGAGTGAGGTGCTAAAGTCCCCCACTATTATTGCATTATTGTTGACTTCCTTTTTTAAGCCTGTTAGAATTTGCCTTATATATTGAGGTGCTCCTATGTTGGGTGCATATATATTTACAATTGTTATATCTTCTTCTTGGATTGATCCATTGATCATTATGTAGTGTCCTTATTTGTCTCTTATAATAGTCTTTATTATGAAGTCTATTTTGTCTGATATGAGTGTTGCTACTTCAGCTTTCTTTTGATTTCCATTTTCATGGAATACCTTCTTCCATCCTCTCACTTTCAGTCTGTATGTGTCCCTAGGTCTGAGGTGGGTCTCTTGCAGACAGCATGTATACAGGTCTTGTTTTTGTATACACAGAGCTAGTCTATGTCTTTTGGTTGACACGTTTAATCCATTTACATTTAAGGTAATTATCGATTTGTGTATTCCTATTGTCATTTTCTTAATTGTTTTGAGTTTGTTTTTGTAGGTTTTTTTCCTTCCCTTCCTCTTTTGTTCTGTTCTCTTGTGGTTTGATGACCATCTTTAGTGTTGTATTTGTGTTGCTTTTCTTTTTGTGTGTGTGTATCTATTGTAGTTTTGGGGTTTGCTGTTCCCATGAGGTTTTTAATATAACAGTCTATATATGTACACTTTTTTTTTTTTAAGTTGCTAGTCTCTTTCCCCCCTAGAGGAGTTCCTTTAGCATTTGATGTAAAGCTGGTCTGGTGGTGCTGAATTCTCTTAGCTTCTGCTTGTCTGTAAATCTTCTGATTTCTCTGTCAAATCTGAATGAGAGCCTTGCTGTGTAGAGTATTCTTGGTTGTAGGTTCTTCCCATTCATCACTTTAAATATATCATGCCACTCCCTACTGGCTTGCAGAATTTCTGCTGAGAAATCAACTGATAACCTTATGGGAATTCTTTGTATGTTATTTGTCATTTTCCCTTGTTGCTTTTAATATTTTTTCTTTGTCATTAATTTTTGTCAATTTGATTACTATGTGTCTCACTGTGTTCCTCCTTGGGTTTATCCTGCCTGGGACTCTCTGTGCTTTCTGGACTTGGTTGACTGTTTCCTTTCCCATGTTAAGGAAGTTTTCAATTATAATCTCTTCAATTATTTTCCTGGGTACTTTCTTTTTTTCTTCTCCTTCTGGGACCCCCCATAATGCAAATGTTGGTGCATTTAATGTTGTCCCAATCTAAGAAGTATCTTAGATTGTCTTCATTTCTTTACATTCTTTTTTCTTTATTCTGTTCCACAGCAGTGAATTCCACCATTCTGTCTTCCAGGTCACTTATCTGTTCTTCTGCCTCAGTTATTCTGCTATTGATTCTTTCTAGGGTGTTTTTCATTTCAGTTATTGTATTGTTCATCTCTGTTGGTTTGTTCTTTAGTTCTTCTAGACCTTTGATAAACATTTCTTGCACCTTTTGAATCTTTGCCTCCATTCGTTTTCTGAGATCCTGGATCATCTTCACTATCATTATTCTGAATTCTTTTTCTGGAAGGTTTGACTATCTCCACTTCATTTAGTTGTTTTGCTGGGGTTTTATCTTCTTCCTTTATCTGTGACATAATCCCCTGTCTTTTCATTTTCTCTAACTTTCTGTGATTGTGGTTTTCGTTCTGCAGGCTGCGGGACTGTAGTTCTTCTTGCTTCTGCTGTCTGCCCTCTGGTATGATGAAGTTCTTTTTATTTTTTAATTTTTTTAATGAATTTGCTTATTTATTTATCTATTTTCTATCAATCTGTCTATCTATCTATCTATCTATCTATCTATCTATCTATCTATGGCTGAGAATGTCCAATTTCTCTGACAACAGTTGCTGGAAAGACCATCCTTCCTCCAATTAGTTGTGTTTACATCTTGTTCAAAAGTCATTTGGGCATGTTTGTGTGAGTTTATTTCTGGTTTCCTTCCTCTTTTTCCTGATCTATGTGTCTATTCTTCCACCAGAACCACACAGTCTTGATTACTATAGACTTGAATAGAATAAGTCTTGAAATTCCTTCCTCCCACTTTATTCTTCATTTTCAAAATTGTATTTAGCTATTCTAGTTTGCTTCCTTTTTCATATAACTTTTAGAGTAAACTTGTATATATCTATAAAAAATCTTTCAAAGATATTGATAGGAGTTTTAGTTTGAGGAGAATTACTATCTTTGGCATGTTGACTTTTCCGATCATGAACACAGTATATCTTTCTATTCATTCAAATCTTTAAAAATTTCTTTCATTAGTGTTGTACAGTTTACAACATACAAGTTCTGTACATGTTTTGTTAGACCTACACCTAAGTATTTCATTTTTTGAGCAATTTTAAGTAGTACTTTTAATTTCAATGTCCATGTGTTTATCGCTAGTATTTAGAAATACAGTTGATTTTTGTATGTTTATCTTATATCCTATGACCTTGGTAAACTCACTTAATAGTTCTAGGATTTTTTGGTAGAGTCTTTGGAACTTCCTATATAGGCAAGTATGTCATCCACAAATAGGGGTGGTTATATTTCTTCCTTTCAGATCTCTATCTTTTATTTCTATATAATTTAATGCCTCTTTATTGCCTTATTGTACCAGTTAGAACTTCTAGCACTTTGCTGAATACGTGTGGTGAGACCAGGCGTTCTAGCCTTGTTCCTGATGTTAGGTGAAAAACATTTCTTCACTAAGTTTAATGTTAGCTGTAGAGTTTTTTAGATGCTCCTTATTGAGAAAGTTCCTCTCTATTTTTTTAAAAATTTTTTTAAGTTTTTCTAAAAAAATCACGAATATGTATTGATACACTTATCAATCAATGCAGAAATTAGCCTGTACTGGATTAGCCTATTAATATAGTGGATTACATTGATTGATTTTCAAATATTCAAACAGCTTTTGATCCCTGGAATGAGTTACCCTTGTTAATGGTGTATAATTCTTTTCATTTACTGTTGAATATTATTTGCTAATTATTAAGACCATCTTTTCCTTTTTCTGTCTTTTTCTGGTTTTAGTATATGGGTAGAATTAGCTTCATACAGTAAACTGGGAAATGTTTCCGTCTTTTCAACTTTCTGGAAAAGATTGTATGGAATTGGTGTTAATTCTTTTTATTTTTTCCACATTTATTTAAACATCCTTATTGGAGTATAATTGCTTTACATTTTGTGTTAGTTTCTGCTGTATAACAAAGTGAATCAGCTATACATATACATATATCCCCATATCCCCTCCCTCTTGCGTCTCCCTCCCATCCTCCCTATCCCATCCCTCTAGGTGGTCACAAAGCACCGAGCAGATCTCCCTGTGCTATGTGGCTGCTTCCCACTAGCCATCTATTTTACATTTGGTACTGTATATATGTCCATGCCACTCTCTCACTTCGTCCAAGCTTACCCTTCCCACTCCTCATGTCCTCAAATCCATTCTCTACGTCTGCATCTTTATTCCTGTCCTGCCTGCCCCTAGGTTCTTCAGAACAAGTTTTCTTTTTTCTTTTTAGATTCCATATATATGTGTTAGCATGCAGTATTAGTTTTTCTCTTTCTGACTTAATTCACTCTGTAAGACAGACTCTAGGTCCATCCACCTCACTACAAATAACTCAATTTTATTTCTTTTTATTGCTGAGTAATAGTCCATTGTATATATGTGCCACATTGTCTTTATCCATTTATCTGTCGATGGACACTTAGGTTGCCTCCATGTCCTGGATATTGTAAACAGTGCTGCAATGAACATTATGGTACATGACTCTTTTTGAATTATGGTTTTCTCAGGGTATATGCACAGTAGTGGGATTACTGGGTCATATAGTATTTCTATTTTTAGTTTTTCAGGGAACATCCATACTGTTCTCCATAGTGGCTGCATCAATTTACATTCCCACTAACAGTGCAAGAGGGTTCCCTTTTCTACACATCTCTCCAGGTTTTATTATTTGCAGATTTTTTGATGATGGCCATTCTGACCAGTGTGCGGTGATACCTCATTGTAGTTTTGATTTGCATTTTTTAATGATTAGTTATGTTGAGCATCCTTTCATGTGTTTGTTAGCAATCTGTTTATCTTCTTTGGAGAAATGTCTATTTAGGCCTTCTGCCGATTTTTGGATTGGGTTGTTTATTTTTTTAATATTGAGCTGCATGAGCTGCTTGTATATTTTGGAGATTAATCCTTTGTCAGTTGCTTTGTTTGCAAATATTTTCTCCCTTTCTGAGGGCTGTCTTTTTGTCTTGTTTATGGTTTCCTTTGCTGTGCAAAAGCTTTGAAGTTTCATTGGGTCCCATTTGTTTATTTTTGTTTTTATTTCCATTTCTCTAGTAGGTGGATCAAAAAGGATCTTGCTGTGCTTTATGTCATAGAGTGTTCTGCCTATGTTTTCCTCTAAGAGTCTCATAGTGTCTGGCTTTACATTTAGGTCTTTAATCCATTTTGAGTTTATTTTTGTGCACACTGTTAGGGAGTGTTTTAATTTCATTCTTTTACATGTAGCTGTCCAGTTTTCCCAGCACCACTTATCGAAGAGGCTGTCTTTTCTCCATTGTATATTCTTGCCTCCTTTATCAAAAATAAGGTGAACATATGTGCGTGGGTTTATCTCTGGGCTTTCTCTCCTGTTCCATTGATCTATCTTTCCATTTTTGTGCCAGTACTATACTGTCTTGATTACTGTAGCTTTGTAGTATAGTCTGAATTCAGGGAGTCTGATTCCTCCAGCTCCGTTTTTCTTTCTCAAGATTGGTTTGGCTATTTGGGGTCTTTTGTGTTTCCATACAAATTGTGGAATTTTTTGTCTTAGTTCTGTGAAAAATGTCATTGGTCATTTGATAGGGATTGCATTGAATCTGTAGATTTCTTTGGGAAGTATAGTCCTTTGCACAATGTTGATTTTTCCAATCCATGAACATGGTATATCTCTCCATCTTTTTGTATCATCTTTAATTTCTTTCATCAGTGTCTTATAGCTTTCTGTATACAGGTCTTTTGTCTACTTAGGTAGGTTTATTCCTGGTATTTTATTCTTTTTGTTGCAGTGGTAAATGGGACTGTGTCCTTAATTTCTCTTTCATATTTTTCATCATTAGTGTATAGAAATGCAAGAGATTTCTGTGTATTAATTTTGTATCCTGCTTCTTTACCAAATTCATTGACTAGCTCTAGTAGTTTTCTGGTGACATCTTTAGGATTCTCTATGTATAGTACCCTGTCATCTTCAAGCAGGGACAGTTTTTCCTCTTTTCCAATTTGGATTCCTTTTATTTCCTTTTCATCTCTGATTTACGTGGCTAAAACTTCCAAAATGGTGTTGAATAATAGTAGTGAGAGTGGGCAACCTTGTCTTGTTCCTGATCTTAGTGGAAATGCTTTCAGATTTTCACCATTGAGAACGAAGTTGGCTGTGGGTTTGTTATATATGGCCTTTATTATGTTGAGGTAAGTTCCCTCTATGCCTACTTTCTGGAGAGTTTTTATAATAACTATGTGTTGAATTTTGTCGAAAGCTTTTTCTGCATCTATTGAGATGATCATATGGTTTTTATCCTGCAATTTGTTAATATGGTGTATCACATTGATTGATTTGCGTATATGAAGAATCCTTGTATTCCTGGGAGAAACCCTACTTGATCATTGTGTATGATCTGTTTAATATGCTGTGGATTCTCTTTGCTAGTATTTTGTTGAGGATTTTTGCATTTGTATACATCTGTGATATTGGTCTGTAATCATTATTTTTATTATTTTTTTTGCGGTACGCGGGCCTCTCACTGTTGTGGCCTCTCCCGTTGCGGAGCACAGGCTCCTGATGCACAGGCTCAGCGGCCATGGCTCACGGGCCCAGCCGCTCCATGGCATGTGGGATCTTCCTGGACCTGGGCACGAACCCGTGTCCCCTGCATCGGCAGGCGGACTCTCAACCACTGCGCCACCAGGGAAGCCCTGTAATCATTTTTAATGACATCTTTGTCTGATTTTGGTATCAGGGTGTTGGTGGCCTATAGAATGAGTTTGGGAGTGCTCCTCCCTCTGCTATATATTGGAAGAGTTTGAGAAGAATCAGTGTTAGCTCTTCTCTAAATGTTTGATAGAATTCGCCTGTGAACCCATTTGATCCTGAGCTTTTGTTTGTTGGAAGATTTTTAATCCCAGTTTCAATTTCAGTGCTTGTGATTGGTCTCTTTATATTTTCTTTTTTTTCCAGGACCAGTCACAGAAGGTTGTGCTTTTCTCAGAATTTGTCAATTTCTTCCAGGTTGTCCATTTTGTTGGCATATATTTGCTTGTAGTAATCTCTCATGATCGTTTGTATTTCTGCAGTGTCTGTTGTTACTTCTCCTTTTTCTGTTGATTTAAGTCTTCTCCCTTTTTTTCTTGATGAGTCTGGCTAATGGTTTATCAATTTTGTTTATCTTCTCAAGGAACCAGCTTTTAGTTTTATTAATCTTTGCTATTGTTTCCTTCATTTCTTTTTTATTTATTTCTGATCTGATCTTTAAGATATTTTTCTATGTGCTAACTTTGGGGTTTTTTTGTTCTTCTTTCTCGAATTGCTTTAGGTGTAAGGTTAGGTTGTTTATTCGAGATGTTTCTTGTTTCTTGAGGTAGGGTTGTATTGCTATAAACTTCCCTTTGAGAACTGCTTTTTCTGTATTCCATAGGTTTGGGGCCATTGTGTTTTCACTGTCATTTGTTTGTAGGTATTTTTGATTTCCTTTCTGATATCTTCAGTGATATCTTGGTTATTAAATAGTGTATTGTTTAGCCTCCACGTACTTGTATTTTTTACAGATTTTTTTCCTGTAATTGACACCTAGTCTCATAGCGTTGTGGTCAGAAAAGGTACTTGATATGATATCAGTGTTCTTAAATTTACCAAGGCTTGATTTGTGACCCAAGATATGATCTATCCTGGAGAATGTTCCGTGAGCTCTTGAGAAGAAAGTGTATTCTTTTGTTTTTAGATGGAATGTCCTATAAATATCAATTAAGTCTATCTTGTTTAATGTGTCATTTAAAGCTTGCATTTCCTTATTTATTTTCATTTTGGATGATCTGTCCATTGGTGAAAGTGGGGTGTTAAAAGTGACCTACTATGATTGTGTCACTGTCGATTTCCCTTTTCATGGGTGTTAGCATTTGCCTTATGTATTGAGGTGCTCCTCTGTTGGGTTCATAAATATTTCCAGTTGTTATATCCTCTTCTTGGATTGATCATTTGATCATAGGTAGTGTCTTTCTTTGTCTCTTATAATAGTCTTTATTTTAAAGTCTATTTTGTCTGATATGAGAATTGCTACTCCAGCTTTCTTTTGCTTTCCATTTGCATGGAGTATCTTATTCTATCCCCTCACTTTCAGTTCGTATGTGTCCCTAGGTCCGAAGTGGGTCTCTTGCAGACAGCATATATATGGGTCTTGTTTTTGTATCCATTCAGCCAGTCTATATCTTTTGGTTGGAGCATTTAATCCATTTACATTTAAGGTAATTATCGATATGTATGTTCCTATTACCATTTTCTTAATTGTTTTGGGTTTGTCATTGTAGGTCTTTTCCTTCTCTTGTGTTTCCTGCCTAGAGAAGTTCCTTTAACATTTGTTGTAAAGCTGGTTTGGTGGTGCTGAATTCCCTTAACTGTTGCTTGTCTGTAAAGGTTTTAATTTCTCTGTCAAATCTGAATGAGATCCTTGCTGGGTAGATTAATCTTGGTTATAGGTTTTTCCCTTTCATCACTTTAAATATGTCCTGCCACTCCCTTCTGGCTTGCAGAGTTTCTGCTGAAAGAACAGCTGTTAACCTTATGGGCATTCCCTTTTATGTTATTTGTTGTTTTTCCCTTGTTGCTTTTAATATGTTTTCCTTGTATTTAATTTTTGATAGTTTGATTAATATGTATCTTGGCATGTTTCTTCTTGGATTTATCCTCTATGGGACTATCTGTACTTCCTGGACTTAACTATTTCCTTTCCCATATTAGGGAAGTTTTCAACTATAATCTCTTCAAATATTTTCTCAGTCCCTTTCTTTTTCTCTTTTTCTTCTGGGACCCCTATAATTCGAATGTTGGTGCATTTGATGTTGTCCCAGAAATCTCTGAAAATGTCCTCGGCTGTTTTCATTCTTTGTTCTTTATTCTGCTTTGCAGTAGTTATTTCAACTCTTTTATCTTCCAGGTCACTTATCCATTCTTCTGCCTCAGTTATTCTGCTATTGATTACTTCTAGGTATTTTTTATTTCATTTATCGTATTGTTCATCATTGTTTGTTTGCTTTTTATTTCTTCTAAGTCCTTGTAAAACGTTTCTTGTATTTTCTCTCTTCTATTTCCAAGATTTTGGATCATCTCTACTCTCATTTCTCTGAATTCTTTTTCAGGTAGACTGCCTATTTCCTCTTCATTTGTTTGGTCTGTTCGGTTTTTACCTTGTTCTTCATATGCTGCATATTTCTCAGTCTTCTCATTTTCCTTAACTAATTGTGTTTGGGGTCTCCTTTTTCCAGGCTGCAGGTTAGTAGTTCCCATTGTTTTTGGGGTCTGCTCCAAGTGGGTAAGGTTGGATCTGTGGGCTGTGTAGGCTTCCTGGTTGAGGGGACTGGTGCCTTTGTTCTGTGGATGAGGCTGGGTATTGTCTTTCTGATGGGCAGGACAAAATCTGGTGATGTTTTGGGGTGTATGAACCTAGTACGATTTTAGGCCGCCTCTCTACTAATGAGTGGAGCTGTGTTCCAGTCTTTCTAGTTGTTTGGCATGGGGTGTCCAGCACTGGAGGTTGCTGTTCGTTGAGTGGAGCTAGGTCTTAACATTGAGATGATCTCTGGGAGAGCTTTCACTGATTGATATTATATGGGGCCAGGATGTCTCTGGTCGTTCAGTGTCCTGAACTTGGCTCTCCCACCTCACAGGCTCAGGCCTGGCACCCAGTCAGAGCAGCAAGACCCTGTCAGCCACACGACATCTTGACCCCCGAGAAAGCTGCTCACTGGATGCACCACCTCAGTGGGGATCTGAGGGGCTTGCTGGGAACAGGATATGATGCCACTGCTTAGCCTCAGGCACCTGAGGGACGACCTGGATGTTCCAGGGGTACCGTCCAGAGCATGGCAAGACGAGCTCCCACACCAAGGGACTGGGGTCCCATAGATTTTAGATCATGTTTCCATTTTCTTCTGTTTCCATGTATTTTTATATTTACCCTTTGATTTCTTCAGTGACTCATGGATTGTTTAGTAGCATATTGCTTATCCTCCATGTGTTCGTGTAAAGCATCACTCAGGTGCATATAACACCTTATAAGAGGGGATTTGATTCAGCTTGAATTACAGGAAATAGTAATGGATGTGGCAGCCTGGACACCTATGCTCTAATCTCTAACCACAGTTGACTATGTGCTCCAAGCCCTAGACTCAGACTTGGGTCTCAGTCTCCAGACCTATGAGGTGTGGGAGGTTGAACTCAAGGACCTCAGAGGTACTTTCCGCCTCAGTTGCTGTGGTCTCCTGACAGGTGATGACCTCCTTGTGCATCAGGACAGCTGCCTCTAGATGGGAGGTTGGGGGTAAGGACTCGTGGGCCACCTTAATGACAACAAATAGCTCACACTGAGGAGAGATTACTATGTGTCAGATACGGTGCTAAATGCTTTATGTGTGATATTTCCTTTCCACTTACAGGTGGAAAAACAGAGGCTTAAAGAGTTAATTTACTCAAGCTCACAGGTCAAGTAAAGGTTAATGCTAGTGACCCTTTCCTTGGTCCCTTTGTGATTCTGCTATTCACTAGACACATTTATATATGAATAAGAGTCTATCTTATGTGAAAGAATATTTGACAAGCATTTTTGTCATTAAGGTTGACTCTAAATCTATAGCTGGATTTAAATTAGAGAGGCATCTCTGATCTCTGTCAAGATTATTCTGAATAAATATATTTTTTTTGTTCTGGATTTTTAAAGTCTGGTTAAATTGTTTCATATCCTGCTGAGTAAATATCTTTGTAACATAACACATGGACTTTATTGGTACAGATTGGAACCATAAAAAGATGAGCAAATCCCAAGATACAAAATATGCTTAGAGACAAAGTGCAAGACAGGTGCTGGACTGAAATGAAAAGCACAACAAAGTTGTAGCTTTGGAGTGCTTATTGAATAAAAATAAGCTAATTATGATGTATTGAGCCTCTAAGTAAATCTAAATATTTTTTAGGAAATTTGGGAAGAATAGTGTTTTCTTCTTTTCCTTTCTTCTCTCTCCCCCTTCCCACTTCCCCTCCCTCTCTCTCTCTCTCCCTCCCCCTCTCACTTCCCCTCCCCACCTTATCAGTCGTTCCTCTCTTTGAAAATTTCTATTAGAGTAATATTCATGAAAAATGGTCTTCAGGTAATATAACTTGTTAAGTGCCCAAAGACTGAAGATGAGTATCTATTTCCAAGGTTGATAAAAATTTACAGACTTAAAGTTAAAGAAGCAAATATCCTGACCCATAGCCTGACAATTGCACTTTTCATGACATATCCTCTTTCTTCAAGATACGAAAAGGTGGAAACAGACTGATACAGATTTCCAAGGTGACTATGTAGTTATATGAGATCAACTGAAGACTCTTCTGAGAAAATTTCAGGTGATTTGGTCACACAATATGAAATAAGTACTGTTCTCAACTATTCAGAAATAGAAGTAATCCAGTGAGTTATAAGTATCTTTTAGGGACATAAAGGCAAAATCAGGACCATTCCACAAAGTCCTAGAAGTGTGCTCCATACAGAGCTAAGCTATAGTTTTACTGTCGTCTTTAAGTCTTGTTTTTACAACATCACTGTCATCGCATCTTTAAAGTGCAGTGGATTTCGAACTGTTCTGGGAAAAGTCAAAAATGACTAAATATCACTAGAAATGTTGGATGAAAGGAGACAGGACTTAGATCAGTGGGGCAGAGAAATCATGAGGAAGAAACCTAGATCTGCAGACAGAGAAATAGAACATCTGACCCTCAACCCCAGCAAATTTGCCTGATCTGCTTGCAAAGCCTCAGCATCATAGAAGCCAGGGGATCTCTCTATGTGGCTTGCCATGTCTTTAAAAATAAAAGGTAGACATAAGTTTTTGAAATAAAATAAAGGACAATGTAGCCATAGCATTAAGTACACCAAACATTCAGTGCTATAAATAAATACACAACAGAGGCAACACAGTGTAATGGAACTGGTCATGTCATGTGCATGATCAAAATTCTCTCCAAGTTCCCCATTATACTCAGTATATAAAGTCCCACCAAGTCTTACATGACCTGGTCCCTGGTTCTACATGACCCAGCCCCTAGCAGCATCTCCAGGTTCATTTCTCCCCACGATTCCCCTTCACTTTCTACTTCTTACCCTCCTTCATCTTTTTTTCTCTGGCTAAATGTTATGGTCCTCGGTTGGTTTTCTGTCTTCCCCACCAGACTATTAGCTTCTTGATGCAGAGATTTTTATTTTCACTGCTATATTCCAGTGTCAGACCTGTGGTAGGTGTTCAAAAAATATTTTTGAATGAAAGAACAAACAATCAAACCAACAGAACACTAGACTACGTATGTGTTGACTTGAAAGTCAATGTCTTTAGTAGGCAACCTTGGGAACCTCTAGGTGCCAGTTTCCTCATCTCAAGACTGAGGGGTTTGATGAAGATTTTTAAAGTCTTTCTAGTCACAAACACATTAATTTTCAAAAATAATGCAACTTAGTTTTCTAGGTTTGTGTGTGTCTAGCATCAATTAACAGTACTTTTTAAGGTCCTGGTTCGTGTGGACCTCTTTACCAAATTTTCTGTTTTCACTTTGAAATTTGTCTTGAAACAGTTGACGTGTGTATATATCCATTCGTCCATGTCTTTGTATTGTTGAAGTATATTTCATTTTCTGCCACTGGATATCAAGAAGATGGAAGCCCGATTTTGTAATTTTTGCCACTTATATTTTATGTTTTATGATACTCATGTAGTGACAGGAACTAGTTGGAGTAATGTGGGCTTCAAAGCAAGATTGAAATGCAGTGAAAAGATTGAAACTAGATTTTTAAACAGCCCCCATTAAAATTGTTGGGAAAATCCACACCCTTTAAGTGTTTTATGATTTTCAGTTTGACTGGTACTTTGTTTCTTATGATTAACTCAGCTTAGAAGTGTTGCTTTAAAGAATACGAAAACTAGATTGGCATTAAAACCCAGTGATCAAAAAACATGCTAATATTTGAGGGTTAGATTAAATATAATTAAGGATTCTATTTTCTGTTAAGCTTATAACTCTATGTATTATATCCCTAAGTTGGATCCAAAAGCTGGAATATTTTGAACTAACCAAATGTTCCTTTTCTTTTATGGCTTGTACACTATTGCATTTACATATTTTTTCTTATACTATGTTTCAAATTAACCAACCCTCCTCCTATAATTTAGCCAGTCGAATAAACTGAAAATGAGAATGTACAAATCAAAATTTTAATTTATAAATAAAGTAGTATTTAGAAAGAATTGACATGAACACGACCTCTAACACTTCTGGAATCTACAGAGACCCAATAAAACTGTACATTCCCTATAGATGTTTATGATAACATTTATGTATTAGCTTTAGTGGTGGGCATCTTGAACAAATGTTACTTTGAAATAAATAAACCAGGAATTGGTTAATATCTTTCTACTCTATTCTTCAGGCTAAGATGTTCTGAGAGACAAGTATCTGTTTTTCCAGACAAACAGGATTAAGTGAGAAAACCAAATCTGTCAGGAGCTCTCAATAAATATTTTCCCCTTCTTTCTTATGTCAGTGCACCCATTGTACCATTGATTGCACCCAATTGTTCATCTTTGACTATTTTAATGTTGTATTACTTATTGCCATCACCCAGAGAGGCACAGTGGCCCTCACACTCTGTGATTGGGACCTCATGTGTGTGGTGGTAAAAAGAACAGACTTTGAAGTCAGACGGAGCTGAGTTTGTTTGTATTTGACATTTAAACTCCATATCTCTAAGTAACACACTTATATCTGTGCATCCTGATGTTTTAGCTGTAAACATTCTCTACTGACTTTTTCTATGGAAGAAAAAGATTGAGTTCTCTTTCACCCCTTCCACTTCTACCCATTCATGAACACTTCTTATCTCTTTATACTGTTGGTTACATCATAGTCACTGTTGACATGACTGTCAATTCTCTTCACAGCTGAGAATGGGGTGTACTATACTTTTATTTCCCTGTACAACTTTTTTTTTCCTACTGTTAGTAATAGTGTTAATTTCAATTTTTGTTGTTTGATTAAAAATAAAAAACACCAATCAAATTCCATTCTACTTTATTAATCATCTAAATCTCCTCTTAAGATATTAGGTACTTATCACATTATCATTCCTGTAGAAATGTGGAAATAGAAGAACCTTCTGACGTGCTTCAATGTGGACTTGCTGTTCTCAACTCCAGTCTGGCTAAAAACTGGTGTCTCCCTTCTCTTCTGAGCTGAACCCTGTTTCCTGTGTCCCATGCCTTTCTCTTTCTTGGTTTACTCTCTTATTTTGGTGGAGCATATTTTCCAGTTGCTTTATAAGAAAAGAGAAATAAGAGGTAAAATTTTTGAGAACTTACATCTGAAAATGTCTAATTTTACTTCATATTTGATTAATGGTTTGGCTAAATATTGCTTTCTGGGTTGGAAATCATTTTCCTTAAGAATTTTGAAGGCGTTGCTCCAACACCTTCTAGCTTCTAGTGTTGCTCTTAAATATCCCAAACCTACTCTGGCTTCTAATTTTTGTATATACTAACTTTTTAACTTTTTTCATTCTGGAAGCCTGTAGGGTCTCCTGTGAGGTCTTATGCCTCATATTGTGAAATGTTGTGATGATATGCCTAAGTGTGGGTCTATCTTCCTTCTTCCTGCTGGGCACTTAATGAGCTCTTTTTTTTTTTTTTACTTAATGAGCTCTTCAATCTAGAAACTCATTTATTTCTCTCTGACTTTCTTCCTAAGAGTTCTTCCTTTCTTCTTGGGATACTGGGAAACTGTGTTGAATGATCTTCTTTATAACCTCCTTACCTCCCTTGTCTCTGGATTAGATGGTCTTTAAGATCATGTAGATTTTAGAAGTGGAGAGATCACAAGAGGACATTAACACCAAGCCTCCAGGAGCTGAAGGCCTACAAAGGATTATTGTTACCAAATAGCAGATAAGACCAAATGATATCTAGAGCTTTTAAGTGACTTGTCCATTGACACCCTGCTGGTTAGTCTTAAAAGCATAACTAAATCCCGGGCTTCCCTGGTGGCACAGTGGTTAAGAATTTGCCTGCCAATGCAGGGGACATGGGTTTGAGCCCTGGTCCGGGAAGATCCCACATGCCACGGAGCAACTAAGTCTGTGCGCCACAACTACTGAGCCTGCACTCTAGAGCCACATCTCCTGAGCCTGTGTGCCACAACTACTGAAGCCTGCATGCCTAGAGCACATGCTCTGCAACAAGAGAAGCCACCACAATGAGAAGACTGCGCACTGTAACGAAGAGTAGCCCCCATTTGCTGCAGCTGGAGAAAGACCGTGCAGCTATGAAGACCGAGTGCAGCCAAAAATAAATTAATTAAAATAAATAAATTAAAAAACAATAACTAAATCCCAGTTCTCTGACCTCTAGGCTTTCTACTACATAAGACTGCCTCCAAAGTAGAGTATAAAGACTCTTTTTAAGAGTTTGTAAAGTTCTTTCTTGGCATTAATTGAAAGAGGCTGAAGATTTTGTGGCAAAAAAAATGTTTACCTCTTAGTGTCATTGGCATCCTACCATCTAGCTCTTTCTATTGTAATACTCCCAGCCCAAATGACCTCATATTTGTGGAATAAGAATGCCATTTGTTTACTTCGTGTTCATTGTTCGATTTAATTTAATTTCTTATTTTATGTAACTTTTGCATTCTTCAGAATTCCCAACACATGTTGTACACATATTGCTTAAGCTCTTGTTTTAGTTAATTACTTTCTTCCTGTTGCCTTCTTAAATATTTATTCATTGAAACAATGAAGGTTTTGTAGGGAAGAAAGGAATAAGTGAATTTTATCCCAATCATTCTAGTGTAGCATTTAAAAAAATAGTTTGAATTCTCTCATGTGTGAATTGTGAGGTCTTTTCTAATTATTTTTCTCTTGGGATCTTAGTGAATTTTAATGATTTGTATGAATTGCACACCTTGAAGGGATTGGCTTTTTTTCTGAAATATTTGTCATGTATATTTTGGGGTTCTTTGTTTGTTTGAATCTTGCTTTTACCTTTCAATTCTTTTGACCCAAAAAAGTTTAATCCTTTGTTATTTTTCACTTGGAAAACTTTTCCTCAACCAGAGATTTTTTTTTTTTTTTTTTTTTTTGGCGGTATGCGGGCCTCTCACTGCTGTGGCCTCTCTCATTGCGGAGCACAGGATCCAGCCGCGCAGGCTCAGCGGCCATGGCCCACGGGCCCAGCCGCTCCGCAGCACGTGGGATCCTCCCAGACTGGGGCACGAACCTGTGTCCCCTGCATCGGCAGGCGGACTCTCAACCACTGCACCACCAGGGAAGCCCTCAACCAGAGATTTAAAAAATATTTTGTTTACCCCACCCAACAATTTTCAACGTATTCATTTGTTTCTTTTTATATTTTAATTCATGTGTATGGTGTGAGCAAAAAGTCTTACCAAGTTTTTTTTTTCCCTAATAACCTAGAATTGTTGAATATTTTCATTGCCTATTGTTTTGCAATGCCTACTTTATTATACATTATATTTTCATTTATTCTCTGATTTAGTTCTGGATAATTTGTTCTATTTTATTGATCAAGGTATTTTTAAATTAATATCACATTGACTTAATTGTTGTAATTTTATAGTTTTTTTTAACAATGTGGCCATCTTTACTACTGCAAAAGTTTTTGAAAAGTGAATTTACACATGTTTATTACATCAACTGAATTTGAGAATAGTGATTCCCAATCCCAGAGTCTTAAATCCCCTAAATAGGGCATATCAAACTCGAACTATACCCATTTCCCTTTGCAGAGATTAAAATGTGCCCAGCTGGGAATTGCCCTATGTAAGAAAAAACATTTCTGTGGGGTTTCTGTAAATTTCTGTGAGTAGTATGCAGGCAAGAAAGAGTGGTTGCAGAGATTTTTTTTTTAAATCAAGTTCTAAATTAAATTCTACTGCAATTTCGTTTAAAATGGCATTATATCTACCCATTATTTTGAGAGAAAATGTGGATTTTTAAAATATCCAGCCTACTTACATAGAAACACAGTATGTCTTTCTACTTATACGTTTTCTTTTATTTCTCTCATTTTGTAGTTTATTTCAGTGGAGCCCCACACATTTCTTGCTGAGAGATTATATGTAATTTAGGTATTTTATAATTTATGTAAGTGGAATATTTTTAATATCATGTCTATCTGAATCTTTTAATGTTAATGATTTCATATATTTATTTACCTATTCCTTGTCATGGTACCAAACTGCTTATTATAGGTCCTCAATCCATAACAAAACCTGGGAGACAGATGTATTTTGAAATTCCAAACTTTAGATTTTTGGAAAGGTAATATCGCACCTATAGCACATGTTGTATAATATCCACAGCAAGGTTTAAGGCAGCATCCCATAATCAATGTGCTGATAAACTGATATTCTTACTTAAAAAAAATAAATAAAGACTATAAAGAGCCTGATGTTCACTGAACTCAGATTTTACCGAAAAATGAGTGTGGATATCAAACTTATGCAAAGAAGTCTGACTTCAGAGCTGTTTAGATTTCTGAAATATAGATGAGAGTTAGTGACCAGTAGTTCTAATGTTTTCATAGTTCACTCTCTTATATTATCTAGGAAGAGTCACATTTCTCCTTTTCAATTGATATATTGAAATTCTTTCATTTCTTACTGTATTTCATAAAACCCCCAAAACAATGTTTAAAAAATAATGGTGACACTGTTATAAGTTACAACTTGAAGTAGATTGTTGACTTTTGTCATGCTAAAACAGTGTCCTTTCTAAGATTTTTAAAAAAAATCAACATTGAATATGAAACTTTATTGTCTTTTCCACTTTATATTAGTTTCTTGTTGCTGCTGTGATAAATTACCACAAATTTGGCGGCTTAAGACAATTTATTTATTTATTTATTATTTATTTATTAATTATTTCTGTGCTAGAGTCAAGGGGTTGTCAGGGCCTGCTTCTTCTGGAGGCTCCAGTGGAGAATACATCTCCTAGTCTTTTCCAACTTCTGGAGGCCACTTGCATTCCTCGGTTTGTGGCCCCTTCCTCTTCTTCAAAGGACATCACTCCAGTATCTGCTTCCGTTGTCACATGGCCTAAGTCTAACTCCACCACGTCCCTCTTATAAGGGCTTTGTGTTTACATTGAGCCCACCTGAATCATTTAGGGTAATCTCCTCATCTCAAGATTCTGAACTTAATCACACCTGCAAAGTCCCTTTTACCACATAAAGTATGTGCTCATAGTTTCCAGAGATTAGGACACAGACATTTTTGGGGGGATCATTATTCAGCCTACTATACCCTTCTATTAAGATGACCATATATACTTTCTTATTTGAATATTAAAGTCATCCTGTAGGTTATGTTGACACATTTTTTTCTAATATTAAACCATCTTAGCATTCCTGGGGTGGACCCTATTTGGTTATAGTAGATTAGTCTTTTCATATACAGTTTTAATGCTTTTTTCATGATATTTCTTAGTATGATTGATTCAATATTCATACTTACTATTGGCCTACAGTTGTGTGTGTGTGTGTGTGTGTGTGTATGTGTGTGTTTTATTTGCTTAGGTTTGGTAACTGACTTAACCAGACATAGTGTATGAGTCAGGTAATAAAAACTCAACTTATACTAGCTTCAGTGGAAGGGGGGTTTTCTTCACTTGTATATCTGGAAAAGATACTGGACTATCTCAAAGAATTGAAGGAAAAACTGAAGAAATCAAGCCTCAGGGATTGCAAGCAGTAACCTGTTGACTGCAGAGCTTTCTCTCTGAGTGTCACTTGTATTTTACGTTAGGATAGTCAGGCCCTCTCCATGTGCCAGGAAATGTGGCTACCAGCAGACCAAGCCCAACAAATCCAGAGTCAAGAAGGAGCTCTTCTTTTCCAGCAATGGTTGTGAGAGGTGCCTCCTCCAAGACATGTCCCTTCTTTGGGTGGCCCATGTCCAAATCTGATTGAGTGGGAGTTAAAAAAGCTGGACCATTTCATGGAAACTTAGGGCTCTCATAGCTTCAGACCTCCCTGTGGGCTCTGCTGAGGATGTGTCACAAGTCAACTTCTCCCTCTGCTCACTCCTATTCCTTTTCTCTTTCTTCCACAGATCCCTAGGACACTCCTTAGTAAACATCCTGCCTGCTGA
>NW_006784340.1:88667-113351 GCF_000442215.2 Lipotes vexillifer
TGCGCAAAACACAATTTCAGTCTGCTTCCTAGGGAACACAGCCTCAGATACTTAGGGTGAAATAGTTTGCTAGGGAGACTGAAAACTAAAACCACTCTAATCATTTCAATTTCAGTTGATACTATTATATTTAGGGCTTTTTTTTCTACTTATTTATACATGAAATTTATCTATAGTATTCCTGGCAAGAGTGGGAGTTGGTGTGGTTCATATCCAGTTTTGTACCAGTGTCGGTGTTTTTATGAGAAAAAATGGAATGAAATTTTTGTTTTTACTATAAATAGAATATTTCTGTATTTTAAACTTTAGGGACAGAGTTTTCATGTAAAACTAACGGGACCCAGAATCTTTCTTAAGGACTATTTTTTGATAAAGGAAGAAAATAATTGCCATGTTATTGCCTAAGGTTCAATTCAGTGCTGCATTTACACCCTTGAGCTAAATAAAGACAGGCAGACTTACTTAACTGCCCCAGTCCTGTTTTTACTGCTCCAGCCCCCACATGTTGCTTTTCTTTTGCTTCAGAAGGTAAAATATGGATATCTCAGGATTATGTTTCTCTGATCATGCCATCAAAACCATAGTTAACTGAAATTCTCCCTTCTCTGTAACATGTAGCCTTGTCTTTTTCAACTTTAAGAACTGTTTTAGTCTCTTTCTCTCTCTTCTTGAATTTTTATGTACATTTTCAATGAACATTGAGAGAGGATTTATCAGGAACTGCTAACATCCCGCCAAATTGACACCAAAATCTTAATGTCTTTCTTTCAAAGGAGAAGAGCTCATACTAGCCTGAGCTGTAATCTCTCCTGCTTTCTTCACTCAAAGAACAGCTCTTGCACACACACCCACAAACACACACACACACCCCAAAGAACTGAAGGTGTTCCCTTGATTGCATTAACTGTGGGTAATGATGCATAACATTAGCACTTCTATAGTGTTTGATAAATGTGATCAGTTTCAACCAGGGGCAACATGATACTGGGGAATTCTTAGGGCAGAATTTCCCTCTTGGATTCCACAGTTGCCTTAACGAGTGGTGAAATGACAGGGTGCTTCTCCAAGGAAACCCCTGATAAATCTTGTTTTCTAAAGAAAAGTAGAAGAGACTTGACGAGAAGGGAGTTGAGGGGAGAACACATTTAAATCTATAGTTTCTACTTCCATTCACTTGGTCACACATGGTTCAGCTCTAAGAGTCCCCATGTATTTTGTTTTTTACAACAACCAACAACTAGTATAAACATTGCCTTATAAATCTGGCAATATGATTGTAGACCAAAATAAACCATGATTTTCCTACAGACAATTCATATTCTTTATACCTAATAAGGAACTGGATTTGAAATGTAGGGTACTTGATTACAATACTTGAAGTTTTAGAGTGGCCCAAAAGTTTTTAGTACAGACTTGAAGGTTGCTGGGCTAAACTAGAATAATGACTGTTTAGACAGAGGAGGGAGGAAAGGTAATTGCATTCATTCCTTGGACTTAACAGAACTAGCCTGTTACCAATGACTTCTCATGGGAGCTTGTAGAAGGAGGTTTTGTTTTGACCCCAAATAGTAATTACTCGTCCTGAGCTAATAGAATGAATGCCTACAATGTTGTTCTTTTTGTTTGTTTGTTTTTTTGTCCTGCATTACCTCTATACCTGCCATAGGTTGATGAAAATGTATTTATCTGTAAGATTTTATTAAAACAAATATTTTATTAAAACAAACATGAAAGCGTCGAAGGCATTACCTCTTTTCTAGCAGTATGATCTGTGAGCAGATTTTCTCAAACATTAATGTGGACCCAGTTCGCCTGGAGATCTTAAAAATGCAGATTCTGACTCTATAGGTCTGAGATGGGACCTGAAGCTCTATATTAAGTGTGGTCCATGAACTGCACTTTCACTAGATCAGTATAATCCAGCCCATCTCATCCTGGGTCAGTCCATAAGGAGTAGTGTGTAATCTTGGGTATCTTACCAATCATCTTGAGAACCTGAATTTCCTTTTTTTCAATGTAAGATCTTTTGCTGACCCACATGTAGGCACCTTCTTAAAAAAATCTAACATGGGAATTCCAAGGTATCAAAGGATGAATTGCAGGTCGTTATCCTCATTTTAAAAAAATTTCTTTAAACAGCAGCTTAGAACTCACAAGGGAACATTTATTATTATAATATTGTTATTATTTACTTATACATATTATATTTATTATATATTACATTTTGGCAAATAATTTCATTTAATTCAACAAACATTTATTTATCCCCTTTTAAGGAAAGGCTTTTTGCCAGATATCTTCAGGCAAACCAAAACAAATGATGACCCTGTTCCTGCCCTAGTGCATTTTGTAAACTGGGAGGTTATTAGGAGCACTGAGTAAAATTTATTATCTAATATCTCAGGAAGGATGTCAAAGGATGATAACGGGTGGCAGTCTAGTGGGATATCTCTGACAAGCCTTAAGAGCTTCTTATTTGGTTTGCCAGTCCATGGACTAAAGAGAAGTTTAGGGCACAGGCTGTGTGAGCTGCGCTGGAAACTTAGGGGCTCACCCGAGGAACGCTTGCGAGTTTTTCATTACAGGCTGTCCTCTCGGGTCCACAATTACAGACAGAAAAGCTAGCGTCATGTGAGAGCTCTAGGAGCTAACTACCAGCTACACCCCAGGGGTCCTGCCTTGCGTTCTGCCTCTGCAGGGTCTGAGAGGTGAGGGCCGTGACTACACTTCTGCTACTTATTGCTGGAAGGCCAACAAATCTGACCTGATAAATAAGGTAGAGAAAGATAATGTCACAAAAGAAAGATTTTTGTAGTGGTCAATGGAGTCAGAGAGTACATTTTGGCCTGAAACTATCTAAGACTCCGTGGAAAAGGCTGTGTTTGAAATGGATCCAAAAGAAGAAAGATTTCAACAGGAGCACAAGGCAAAAGAGGCATTTGGGATGGGTGCGGGTGGGGCTGGGGGTGAGAGCCCGGCAACCGGAAAGCAGCGAGAGCAAGTTCAGCAACTTCCCTAGTCTGGTCAGTAGAAGGCTTGCATTTTAGAGTTTAGTAAGAGAATAAGGCTACAGCGGTCAGCAAGAATCAGACTGTGAAAAGCTCTGAATGGCCAATGAAGGGTCAGTAATTAACCTGCTACGTGCTGGTGATTCATTAAAGGTTGTAAGCAGGTAAATTTGAATGAGGGCATTAGGAAAATTAACCTGACTGCTGTGTAGAAGAAGTACTGGAAAGGAGGCCAGTGGGGAGAACAGTGAGGAGGACAGTGGCAATAGGGACAGAAAGCCAGGGGGTGATTTGAGATCCCTTCTAGATGTAAATAGACGGAAGGGACATTGCAACTGCTTCCAAAGGAGAACGATGAGACAATCACAGTTCAGCTGATACTCTGGAGTTGGAGAGGATAGAAACTTGCATGTTCAGCATTGGTGCATCTGTTGATGGAAGGTCGTCAGAAATAGTCTCTGAAATAATAAGGAATAAACATTTAAAGCCCAATTTTTCTGAGGCCCTTTAAGGATTATTGGATACATATAAGGCTAAGCCCATTCCCCTAGGAATTGATCATTGATTACGTCAAATATGAGTCAATTACCAAAGGCCGTTTCCTTTCTCTCCATTAACATAGGCCAGTTATGTTGACCATGGTTTTTTTTAGAAAAAATATTTACCAATTACTTTCTTTTTGGTTGCCCTTCTGTTTTAATATTTCAGTCATGGAATTTGGGAACTTGGAAGGATCTTAGACTTCTTCCAGGGTGACTCATGCATATTACACAGGACATTTAGGTCCTGACAGAGTAATAATTTGCCTATGGTCATATGGCTAGTTAGGGGTAGAATGATTGCTGGTTTAACTGAGAGAAAATTATCCAACATAGCACTTTATCTATTTTTTAAAAAGTTTTATTGGAGTGTAGTTGATTTACAATGTTGTGTTAATTTCAGGTGTACAGCAAAGTGATTCAGTTATACATATACATATATCCACTCTTTTTTAGATTCTTTTCCCATATATGCCATTACAGAGTATTGAGTAGAGTTCCCTGTGCTATACAGTAGGTCCTTATTAGTTATCTATTTTATATGTAGTAGTGGGTATATGTCAATCCCAGTCTCCCAATTTATCCTTCCCCGCCCTTCCCCCCTGGTAACCATAAGTTTGTTTTCTACATCTGTAACTCTATTTCTGTTTTGCAACATAGCACTTTAAACATGGCTTGTTATCAGCAGAATTTTGGATATTTTGGATAGTTGGGCCAAAGCACATTTCTTAAGACAAAATAACTCTGAAGTTGCACACTTCCTCAATATGAAGGACCCTCAGGTCAGTGACACTGGATTTCCTTTGAAATCTGGCTGTTTCTCCTTTCCACACAAACAGAGCAGGTGGGCAGGCAACAAAACAGCCCTGTACCATGGTTCAGCTGTCCTAGGAAAAGTGTCGCAAATCATTATCCCTCATCTGCTTTTATTTATTTATTTTTATTTTACTAGAGGATGTAAAATCTTGCCTGAAATGTAGATATCATTTTACCCAATGTATTCAGAATCCATTCAGCCACAAGAGCCCCAGCATGCTATTTGCCACCATGGAGCATGGCTTTATCTTTCCACGAAGCATCATGGGTGGCTAATGGATCAGATAATTTGTCAAGGATGCATGTCTTCGTGCCACACTTTTAAAAAAAATTTTATTTTTTATTGGAGTATAGTTTATTAACAATGTTGTGTTAGTTTCAGATGTACAGCAGAGTGATTCAGTTATACATATACATGTGTCTATCCTTTTTCAAATTATTTTCCCATTTAGGTTATTATGGAGTATTGAGCAGAGTTCCATATGCTATACAGTAGGTCCTTGTTGGTTATCTATTTTAAATATATTAGTGTGTATATGTCAATCTCAAATTCCCAGTCTATCCCTCCCCCCTCCCCTTTCCTCCGGGTAACCATAAATTCGTTCTCTTAAGTCTGTGAGCCTGTTTCTGTTTTGTAAGTAAGTTCATTTGTATCATTTTTTCCTTAGATTTCCCATATAAGTGTTATCATATGATATTTGTCTTTCTCTGTCTGACTTACTTCACTTAATGTGATCATCTCCAGGTCTCTCTGTGTTGCTGCAAATGGCATTCTTTCATTCTTTTTAGTGACTTTTTTGTCCCTTCTATCAATACCCTCCTATCCAAATCCTCTTTCCATTTTCTTGTATGACATACAAGTCAGTGATGGACAGTCTTCAGCTGAATATACTTGTACCTGCCCCCCTTTTCACAGTTACCTTTGACCCCACTTTCCCTGCTGGCACAGAACTGTCTCAGCTTCAGGAGTCTGCTTCTGATGCCACACGCTTTCTTAAGCCAGTGGTTCTGCGGGCACTCTTTTCCTAGGTGAGCTGGCAACTCGACATTCTTTCCTCCTACTATTTCAGCCATTGCCAGGAATTTACTTTGTTTTTTATCCCCTAATAAAGACAACATAATATGCCATCTCAGATGCTTCTAAAGATGGGCATCAGCTCTTGGGCTCCTTAACATAATTTCTCAGTTCAGCTTCATCCACTAGTCTCTGCCGTGTTTTGACATCAGCCTCCTTTCAGTTTTAAATCTAAGCCAGTAAGACATCTCTTCCCAGCTTCTCTTTTTCTTCTCTCAAGTGTAAATATAAGATTTCTCAGTTATTATGCTGTTTATTTTTTTAAAGGCATCTAGCTTTGTGTCACTGTTGATGTCACTATTTGCAAACTGGCTTTGTCATTTTATGGATAGTGCTTGAGTGAAGAGCTCCCCGTAAATACATGCAAACTCTCAGTTCCCAACAAGCTCCCCAGCCCTGTTAATGAGAGGATTAGCAAGAGCACTGCACTGTATTTAACCTGCGGCACTAGCTCTGTTTCAATAAGACTTCAACAGCCTATTAAATGGAGTGGGGTCTCAATTAACCCACACAAAGGCCACTCTCCTGAACGTGGCAGGGAGGACCACATTTAGCATCTGCCTGAGCAGCTTGTTGGAAGCTGAAAATAAAGAGGGTGACATGTTCTTGCCTTGAGCTATGACATCACTGAAATGGTGATTCTAGTTCATCTGGACCGACTGAATAGGTGACAGCATTGAAACCTACTACTATCTCACCATATGACAGTTTTTAAAAAAAACAGAAGGTACTCGGCCACTCCCCACCATGCCTTCTTCCAAGGGAGCACCACATTGTTCCTGGGTTGGTAGGAGTAGTGGGTTAAGGACGTGAGGGTGGAGGTTGTCAGGGTGTGAGAGTTTGTGGCTGGGGAGGAGGGAGGTTGGTGTCCACAGAGATGCCCAGGAAATGTGTGTGTTCAAGCAGCATCTCCTCACATAATTAGAAGCTAGAATTGGGTCCTCATCTCAGAAGTGTGTTTCACCGAACAGCCAGCCATTTCCTTCTGGGAACCAAGGTACACATAATGGCAAATTGCTGAGGTGGATTCTTAGAAACCCTCACTCTAATATTATTAGAATTATTGGCTTATGGGGCTTGTAGAGTCAACTCTCCATCAGGATTTCAAGGTGTCTTGATTATTCCAACATTCGAGTCAAAAATGAAAGTTGGGGCTTCCCTGGTGGCTCAGTGGTTGAGGGTCTGCCTGCCGATGCAGGGGACACGGGTTCGTGCCCCGGTCCGGGAGGATCCCACATGCCGCGGAGCGGCTGGGCCCATGAGCCATGGCCGCTGAGCCTGCACGTCCGGAACCTGTGCTCTGCAACGGGAGAGACCACAACAGTGAGAGGCCCGCGTACCGGAAAAAAAAAAAAAAAAAAAAGTTGACTAATTAAGTAGAATGTTATTTTTTTCAGTATGACTTGAATCCAACTGCAGTGACAAACCAAAATCTCCTTTAATTTTCCACATGTGAATTCTCCATGTGATAAAGTCAAAGAATTATTTGAAAAAAAAAGAAAAATGATTGATTGATGTTTTCTTGCCAATTTTTCCACTGGCAGTTTATTTTTCAAACTACATTTTCTCTTGAAACTCAACCTGACATACACAAATATTGGTATGTGTTGACTGTGCAATTTTGTCTATATGTTTTGATTTTTTTCCATTGTATTCCTGAGGATAAAAGTGTGTGTGTGCCTATCTAAATATTAATTAACCCCCTACCCTGTTTTACTCACCCTTCATTGCTTGTCACCTTCTAACATACTAGATCATATACTTATTAATCACTTTCATTGTTTATTGTCTTTATCTCATTGCTAGAAAATAAGCTTAACAGAGGCCAGGATTTTGTTTTGCATACAGATGTAGCTCAGGTATCTAGAATGATGTCTAGATACATTTATTGAACGTCTAGTAGGAGTTCAATAAATATCTGTGCAATGAATGAATCTAAAGAAGAAACATAAGTTATATTCTCCTTATGGAACCATAAGCAGCTGGTTCATTAGATGAGATTCCTGTATAAGAAAATAGTCACTGCCATCCTCAAAAAATAAAGAAAAATCTCTACATTTTAGATTGATAGGATAGGCCGGGTCACCAGAGTGGTAACTGCCTATCCTGTACCAGAGGGGTGGAGGGCTGGTGGAATGTGATTTCCCAAACTGGGCCAGTGAGAAAGTTGGCTGAATGCTCACTAGATCTGAACACTTTTATTGTTCCAGGGTCTGATAAAAACACAGGTTTAATCAGGGGGAATTAGAGACACACTTTCTGAGGCATTGCATCCCAGATTCACATGTAAGGATTGATAGAAATGCTGCATTTGTGCACCATGTTCACTGAAATTTTGCACCAAGTGTTGAGCTACGGATTGCTAAAAATGGACCACATATTGAAGATATTATGTAATGCTATTGATTATGTAATTTATTGTAATATGATACTAGTAAGCCATTTATTATGTAAATTTATTCACTTGATGAAAACTAGATTTGAATTATGGTTTGATTCCCTGTTAGCCTAGTGGAGTCTCAGTTATGTCATCTGTGAGGTGGAGATGTAAATACCTACCTCACTGGCTTATTGTGAGCATCAAACACTAAACACTACACACTAAAATAGAGTGCTTCTCCTCATGCCCGTCATATCATGAGCTCTTAATAAACAATAGCTATGGTTGATGCTACTGTTATTGTTGTTGTTGTCACTAGATTCTGAAAACTCCAGGAAATATTTTTCCCTTATGGTTGTGTCAGATTGTGGCAAACATGTGACTCACTGTGGTTCACCTACTTACTCTTGTCAATTCCTCTCTTCCTCTTCTCTTGTCATCCCCCTCCCCCACCCCCCACCCCCATTGCTCTTCACTGCTCCCAGGCTTATGGGCATTTCCCCTCACAGACTGTCTTTCTTCACAAATCACCCTCATTTCTGGAAAAAGAGTGGGATTTATGGGAAGCCAAGGGGTTTGAGGGTCTCCAGGGAAAAAGATGAGATGAGATAGATGAGGGCTTTCGGTTGATTCCGACACTCTAGGACATCACGGGTGAACTTTAAGGATGTCTAGAGATGAATGGGGAATCAACTGAGTTGTTTGGAGGGTGAGGTGAGAAAATTTTCTGTGCTTATCAAGATGCTTAAAAGAAGGTATTTACCTCACACCAGTCAGAATGGCCATCATTTAAAAGTCTACAAACAACAAATGCTGGAGAAGGTGTGGAGAAAAGGGAACCCTCCTACACTACAGGTGGGAATGTAAATTGGTGCAGCCACTCTGGAAAACAGTATGGGGATTCCTCAAAAAACTAAAAATAGAACTACCATATGACCCAGCAATCCCACTACTAGGTGTATATCCAGACAAAACTATAATTCTAAAAGATACATGTACCCCAATGTTCATAGGAGCACTACTCACAATAGCTAAGACATGGAAGCAACCTAAGTGTCCATCGACAGATGAATGGATAAAGAAGATGTGGTACATATATACAATGGAATATTACTCAGCCATAAAAAAGGATGAAATAATGCCATTTGCAGCAACATGGATGGACCTAGAGATGATCATACTAAATGAAGTAAGTCAGACAGAGAAAGACAAATACCATATGATACCACTTATATGTGGAATCTAAAATATGATACAAATCAACATATCTATGAAACAAAATCAGAATAACAGATATAGAGAACAGACTTGTGGTTGCCAAGGGGGAGGGGGTGGGAGAAGGAAGGAACAGGATTTGGAATTAGCAGAGGTAAACTATTATATGTAGGATGGATAAATAACAAGGAATACCACAGGGAACTATATCCAATATCCTGTGACAAGCCATAATGGAAAAGAATATGAAAAAGTATATATATATGTGTGTGTGTGTATGTATAACTGAGTCACTTTGCAGTACAGAAGCAATTAACAACATTGTAAATCCCAACTATACTTCAATAAAATTTAAATAAATAAAGAGAAGGTACTGACAATATTCTGGAAGCAGAAAGCCTAGTATAAAGAAAGAGGTGAGAAAGGTCATGAGAGCAAGAGAATGAAGGACCAAGGGAAAAGAAGGATGAAAACTTTGACAACCAGAGGTCATTCCAGAGTCAGCTTGGCTTGGAGGTGTAAAAGATGAGTTTGGAACCAAGCCTATCATTGGGCAGCGTTCTTAAAGCTGGTTTTAGTTCTTAAGATGTGAATAACTAGTCTCAGTAAGCTGAGAAATCCTGTACATTTAAGGATTGTGGAAAGTTAGAGAGATTAAAGCTATTACCCAACTTGATGGAAGGTTTTGATCATCTGTTTCCTATATGTGGTCAAATATTATATATCTTTACTCTTGAATATATAATACATTTTTCTGTGATTCTTTTTGTAAGAAAAATCTTTTTCTTGAAGGGTAATGTACCTATTTAAAAGTGCATATATCATAAATGTTCAGCTTGGGGAACTTCACAAAGAGAACCCAGCCACGCACCAGCATTCAGATCAACAGATGGAACATCACTAGACACCCCCAAGGCCCCCTTGTGCTCCCACATGGTTATTAGCACAACCTCCCTGCCTTGACTGGGGTAACAGGAAGTGTCCTGACACCTAGAAGTGTAGAATAGATTCCCTGTCTTTGTACTTTATTTAAACAAAGTCATACAGTATGTATGACTGATTATGATTTAGTGTCTGACTTCTTTTTTTAAGACTTACTTACAATATTAAAAATTTTATATAACTTTCTAAACAAATACCCATGGTATGTATATATATATGTAAGAAAAATTAGTAAATCTTTTATAAATTGTGTCATTCATTTATTCAGTTGGTATCTATACCATGAGGGATATAAAGAAGGAAGAGATAGATCCCTGCCCTTAAAATTATCACGTCTCTAGTGAAGGTTAAAGTGCTCTGTGGCTCAGAAGAGGCAAAGGATGGAGTAAAGTGTGGAGTGTGTGGGAACAGAACCGAGCTCCTGGGCCACATTTTGTAGAAGGAAAAGTCAATGGGGCACCCAAGGGTGGGGCAGTGGCAGGGCTTCTCCCCAGATTCAGGCAGGAGAGGAGTGCTTTGTCTACAGAGAATTTAAAAATCATAAATCATAAATGAAAATGCTTTTTATTATCACCATGTGCCAACAATTCTATAATCATTATCAGTGTCATAATATCTCCCCTCTCAAAAAATTTTTGTGGCTCTAGGTTCTAGATGATTACTGTATGTGAAATCTTCAGATTAGCACATTTTTGTTAGTAAACAGGTCATACTACTAAATAGGTAGTCTACATGGGAGTTAACATAGAAAATGCCCAGTTTCCCTGTGGACTCAGCTACACGTGTTTGTTTCAAGAGCGAGTTCCCAAGGGTCCTGAGTCATTCAAGTTCACATTGGGCACAGTTTAGTCTTCACCCCCTATGGTGGACCCGAGGTAAACAACAATTGAGATGAAGAAACAGAACTTGAGTTACTTCATTCTGTCTTTCTTTGTGATCACTTGGAATTTTTCTGAGTGTTTAAAATTTAAAACAGTGAACCAGGGTGTGGGCCTCGAGCTGCTATCTCTTGTTTGGTAAGTGCAAAGTTTAGTTCATATGTGAAATATTTTACATAATTTGATTATCTTTAAAATTGATATTTCTTCTTTTGTGTTTCTTAATTAACTAAGAAGTGGTTGATCCAGAAATTACAATGTTCACTTAGTGATACAATTTCATGGTTACCTAAATTGGACCTTTTGCATTTAATTGGAAAGTCTTGATTCATTCCTTTCCCCCTTTTTCAAACATTGTTATTTTACATTATTTTTTTTTTACTAACATGATTATATATACAAAATTCAATAAAAGGAAAGTTTTCATTGTTTGCATTTATTTTCTGGCCATTATCCGTTTAATTTCATGATTATTGCCAAAAATAATTTTGTTATATAGAAGAGGATGTGTTAAAAATGGTCCGCTCAGGGCATCAGATAAACAAGGGTTACCATTGAGAGAAAAAAAGCGCGAGGTATTCCAGCTATTCAAGGTGCTATTGCTAGTGAATTTTAAAAGAGAGTTATTTCCCTAAATTTTGGGAAGGACTGGTTCATATCTTTCTCTAAATGAAAGTGAAAATGGGACTTGCCTAAAACTGGGAGTGCTTATTGAACGTTAGATTTTGGAAGCCAGATGAAAGCATGGCGCCAACATGGCAGTTCACTAGGTCCAGGGCAGCTTGTTCAGTTTGGGAAGGGGCTGACCATCTGCTTTGGGCTTTTTAAGTGTGCTTAAGTAGTCTGAGATGGGCTTTGTTGCTTTGGGTCTTTGTGTTGGGGTGTATTATTAATCCAAATTGTTGGAAGCCAGTCTTGCAGGAGGTAAGGTTTTGAATTCCTGATGGTGTGTGAATGTTTATCCCCAAGGTTTCTCTCTGGGATGAATTGATTTGTGGGCCAGAAATGAGGCTGAATTCCTACATCAGGTTAAAGGCCCAAGGGTGTTTGGTTTAGAAGCCTACCCCAAGCCCTCATCTGCATACGGATAAAGGCTTCTTCCCTCCTGGCCCAAGCTTGGCAGTGGCCAGTTGCTAATGCAAGCTGTTGGGGGAACAAAGCAGAAATCAATTTAGCTTCCACCTGAATGGAAGTAGGGCCAAAAGGAAAGGTCCCTCATCCTCATTAAGGTTTACTCATTTTTTTGTTTTTTTTAATGCAGGAAACTATCTCTAGTCCCATCTCACAGACTTCTTCCACCTCAGATACTGAAAGAACCTCAGCTTTTCTTTTTCTTTCCTTCTGCCTTAATCAGGCATCTCTTCTCCAGGTTTTCTAAAACAGTGTATTAGTTTGCTAGGGCTGCTATAACAAAATACCACAGGCCATGTGGCTTAAATAACAGAAATTTATTTTTAGCACAATTCTGGAGGCCAAGAGTTCAAGATCAAGGTATCAGTAGGGTTGGTTTCTTCTAAGGGCCTCTCTCTTTGGCATGTAGATGTCCGTCTTCTTTGTCTTCATGTGGTCTTCTGTGTGTGTCTGCATCCTAATCTCTTCTTACAAAGATACCAGTCATATTGGATTAGGGCCCACCCATATGACTTCAGTTGGCTTTAATTACCTCTCTAAGACCCCATCTCCAAATACAGTCCCATTCTGAAGTCCTGGAGGTTAAGACTGCAACATATAAATTTCAGGAGGGACACAGTTGTGGGGGGGCATAACACACAGGATCTTCCAAGTACTACTTGAATCTGAGAATGACATTTCTGGTCCTAAATGATGTATTAGCCATCTTTTCCCTTGCCTTGAAAAATGTTGTGGGTCAAAATAAAATATGACCTCAAGACAGGCTAGACTCACATATGTCCTAGTAAGTTAGCTGTCGGTTGTGGAGATGGGTGTTTCCTCAGCGTCTGGCACTCGAGTGTGAGTCCTCCAATTCAGGGCTTTGGAAGATACATGACTAAATTAAAGAATCAAAGTTTGGGGAAGGCTCATATGCTGGGGAGAGGATGGGGAGGTGTTATTAAGACTATGATTTGTATTATTTGAAAATAAAGTTCTCTTAATGAAGCAAATGAGTCAAGTGTGGTAAACATCTAGCAAGTTGGTCAAGAATTCTAGGAGGATAGGATTTAGTTGGCACTGTCTTTATAAATGGATCCAGGCACATTATTGTAGCCATTGTCCTGATGGATGAAGGTTATACAATCCCAAGGCCAGAAACTAATAAGACCTGGGCAGGGCAGGGGGAGTATGTATGTGGAGAAATCCTACTAAGACTATCTCTTTATGATTGTAGAATTCTCTGCTTATAGCTGGGAAAACAGGGAATTTGGTCCATTTCTATGCTGGGATGTTATAAGGAGAGAACATCAACTAGCATTTGACTTGTACTAAAAGATATTTCTGCCTAGAACTTTTTAGATTAGAAAAAGAGAAAGAAAATCCACACCTCTTGAAGATAAATAATCTAATTTAATCTGAGAAAGTGGTAAGGAATAACATGATTTTAAAACATATTAGAGCCATTGCTATTGTGATCAGGAGAAAGAAATGACCGGTGTGATACAGATGGTGTTTCTGATTTTGTTTAAATACAGCTGACTTTAATCTATTTTCTCTGTTCCTATTGCTTTTACTTTTTTCTTTGAATATGCATTGCTATCAAGGCTACAGTAGAGCTGTAAAGATGAAAAGGGTTACAGTGCATTGGAGAGATATGGTCCAATGTGTAACAAGGTGAAAAGTTACAATAGCAGTAATAAAACTTAACCTGGGCCTTGCATTTATTAATTGATTCATGTTAACAAACTTTCGGATACTGTGAAGGTGTTTCTATGAACAGCCAAGAAGTCCTTGTCTTCAGGAAGCTGACATTCTTAATGGATCTACTACTCTGAATAACATGCACAGGCAAATCACTAAGATAAATGATGATTTTCCACAAGCAAAGTTTGGGTACACCTTATAAAAACTCAAAATATAAATTAAAACATAACAGAAATTTTCAGTTTCTTCTTTGAAGGCTTTGAAAGCTGGTTCTGCTCCAACATATTAGACCTCGGAGGGTCTCTAACAGGGGAAGATGAAATCATTTACACCACAGGAGTACTAAAGGTATTTGTCCATTGGGGGTAAAAATCAAATAAAAGCTTTTACCTAACGCATTTGAAATTACTCACAACTCTTACTATGATTAACTCTTACAAATACCCAAGAAACTTCACTCAGAACCCAAGTTACATCTGAAATAGTGTGTGTCCAAATGGTTATAGATCTGAACTTCTTCTTTAAAAAGGAATATGCTCTCTACCCTTGCTCTTTTCTAAGGTAGTATTGTGGTTGGTTTAAATCAGGTGTTAATTGCCTTACATTTTGGAGAGCCATCCATTCACTGATATGACCATCATAAATCCATCCATCTTCCACCCATCCATCCATCTATCCATCCAGTGACTTACCCAGTACCTGGCCTGGCACAGACTCTCAGTGAATATTTGTTGAATGAATAAATAAATCTACTAAACCTTGATTGTCTACTAAATGCTATTTATAATCTAGAGACCCAGTAGCTAATTATACCTGGAGACTCTTTGTAGCCATTGGCTTTCTATTGGGTTGGCCAAACAGTTCCTTCGGGTTTTTCCGTAAGATGAACCATGTTTCACTCATTGGTTTTCAAGAGGAGTTTGTATTGTTTGTTATCTTGGTGACAGGGAAGATGTGAGTATAATTTTGTTACAAATAGCTTTCCTAACACAAAAATATTTCAATGATGTGCAACTTTTAGATGCACCTAGGAAGAGTTATTAAGAAACTTAAGCACTAGGTTAACTGTTAGGAAAACTTATAGGCAATATAAAGCCTGATACCCGTGTGAGTTTTAAGAACATAGTAGCTAAGTGTTTGGGCTGAGAGTTGGCACCATCTCTGGGAGGAGGATACAGTGACTGGGGTTCACTTGAAAACCTCCAGGGACTTGCTGAAATTCTCCTTCATGTCCCTTTGGGGGAATTAAATTCACTATGTCAGCCAGTCCTCAAAGAATTCTCAGTCCCCCAAGGGAAGAGAGGTTGGGAGGAGGGCGAGGCATGATGCTGGAGACAGGCTCACGCTGGCATGTACTGGACCACATTTACTCCTGTTCAGTCTATGTGCACCTGATGTCTGGCTCTTGGTCCTACCGAGGAAGCTTAGCAGATACCAGATGCATCATTTCAACTAGTAGTTTTCGGTGTTTTGTGGTTTACCAGTCACTTTCTCACAGTGCTTCTCAAACTCCTCCTCCAAACTACCCCCAACAGCAGAGTGGAGTGAACACAGTCCCCCAGGCCCTCAGGAGTAGCACCAAGCATCCTGAAGCAAACCCGAGATTAGGAGGTCTCCTTATTTTTGATAAAAACTTAAGCATATTTTGATTCGTATATGGCTCTGGGTTTGTTTTAATGTGGAAAATAATGTTCTAAATTCATTATCATGGAGTAAAATGTACCCTCAAGACAATAACGTCTGCACACCCTCACCCACTCTGCTCTCCCTGCTGGGTGCACATCTGCGCTCACCCCACCATCTCCCTGTGGGCGGGGAGGGGAAACAAGGGCCAGTGTGGCTAATCAAAGCTGATAATTACTTCCACTTCTGAGTACTCACCAAAATACCAGGCATTGTCTTAAATAATTTCATGCACAACTAATTCTCACAGCCACCTTATCACCACCATCTCAAAGAATTGTCAAGGTCACAGGGTTATAAGGAGTGAGCCTGGATTTGAACCCAGTTTGCCTGACTCCAAAGGACCCCACTCTCTGTTATAGCATCACTCTTTTCAAATGTTTCAAACACATTTTTAATATAATCCAACTAACGTAATATTAGGGGGGTAATCCTTATAAAGAGCAGACCCTGTTATCCACTAGTTTTTTGAAGGAGATCAGAAAGGAGTCTTCAAAATTTGAGTGATTTACCTCTTTGAACTTGGAAGAACCCAGAAGAAAGTGATGTAGAGACACAGGTTCCTTCCCCTCAGTCAGGCTGCAGTGGCCAGTACAGGCTGTGTACTTAGCCAGGTGCACTTGAGAAGTTCAAACACAACCATGACAATTAACATATACACACTACTATATATAAAACAGATAATCAACAAGGTCCTACTGTATAGCACAGGGAACTCTACTCAGTATTCTGTAATAACCTATATGGGAAAAGAATCTAAAACAGAATAGATATATGTATATGTGTAACTGAATTGCTTTGCTGTACATCTGAAATTAACACAACATTGTAAATCAACTCTACTCCAATATAAAATAAAAATTAAATTTGAAAAAAACCAAACAAAACCATGACTTTGCTTTCTGAAGAACTTACAAGGTTGTCACACATTTAGGTGAGATGTGGAATCCACTCTCAAGCAATGAGTGGTTGAGTGAAGGTAAGTTGTTTGGTCTCATTACTTCAGAGGTTGGGGTTCATGGAGGAGCCGCATCTTCAAGGAAAAGTGAAGTAGGATTTATTGGAGAGAGGATGGCAAAGCCCTCACTTCACCTTCACCCAAAGCATCATTTTCTTCTAAATGCTCAGCCAGTGGCTCAGTTCTCCAGAAAGTCCAAATTCTTTCTTCCAGACTTTCTGGTTCTCAGAAGTTCCCAGAGGAGTTGGAAGTGACCATGCTGACTGGTTTGCTGACTAGTTTGTTTGACCCTTTCCTTCTCTTCCCATCAAATTCCATGTGGACATCCTCCCTCCCTCTTTCCCCACATATGTGTGTTTACCTTTATATTCATTTAGGCAACATTCATTTCTTTTTTAGAAATTTTATTGGAGTATAGTTGATTTACAATGTTGTGTTAGTTTCAGGTGTACAACAAAGTGATTCAATTATACATATACATATATTCATTCTTTTTCAGATTCTTTCTCATATAGGTTATCATAGAATATTGAGTAGAGTTCCCTGTGCTATACAGTAGGTCTGTTCTATCTTATATATAGTAATGTGTGTGTGTGTTTATCCCAAGCTCCTGATTTATCACTCTCCCCCACCACGTTTCCCCTTTGGTAACCATCAGTTTGTTTCCATATCTGTAAGTCTCTTTCTGTTTTGTAAATAAGTTCATTTGTAGAATTAAAAAAAAAATTAGATTCTACATATGAGTGATATCATATGATATGTGTCTTTCTGTGTCTGACTTACTTCACTTAGTACAACCATCTCTAGGTCCATCCATGTTGCTGCAAATGGCATTATATCATTCTTTTTTATGGCTGACTAGTATTCCATTGTATATATGTTCCACATCTTCTTTAACCATTCCTCTGTCAATGGACATTTAGATTGCTTCCATGTCTTTCTTTATGAAATATTTTTTTAAGCACCTACCAGGTACTGGTATGATAGTAAACAATAGAGAAAATACTTCTGCCTTCACAGACAGAAAAGATGTCAAGTAGAGAGAAAGTACTCAGAGAGAAAAGGTAAAAATAAATGCATATATTTTCTAGTTTCCATATTTCTCTCTTGTTTTTCACCTTTTAAAAACACCTGAGCCTCCACATAGTGAGAGAACTTTAGCAGAGAAAAGGATGAGGTCACCATTCTGTTCTCTTTAACACTCATGCCTTCCTGAAATAGTCTTTCTAGACTCCAGCCTGAACAACATTATTGGAAATAATCTTACGTTGTGTGTTGGCTCTTTCTGAACCCAACAGTCCACTTTTGGCAAATTGTACTAATAGCCTAGAAGCATTGTTGGATTGCTTGTTAGCTCCAGCAATTAAATAACCATCACTTAAAAAAGAGTATATGGATCAGTTGGAAGCAGTAGGTGCTACATGTTGGATATAAAGTTGCCTGGACTTGCTGTGTCTGGTGTTGATAAGGTAGCAGATGGTCTAATAGACTCCATCCTTGAGCAGCTAAATTGGTAGGGTCTTGGTTTAATAATCTTGTGTTCTAATGATTTAGGCAACGGATGAAAAGCGGTGCAATTACTCACTTGTAATGATGCCCAGTTGGCCTGGATGGAAGGGGCACTCACTCCTACACGGTGAGATGTAATTAACTCCTGTTCCCCAGAAACAGGGCTCTTTGTAGACAGACTACCTTGATCAGACACATCTTACCTTTGTGTTAAAACTTAAAAGCATTTTCCAAGTGAAAAATGGATCTTAGTTATTTAAATCAATAGAGGAGAGAACATTTTCTAACCCAATGTGGTTGTAGTATTTCTGTTTCAAAAACGTCCACGAATATAATTTCATTGGATTCTAAAATATGTTGCTGGGGGGAAAAGGACTTATGTGTTATGAACCATTTGTCATTGGGAGGCTTGCCTGAGCCACAGAAAAAATCTGGAGGGCAATTAGAACCCAGATATCCTGAAATTTCCACCCTGATGTACTCTTATTTTACCCAAAAGTTTCTTCATGTCCCTTTGTACAACTTCTCATCTGTTCTTCAAGTATGCTGTGTAACTAGTGGACTCAAGTTATATCTTCTCATATTTTTCACTTCTTGAACCTCTGCTACAGATAAATTGAGTGGTTTGTACACAATCAAAATATAGGCAGTAATTAACTACCTTTAATATTCCCCATGATTTGATGTGATTTATATAGAGTAGAATACTAATAAATATTTGCTAAATAAAATTGCTTCTTAAAATATTGATTTGTAAGATCAACACACAAAAATCAATTGCATTTCTATATACTAACCACAAACATGTAGAAGGCAAAATTAAAAACACAGTATAATTTATAACCACTTCAAAGGAAATTAAACACAGATATAAATTTGACAAAGCATGTTTACAATCTGTATTATGAAAATTACAAAATTCTGATGAAATAAATTTAAAAAAATCTTAAATAGCTGGAGAACATACACTGTTCATGGATTGAAAGACCCAACATACTAAAGATATCAGTTCCCCAAACTGATATATAGATTTAACATAATTCCTGTGAAAATCCCAACAAGATTTTTTTGTAGATATAGACAAGGTTATCCTAAAATTTACATGGAAAAGCACACACAGTTTAGCTATATATTAGCTAAAAAATCTTGATATAGAAAAATAAAGTGGGAGGAATTTATCTATATCCAATGTTAAGACTTATTGTATAGCTATAGTAATCTAGACTCTATAACATTGGCAGAGGGTTAGACAGACAGATCAATGGAACAGAGTAAAAAACCCAGGAATAGACTAGAACTTACGCAAATATGCCAAACTGAGCTTTTTCAAAGGTGCAAGAGCATTTTAATGGAGGAAGTTTAGCTTTTTCAACAAGTGGTGCAAACAAACAAACAAAAGAACCAATTTTACCTAAACCTCACATCTTATAAAAAAATTATCTCAAAATTCATAATGGACTTAAAAATGAAACGGTAAACCTTTTAGGTATAAACAGGAGAAAATCTTTAGGAGCTAAGACCAGGCAAAATCATAACCCAAAAAGAGAAACATTTATAAGTTTGACCTCATCAAAATTAAAAATAAACCCTGTTAAGAGAATGAAAATACAAGCTACAGTTTGGGAGAATATATTTGCAAACCACATCTCTGACAAAGGCTAGCATCTCGAATGTATAAATTACTCTCAAAATTCAACAGTAAAAAAGCAAACAATTCAATTAGAACCTGAGAAAAAGATGTGAAGGGACATTTCACCAAAGATATACAGATGGCAAATAAGCACATGAAAAGATGTTCAACATTATTAGCCATTAGGGGAATGCAAATTAAAACCACAATGAGGTATCACTACACACCTACTAGAATGATTAAAATAAAAAATAGTGACAATGCCAAATGCTGGCAGGATGTGAAGAAACTAGATGATTCATACATTGCTGATGGGGATGTAAAATTGTTCGGCCGCTCTGGAAAACAGTTTAGTGGTTTCTTTAAAAAAAATAGTAACTACCATACAACCCAGCAATTGCACACCTGGGCATTTATCCAGAGAAATGAAGACTTGTGTTCACATACAAATCTGTACTAGAGTATTTATAGCAGCTTTATTCACAGTAGCTCCAATTGGAAATAACTCAGATGTCCATCAGTTGGTGAATGGCTAAACAAACTGTCATACATATGGAATATGTCATACATGGAATAGTACTCAGCAGTAAGTAGGGATGAACTATCAGTTCACCCAATGCTCTGGAAGAAATGCAGAGAATTGTGCTGAAAAGTCAATCCCAAGAGGTTACATATTTCATGTTCCCATTTGATAACATTTTGAAGTAACCAAATTACAGAAATGGAGAACAGATTATTGATCTGTTGCCAGGGGTTAAGGAGGGAATGCATGCAGGCAGGAGGGAAAGGAGTGTGATGGTAGAAGGGTACCATGAGGCATCCCCGCAGTACAGGGGCTGTTCTGTGCCTGCACTGTATCTGTGTTAGTATCCTGGTAGGAAGTATCCACTACCTAGAAGTTGGCTATTAACCAAATTAATTAGCCTTTTTGTCCTCCAGTTTCCTCATCTGTAACATGATGTCATGGATTAAAGACTGTTGTAAGGACTTTATATTCTAAAGTCATTACACCATCACCATCTGATAGTCAGCAGTAATTTAATCAGGAGACTTGACAGCAGATTTTGAAACCTAGAACTGAATTTCTGACAACCCAAGGAATCATTGGGTACAAGCTGACTGCTGTCTCTTCCTGGGTCCTCTTTCCAGTTGGACCAATCACAGCATGTATCAGGTGTGGTTCTAGATAGCCAGACAGATGTAGGCTCATTTTTCCTGCCAAGCATTGACATACACCTAAGCAGATGTTAGTGCTGAGTTTTTTGTTGCTGATTTTTGTTTGTTTTTAACCTCTTGGCTTCCAGTTCCTGTGACTCATTTGTTTCTTTGGCAGCATGCTGTATTATTTTTCAAACTGGGAAAAACCCTCCCAGCAACAACTATTTTTTAAGTGTCAGAATATTTTCAACTCTAGCCTCCTTTAACCCAACCAAAAAATATTCAAAGAAAAGGAACATGTGGTTTCAAATAAAAGAAAAAAATGTGATTGAGAACCTCCTTGTAGACTCATCGGTGATTTCATTCTGTCTCCACCCTACACAGCAAGGAAATAAATGCTGGGATATCTGTAAAGCTTTAACACTTCAGGACTGTTGTGAGAAATCAAAAAACATTGGGGGGGGGTGGTTGGAGGAAAGTTTTTTTTTGATTGCTAAGGAAATTATGTAGATTAGTTTCAATTGCTTCTTGAAATTCCACATCAGAGACTTGGGTTTGCCTAGCATGGCAGATGGCATATGGGGTCTGAGATTGTATAGTTTCTGTGTTTACTGTCAAGGAACGGCATTTTATTGGTGGTGCTAATCGGAACTAGCATCCAGGTAAAAATTTTCTTAAGCACTGGGGGGAGTACTGAATGTGATTTGGGATGATGAGAAGATAGTTCTGGGGAGAGTTAGATGGGAGAGGAGTTGCAAACAATATTATAACACTGTCATAGGTAAGCATTCCTGAGGACCTATGAAGAAAATCTCTCTCTGAAGACAAACAGGAGATATTTGCACTCATCCTCAATAACAGACCCTGTGCACCCACCTCATTTCTTGTGTCCCTGATTAGCATGCCTTGTACGCAGAGCCTGACACGTGGTATGGCCTCATGGTGAGCACTTAACATGCTTGTCGCATGATGGCAAGAAGTGAGTGGATAAATGAACAAATGAATGAATGAGAGACTGTTTCCTACTCCCAGGCCTATAACTAGGATGAAAAATTTATAGTCAATATGTGGTGGAAGGATTCTGATTCTAGAATAGGAAAGACATAAATCTGAAGCCTTGCTTTATTATTTACTAGGTGTGTATTTTCTGCAAGTTACTTAACTTCTCTGAGACTTCATTACTGTATCTAAAAATGAGAAGAGTAAGAGCACAAATTTCATAATGCTGTGGTAAGGAGTGACTTACATATTCATATAACTTTTGTAATGCCTAGCACATAAAAAGCCATAATATAGATTAGCTATTATCATCATCACCATTATCTATAGAATGAATTGAAGTAGTTAACAAACTTCCCACAGAGAAAACTCAGGCCAAATGACTTCATTAGTGAATTCTAACATTCAGAGATGAAATAACATCATTTCTACACAAATTCTTCCAGAAATTACAAGAGGAGAAAACACTTCCATTACTCTGACTCCAAATCAAAGATGTTATAAGAAAATTACAGTCTATAACCATACCATCCTGAATGCACCTGATCTCAGAAGCTAAGCATGGTTGGACCTGGTTAGTAGTACTTGGAAGGGAGAAAAGAAAATTACAGACCAATAACCCACATGAAAATAGAAGGGAATTGCCTCTAAAAAATGTTAGCAAATTAAATTCAACATTATATAAAAAGGGTAATCCAACATGGTTGTTCCTTGGTCATGTTGCTTTAAAATCTAAAAATCAGTGACACCATATTAACAGATAAAAAAAAATGATTATCTCAACAGGTGCAGAAAAATGTTTTGATAAAATCAAACGTACATTCATAGTAAAAACTCTCAGCAAACTAGGAATAGAAGGAAGAGGATACAAAATAAGCCAAAAGAAAACAGAAGGAAATAGTTAACTTAAAAGCTAAAATTAATAAAGAAAACAAAAATTAAGTAAAATTGATAAATGAAATTAAAATAAGCTTCTTCAAGTACCTGAATATAATGGATAAATACCTGATATACTAAGTAAGATCATAAATGAGGAAAACAAACAAAAAGTACCACATTAATAATGAAATAGGAAAGAATTATAACAGGTATAAAATAGGTTCCAATAATTTAATGTAATATTTTGTGTCCCTTTTGTCAAAAATTTGAAAGGCAAGATTGAATGAGTGACTATATAGTCAAAATCAAGTGGGAAAAAATGCTCAAGAAAAGTTAGAAAAGCCAAGTAGACTGAAATCCAAAGAAGAAATGGAAAAGTTTGTCAAAGATCTACCATTTGAAAGGGTGCCAGGTTCAGAGTATACCTAACAGGCAATTTCCATGTTACTGAGACCATAAAGCAAACAAATTTCTTACATCAAAACTAAAAATGAGGGACTTCCTTGGTGGCACAGTGGTTAAGAATCCACCTGCCAATGCAGGGGACACGGGTTTGAGCCCTGGCCCAGGAAGATCCCACATGCCATGGAGCAACTAAGCCCGTGCACCACAACTACTGAGCCCATGCTCTAGAGCCCGCGAGCCACAACTACTGAAGCCAGTGCACCTAGAGCCCATGCTCTGCAACAAGAGAAGCTACCGCAATGAGAAGCCTGTGCACCAAAACGAAGAGTAGCCCCTGCTCGCTGCAACTAGAGAAAGCCCGCACACAGCAACGAAGACCCAATGCAGCCAAAAATAAGATTAATTTTAAAAAAACTAAAAATGATAGCACTAAAAGAAAAATACTAGTGAGTTATTGCTTACTCATACAGATACAAAAATTTCTAAGCAAAACATCAGTAAATCAAATGCAGAAAAAAATTAAAAGATTAACCCACCATTTTTAAGAATGAATCAACATTTTAAAAATCTGTTACAGTGCTCCGGTCCGGGAGGATCCCACATGCCGCAGAGCAGCTGGGCCCGTGAGCCATGGCCGCTGAGCCTGCGCGTCCGGAGCCTGTTCTCCACAACAGGAGAGGCCACAGCAGTGAGACGCCCGCGTACCACAAAAACAAAAAAAAAAAAAAAAAAAAAATCTGTTACATATGTTTAGTTTCTTAATGTATTAAATGAAAAATGTTATTGTATAAAGTGAAACCCAAAAGGACAACAAAAATGTTATACTCCCTAAGGAATTCTAAAATTGTATTGAAAAACAGGAAATAATGTCAAATAATGAGAGAGATAAGCCATATTGCCAGGTGGAAACACTAAATATATAGATGATTCAATACAAATCCCAGTCATTTCTTATGTGTGTTTGACTTTTAACTTGACAGATTGATTCTAGAGTCCCTCTGGGAGAATAAATGAGTGAAAGTAGCCAAGAAAGTTTGGAAAATGAGTTATAATGATAAGATTAGCACTATCAGATGAACCAATTACAGGAGGAGAATCTAGCGAAACTCAAGAATGAGTAGAAAGTTAGTATATACTGGGACTCCCCTGGCGGTTCAGTGGTTAAGAATCCACCTGCCAATGCAGGGGACACGGGTTCGAGCCCTGCTCTGGGAAGATCCCACATGTCACAGAGTAGCTAAGCCCGTGCAACACAGCTACTGAGCCCACACTCTAGAGCCTGCGAGCCACAACTACTGAGCCCACGAGCCACAACTATTGAGCCCACAAGCCACAACTACTGAGTCTGTGTGACACAACTACTGAGCACACCCAGAGCCCATGCTCCACAACAAGAGGGGCCACCAAAATGAGAGGCCTGTGCATGGCAACGAAGAGTAACCCCCGCTTGCTGCAACTAGAGAAAGCCTGTACGCAGCAAGGAAGACCCAACACAGCCAAAAGTAAATAAATTAATTAATTTATATATATATTAAGAAAAAGAATGTTAATATTTACTAAAGGTAGTATTTTAAATCCCAGCGAAAAAATGGATTGAAGTAAATTGTGTTAAAGCAATCAGGTATTCATATATAAGGAAATAAGTGCTAGCTTATATTAAATACAAAAATTAGTTTCATCTGGGTTAGAGATATAAATGTAAGATCAAAATTAAAAATGTATTAGGGGGCTTCCCTGGTGGCGCAGTGCTTGAGAGTCTGCCTGCCGATGCAGGAGACGCGGGTTCGTGCCCC
>NW_006784340.1:113425-205600 GCF_000442215.2 Lipotes vexillifer
AAAAAAAAAAAAAAAAAAATGTATTAGGAAAAAATGTATGGGCAATACTTTTCTAAACTTGGGGTTGGGAAAGCTTTAAAATTCAAAATACTGGGCTTCCCTGGTGGTGCAGTGGTTGAGAGTCCGCCTGCCGATGCAGGGGACACGGGTTCGTGCCTCAGTCCGGGAAGATCCCACATGCTGCGGAGCGGCTGGGCCCATGAGCCATGGCCACTGAGCCTGTGCGTCCTGAGCCTGTGCTCCGCAACGGGAGAGGCCACAGCAGTGAGAGGCCCGCGTACCACACACACAAAAAAAACCTCAAAATACCAAAGCAAAAACTTAATAAATATAACTGTGTAAGTATTAAAAACTTTATTAAAGCAAAGAATACATAAACAAAAATCAAAGTGGCAGACTAGGATAAAACATTTGCAATATATTAGAAATAAAGGGTTAATAATCAAAATACAACATGAGTTTATATAAATGAATATGAAAAAGTCAGTCTAACAGAAATTGTACAATGCAATAGGCAATTCCCAGAAAAATAAATACAAAGGGCCAGTAGACATAGAAAAATATCGTAAACCTTGACAGTAACTAAGGAAATGCAAATTTGAAAACAGTAAGAAGGTATTTTGCTTCTCAGTGGCAAACATTTAAAAGATTAAGAGACAATATTGGCAAAAGTTATGGAAAGGAAGCATTTCTGGTTATTAAAAGACTTAATAAGTGTAATATTTTGAAAAATATGTTGGCAGCAACAAATCTAACTTCAGAAATTTCTCCTAAAGTAATAGTGTCACAAGTGCATAAAGATATATGTACAAACATGCTCACTGCAGCAGCGGTTATAGTGGAAACTGTTAAAATGTCATCAATTACAGAATGTCTAAATAAATCATGGTACACTAATATGATGGAAAAACACCCATACAAAAGAATGATGTAGATCCACATTTGTAGACCTGGAAACATGACCAGGATGTGATAAACAAAAAAAGTTGCAGGACAATATGTCTGGTATGGAGACAGGCTGGGTCCTGGGACCTGTGACACTTTGCTGCAATGCCTGCACCTGGACAAACGTCTCTTCGAGCAACAAAATACAAAGAAACTATAAGGGACTAAAAATAACTGCGTGCATGCACAATTGGGGCAAATTGTGGACAAAAAGACCAAAAAACCCCCTCCAACTGCCACTTCTTAAGAGCTGGGAGCAAAAGTAGGGTACTGCGCATGCCCCCCTGCACTCAACACCACCAAAGGGGTGGGCAAACCACCGAAGTCACCCCTCTGGCCCGACCCCTGCACACACCCCTACCCTCACCCCATATAAGGAACAAGCTCGCCCCCCACACACAACCTTGCCACGGAGCAAGCGAGCAAGGGAACCTGTTGTTTGTTCTCGCTTCCCCATGCTGCAGCAGGGGCCCCAATAAAGCCTTGCCTGCATTTCCTGTCTGGCCTCTTATCAATTTCTACTGATTGGGGAAGGCCAAGAACGCTGGTCGGTAACAGTATGAGTCCATTGTTGCATAAAAGTTACAATGGATGGAGTTGTAGGTGATCTTTATGCTCATTTTGTTATCTTTAAGTCTTCATTTTGGCCTTGAGCTGCTTCTTAAGCTTTTCCTCCACAGCTTCTTCAAATCATTGAGCTCTTGTGCTCCTGAGAAAAGCTGAAATTCGGGAGCCACATAATCCACCCCCACCTGGAACCACTTAGAACCAGCAAGAAGCACCTAGGATACTCACTTCAAGAAAGGAACACCTGGGTACTTTTAAAAAATATAAAATATACAAAATTGTGTGTGCGCACGTGTGTGTGTAATTCCATTTTTCTTCAGTTCTCAGCAGATGTCCATCTCTTATTGAATGGATAAGTCTCCTTCTAAAGGAGATTGCTCATCTTCTACCTTGAAAATACTTCTGACCCCTTAACATTCTCCCTAGTCTCAAAGAAAAAGATCTTCTTTGTACATTCGTTTTGCATTAATCTCTTTCCCACAACATCAATCTCTTCTATACTGATTTCTTCACCTTTGCCTTCAAACATAAACAAGTTCTTCTCTCTTAAAGACACAAAATAAAACAAAACTTTGCCTGACCCTGTTGCTCATTGAGCTCCAGTCTCCCTTTTTTCCAAACTTGTACATTTATGGCTCAGCCCCAGGCTGCCTTCCTCCTGCCAGTGACTTCTTTACCTGCTGTGGTCTCTTCTCCCTGCTGAAGCTGCACTCACAAAGCTCCTAGTGAACTAATTGCCTAATCCTGTCCTCTTTTCTGTTTCATTTGCTTTGGCTTTTGGTGTGTGTCTTTTTTTTTATAATGCTATTTTGTTCTGTTCTGAACATAATTGTCTACCCCCTAATTCATAAACAACTCTCTGTCGGGCCTCTTGACTCTTTGGTTCCTTATCAGCTCACTCATCAGTCCCTGTCTATGACTTGTACTAAATCCTCTTCTTCCAACTCTAATTGTAGCTGTCTACAGCTGCCTAGCCCATTATTCATGTAGCTTCCTGAATCCTCTCTATGGGAATGGCTCCTCCATCTAACTCTACAATCCTGACTTCTTTTCCAAGTCCCACCTCTGCATCTCTAATTATTTACCATTTAGCTCCAATTATGTTGAATTAAACATGTCTGAAGTCAGGCCTTTCATCTTCCCTTAAAATCTCATCCTGTACTCCCTATTTTCGTGATTGCCTTCAGCATCTTTTCAACAGTCTCCGCTTGTCTGACTGACCACCCTCACTCCCTTGTTTCCCATGACCAAATTCTCTTTAGTTTTTTCATTTCCATTGTTCACTTTCTTTTTTCACTGTCAACAGTCTACCTCTATCTCAACTCCAATATTCTTTTCAAATCATAAACTTCTAATAATTTCCTATATAAAAGTGTTCTGTTCAGTCAACCTAGACAAGCTACTCCTGCAACATATCAAGTATCTTCTATAGCCAAACCCTTGGTTGTCCCCTTTCCTCCCCAACCAACCTCTTACTACTTCCTCGAAGCTTCTCAATATTGCTCTTTTATGAATTTATAACATTGCATGCCCTTCTTGTGGCAGTTTACTGTGTTCACTTCTTATAATATTGTCTACTTACATTTTCTTGTATTTATACCCTGTCTTCTTAAATGGATATAACCTTCTGAAGGAAAATGGCCATTGCACCAGTTAAGAATTCTGTTTGTTCACTAGTAACAGAGTGCTGAAATAAGAGTGACTTAAAGAAATAACTTGATAAACAGTCCAGAACTAGTATCCATAAGAAGGATCCAGACTCTTTCTATCATTTTGCTTCTCCGTCTTTAGCCTGTGGCTATAATCATTACAGTGTCTTCACTGACACAATATGGCTGCTGGAGTTTCAGCCATCAAGTCCACATTCCAGGAAGGAACAGAGGGAAAATAGGAAAGAACAAAATACACGTTTCCCAGATGAGTCATTCTCTTTCATTGGGCTCTCCCCAAAGCCCCCTGCCCACCCAAAGATTTATGTTTAAATCTAATCAACCACTCCTAAACACAAGACAGCCTGTGAAAATGTGATCTCTTAGGTAAGTACATTATCATTTTGAATGAACTTTGTGTTCTATTTGTGAGAAATAAGAAAACTAGTTCCACCAATATTTACTGAGCATATTCCCTGTGCCAGGCAGTGTTCTAGGCACTAGGAATAGAACAATGAACAAAATAGACATGGATCCTACCCTTGTGGACCTCACATTAATAATGTATGGAGGGGCTTCCCTGGTGGCTCAGTGGTTGAGAGTCCGCCTGCTGATGCAGGGGACGCGGGTTCGTGTCCCTGTGCGGGAGGATCCCACATGCCGCGGAGCGGCTGGGCCCGTGAGCCATGGCCACGGAGCCTGTGCGTCCGAAGACTGTGCTCCGCAACGGGAGAGGCCACAACAGTGAGAGGCCCGCGTACCGCAAAAAAAAAAAAAAAAAAAAAAAAAAATGTATGGAGAGAGTAAATAGGCAAACCAGGAAACGGGTAGCCGAGAAAGTCTCCAGTTGTAAGGTAGGATTTCAGTCGAGATCTGAAGGAAGCGTCAGGGCCAGCTGTTGTTGAGGTATCTGAGGGAGGAGTACTCTAGGCAGAGAACAGACAGTGCAAAGGCCCTGGGGCAGGGGGGTGTTTGACATGCTCGGAGGACCCATGTGGCTGTAGCAGAGAAGCTCCAGAGGGGCATTAGGACGTGGAGCCAGCATAGCAGTGAGAAGCCAGATAGTGGGGACCCCAGGACATGACTTTTCTACTGAGTCAGATGGGACATCACTGGTGAGATTTAAGAATAGTGTCATGAGCCAGCTTGATTTAAAACAATCACTTAGAGCCTAGACTGTAGAATGAGCCAGGAGGTGCTGAAGCCTATTAGGAAGCTGTCGCAATGACCCAGGAAAAAGATGATGGTGGCTCAGGAATCAGATTCTGTATCTGTTTTGAAGAAGACAGGCTGACATAATTTGCTAATGGTTGTGCTGATAGTTGGGTGTGACAAAAATGATTAAAGGGATATTGGAATAGAAATCCAGAAGGCTCTGCCACTGCCATGTATATAATTTTTCATATGCCTCAACAGTGCCTTTTACAGTGCTAGGCACACAGTAAATATTTAATAAATGTTTGCCAAATGAACATATTTTAACCTTTTTAGAGGGCTACTTTCAGAATTTTTCTCACTCCACAAGACACCCACCATTAATGATGAAACAAATTTAGGGAAAAACCCAGATTCTAATAGCATACACCGAAACTGTGTTTTCCTGTTGCTTCTTGTCAGTGGCAATACCTCTGGAAGCTGAAGGAAGAGAATGTACTGAAAGGACATTTGTTTGTGACATTATTAATAGAACATTCGAGAAGAAACCAAGTACAAAAATCTCCCATCCAACCATGATGGAATTTACCTGCTGTGTAAGTGGCTGTTCAGACCAAGTCATTTTCACACTTTTGTGTGGGGATCACACGAGGGCATATTAGGTGTGAAAAAACAATTGAGGTGGTAGCCGTGTGTAGGAGATGGAAAAAGGAAGAGAAGAGAGAGTTTTAAAAGGTATCTCCAAACTAGCAAATAGACTAAACTACGTGGAAGAAAGACTGTCACTGTCACCATGGACTCTAGTGCCAAATGCTCGAGGCCGTCTGCCAGATGCAGAGTTGTGACATGGAGATAAGTAACCATTTCCAGCCATTTTTTTTCTCAAAAAATAACACTGGACTTTCATTCTTTGAGTGTCCCTGCCTTATGGATTGGTACGACATAGAATTAAAAAGCTAGAAATGAATTCAAAGATATTTTAGGGTATATTTCAGTTGTTAAATGATTTTATGTCCCATGAAAGCCCTTAGGCAACAAGAAGACAGTTCTAAACCCCAGTCCTCCTGACACCAAGGATGGGGCCTTTTATTCATCCCGTCTCCCCAACCACTAATGCTTATTTCTCTACCACCACCGCCCACCCATGGAAATTAAAGTAATGATCTCACTAACATGAAACATAGTCATCTCACCCAGCTTGGAACTCTTTCTCCATGGGCCCCTGAATCTGAAACTTAGACGCAAATGAGATTCTCAGACAAATGTTATTCAGACAAATTCAGTGACACTAGGACCTTGGAAAGCTGAGTAGGTCAAAGCCCTGAGTCTCCAAGGTACAGGGCCCCAGAAGGGTCCCATCCAAGTCAATGGGCATCCTTTCTTCTCACAGCTTGAAGGAGGAGAAAAACAGGGCAGAACAGTCTGCGATGAGCTAGCACCCCCGGTTTGTCTCCTTCCTGTGGCTCCAGGGAAGAGAGGATTCATTAACAAAAGCCTGGCCAGGTCAGACGAGGCAAAATCTTTATTGATTCTCCTCTCTGAGGGCCCACCGTATTCCAGCGCCCTCCTTGGTTCTGGTCAATACTCTCCTTCCAAGTCCAAGATGACTTTCTGGCTCTTGTTTCGATGTCTTTGTGTCTTTCTATTGATCTATGACTCTTTAGGAAAATTTAGAGAGAAAAAAAAAAAAATCACCAACATAAGGAAAAGTTATAGACAGGAATGACAGCAACAATGCTGAGGAAAGATAAAGATTGCCGACTGGCGAGGGAGAAAGGGCAAGGGCTGGTGATTTTTTAATGTTACAATGATTATTTTAAAAATCTAGCTCTTTCTTCGGAGTTTGGAAAAAAGCTACCAACACAACAATTCACAGGGACATAGACTAAGCTGAATCTCGCTCAGGCCTCATCGAATCTTTAGTGATTAGATGACTTGTGTTACTTCTACAACCGCTGAGCTTTATTTTGGAGAGTGGGATCTGACAGGATGATTTCCTTGTGTTGACAGGAACGAACATCCAGGTTTAGCACGTTGGGCAGAAAGAGAGGCAATTATACTCTAGTCATAGGATTTCCTTTTTCAGCTAGCAGGCCTGGCTAAGTAACATGTCCTCGGAGATATGCAAGTTAGAAAAAAGACTGGCAGCTTGGTCATTTTCCTTGGGAACAGCACCGGTTTCCCCATTGCGGGCTGCCCATCTCCTCTGTTTTTTGGTTTTCTACCATTCAGACCAGCTCTCTATTAGCAGCCCAGGCTGAAATCCCCTTTTTCCTGCCTGGAGGGACAGGGCTACAACTGATATTTCTGATATTTCAAAGCTCAGTTGAACCCTCTCCCAGCTTTGGTTAAAAGCTGATTGGATCCTATGTTGCGTCTCTTAAAAAATAATTTTTAAAACCACCAAGGAAGGAGAGGAGGGTTGCAATCGAAGAGGTGGTGGCATCGGAGCCAGAAGAAATGTGATTAACAGGAACACAGACGGCTCTTGGCAGGTAGTCATGGAAGTAGCCAACATCTCCATCCCCTGAGAATCCCTAATTTTTTGAGAACATTGAACAGGTGCTGTGGGGCGTGATAGCAGAGATGCCAACAGCACGAATATAGAGAGACCAGGCATCCCTTTTCTCCAAGATTTTTCTTTTTTGCAAATAAAGGGAAAGCTGGAGATGCTGCCCTTGACACTGGACTCTGCACATTCTGGACCCCCTGCTATTTCCCTGCAGAGAACTGGGGGTTTGAAAACCTGAAAGAGCTGTGCCAAGTGTACAGTCACTTTGCACCGAGGAGTATTTTTGCTAAAAAAGTGTCGGAGTGGGAGGTGGGGTAAGAACCCTAAACATTGTTTTGCTCAAATGCAGTATTGAAAGACATCTAGCTGTAAAACTCTATTTCCTTAGTTTCTGTACTTTGCTAAGCCAGTGAGTTATAAAGAACAACAGATGGAAAAAACAAACAAACAAACAATTTGTCTTTCTCTCAGGAATTCACAGGAATTATATGTATATATATTTTCTTTCATATTCTTTTCCATTATGGTTTATCCAGGATGTTAAATATAGTTCCCAGATCTCACCATTCTTGAATAAACCGTGATGACCAGGCTTTCTGTCAGAAAGAGAAACACAAATATCATATGATATCACTTATATGTGGAATCTAATAAAATGATACAAATGAACTTATTTAAAAAGTAGAAACAGACTCATAGACATAGAAAACAAATTTATGGTTACCAAAGGAGAAACATGGAGGGGGATAGATTGAGAATTTGGGATTGACATGTACACACTGCTATATTTAAAATAGATAACCAACAAGGATGTACTGTATAGCACAGGGAACTCTGCTCAATATTCTGTAATAATCTAAATGGGAAAAGAATTTGAAAAAGAATAGATACATGTATATGTAAAACTTAATCATTTTGCCATACACCTGAAACTAACAGAACATTGTAAATCAACTATAGTCCAATATAAAATAATTTTTTTTTAAAGAAGATGTTGGGGGTAGGAGTTTACTAATTAATTAATTTTTTTTTTTCTGTGTTGGGTCTTCGTTTCTGTGCGAGGGCTTTCTCTAGTTGTGGCAAGTGGGGGCCACTCTTCATCGCGGTGCGCGGGCCTCTCACTATCGCGGCCTCTCTTGTTGTGGAGCACAGGCTCCAGACGCGCAGGCCCAGTAGTTGTGGCTCACGGGCCTAGTTGCTCCGCGACATGTGGGATCTTCCCAGACCAGGGCTCGAACCCGTGCCCCCTGCATTAGCAGGCAGATTATCAACCACTGCGCCACCAGGGAAGCCCAAAAATTTTTAAAAAATAAGTATACTCACACGTACATCTTTTCTACAAAAAAAATGTATACTATGTTTTTGCACAAATGTGAGTAAATCTGTAAGATACATTTGCAGAAGTGAAATACTGGGCTCTAAATTATGTGCCTTTTCAGTTTTAATAGGACCAAATTCTCACCTTCAAAGTTATGTTTATTAGCATTCCAACCATCGGCCCATGGGAGAAGCTCGTACCATCTCCTACCGTGTGTCACAGAATCTTCAGAGCTTTGCCAAATGCATGGGAAAAACATATCTGGTCGTTTCAATTTGTATGTCTTTCATTTCAAAATGAGGCTCTAAATTTCCCTTTTTTTCTTGATGAGTCTGGCTAATGGTTTATCAATTTTGTTTACATTTTCAAAGAACCAGCTTCGAGTTTCATTGATCTATTCTATTGTTTTCTTCATCTCTATTTCATTTATTTCTGCTCTGATCTTTATGATTTCTTTCCTTCTACTAACTTTGGGTTTTGTTTGTTCTTCTTTCTCTAGTTGCTTTAGGTTCTAAATTTCCTTTTAATGCCTCTATGGTCTACTTTCTTTCCCCTTTTGTTTTTTGAGTAGTGCAAATTTTACTCAAAGTGTTGACCCCAGACCAGCAGCATTGGCATTACCTGGGAGCTTGTTAGAAGTGCAGAATCTCATGCCCTACCCCAGACCTGCCTGAACCAGAGGCTGCATTATATAAGATCCCAGGTAATTCCTAAGTACATTACATTTGAGGAGCACCATTACAGATATTCTCCCCTGGCCGTGATCTAGAACTATTTCCAAGTTTAAAAACTTTCTAGGGGTTCAACTTGTTTTGTGTGAAACGATTCTGTTGTGCTTGGCTACGAAGTGGTTACTGTCACCACCACGGTATGACTATCAGAACCTTGTGCAGTCCCCCCCAACCCTCTCCCTCCCCCAGGTCTAGACAGCCTATTTATAACCTGTACCACTGTCACCTCTCTACATGTCACTTCTTTATTAATGGGGTATATGCAGCTGATGATTTAAGAAAAGTGTGCATCAAAATGTTACCGTCAACTGGTTAATGCACTCTCTATTCATCACCTCCAGTTAATCAGAATTTAAACATCCTGGGCTCAGAAAAGTCCATTTCTAGATGTGAATATAGTGCTCAATAAGAAAGAACAATTAAAAAAAAAAAAAGAACGAAAGAACAATTTTCCTAATTCTGTAAAACAGATATTGCCCCTGTTCATGCAAGTAAAGTATCCCCTGCTTTTTGGTAAAGTATCGCCTTACAAAACAGACTAACTACAGTAAGAAGGACCCTTCTGCATTAGTTTGCCAGGGCTGCTGTAGCAAAGGACCATGGACTGGGGAGCTGAAACAGTACACATGTATTTTCTCATAGCTCTGGAGCCAAGGAGTACAAGTTCAAGGTGTCAGTAGAATTGATTTCTTCTGAGGCTTCTCTTCTTGGCATATAGATGGCCATCTTTTTTGTTTTTTCTTTTATATTTAAAACACTTTTCTAATTGTGGTAAGACATTTCACATGCAATCTACCCTCTTGATGAATTTCTAAGTACACAATACAGTATTATTAATGACAGGTACAAGTTGTGTACAGACCTCTAGAACTTGTTCACCTTCCAAAACTGAAACTATTATATATATTCACTGACTAGCAACTCCTCAAGTCCTTTTCCCCATTGCCCTTGGCAATCACTATCCTACTTGGCTTCTGAGTTTGACTATTTTAGATACCTCATCCAAGTGAAATGATACAGTATTTAACCTCTGTGATTGACTTATTTCACTAGTTTAATGTCCTCCAGATTCATCTGTGTTTTTGTATTTAGCAGGATTTCCTTTTTAAAGGCTGCATAATATTCCACTGCATGTATATATCACAGTTTCTGTGTTCATTAATCCTTGGGTGGACATTTAAGTTGTTTCCATATCTTGACTATTGTGAATAATGCTACAATGATCATGGGAGTGAAAATATCTCTTCCAGAAACTGATTTCAATTCTTTTGGATACATACCCAGAAGTAGAATTGCTGGATCATTTGGTAATTTTATTTTGAAATTTTTTGAAGAACATCTGTACTGTTTTCTGTAGCAGCTGCACCATTTTACATTCCCACCAACAGTGTTCAAGAGCTTCAGTTTCTCCACATCCTCACTCACACTTGCTTTCTTTTGATTTTTGATAATAGCCGTCCTAACAGGTACGAGGTGACATCACATTGTGGTTTTGATTTGTACTCCCCTAATGACTAGTGATGTTGACCATCTTTTTATATATTGTACTTTATACTATGTTTAATGCTTAATGCTATTCTTCATGTTTGTTGGCTATTTTGTATCTTCTTTGGAAAATGTCTATTCAAGTGTTTTTGCCCATTTTTAATGTTTCTTTGCTTTTTTTGCTATTGAGTTATAAGAATTTCTTATATCTTTTGGATATTAACCCTTTATCAGGAGGATTGTTTTCATTTATTTTCTCCCATTCTGTAAGTCACCTTTTCACTCTGTTGATTGTTTCCTTTGCTGTGTAAAAGTTTTTTAATTTGATATAGTTCAATTTGTGTATTTTTGCCTTTGTTGCTGATGTTTTGGGGGTCATATCCAAGAAATTGTCGCTAACATTAATGTCATGAAGCTTTTCCCCTGTTTTTTCTTCTAGGAATTTTATAGTTTCAGGTCTTATGTTTAGGCCTTTAATTAAAGAGTTGATTTTTGTGTATGATATAAGATGAGGGTCCAATTTCATTATTTTGCATGAGGATTAGATGGTCATCTTCTCCCTGTGTTTTCACATGAGTCTTCCCACTGAACCAATCTGTCTCCAGTATCCTCTTCTTATAAGAACACTAGTCATATTAGATTAGGACCCATTGTAATAACTTCATTTTAGTGTAATTACCTCTTTAAAGACCCTGTCTCCAAAACAGTCACATTATGAAGTATTGGGAGGATAGGACACAACTCAACCCATAACACCTTCCAAATAAAATGTCTTGATTTCAAGACTAAGGATGTGATGACTGGCTTGTGTGGTTTTAGTGAATATAAATACTATTAAAGTATTTTAGAGAAAATATACAGTGGAAGGCAACACATTGTATGAATTTAGGTAAGTTACCTCAATTCCCCATGTTCCATTCTTTTCTGTGTATAAACCAGGAAACAAATGTATTCCTTATTCTCTCCAAGCTTTTCCAAGAGACCACAAAATTTCAGTCTTTAAAAATGACTTTTCCTGTCTTCAAAAGCTTGTATTTATTCTCTTCCTTGTGGTCTTCATTGCAGCGCAGCCATTTCCAGATTGCTGTCTGATGATTAAATGCTCACAGCGGCCCCAGGGTGTGGAGGGCAAAGCAGTATCTGTCTCCACTTTGCTGCTGAGGCAGTCAGTACACAAGGAGGTTCAGGAAGCTTGTAACATTTCCACTATGCTGATGAGGCAGTCAGTACACAAGGAGGTTCAGGAAGCTTGTAACATTTCCTCTATGCTGATGAGGCAGTCAGTACACAAGGAGGTTCAGGAAGCTTGTAACATTTCCTCTATGCTGACGAGGCAGTCAGTATACAAGGAGGTTAAGGAAGTTTCCAAAGTTACAGGTAATAAATTGTGGCTTTAAAAATAGAATCAATTTTACTATCACATCAAAAAGAATAAAATACCTGGGAAAAGACCTGTACTCTGAAAACTATAATGTGCTGATGAAAGGAACTGAAGACAACACAAACAGATGGAAAGATATACCATATTCTTGGATTGGGAGAATCAGTACTGTTAAAATGATTATACTACCCAAGGCAATCTACAGATTCAATGCAATCCCTAGCAAATTACCAATGGCATTTTTCACAGAACTAGAACAAAAAATTGTAAAATTTGTATGGTAACATAAAAGACCCTGAAGAGCCAAACCAATCTTGAGAAAGAAGAACAGAGTTGGAGGAATCACACTCCCTGACTTCAGGGACACTGTAAAACTACTAGAGGAAAACATAGGCAGAACACTCTTTGACATAAATTGCAGTAATACTTCTTTGGATCTGTCTCCTAGAGTAATGAAAATAAAAGCAAAACTAAACAAATGGGACCTAATTAAACTTAAAAGCTTTTGTACAGCAAGGGAAACCATAAACAAAACAAAAAGACAGCCTACGGACTAGGAGAAAATATTTATAAATGATGCTACTGACAGGGCTTAATCTCCAAAATATACAAATGGTTCATACAGCTTAATAACAGAAAAACAAATAATCCAATCAAAAAATGTGCAGAAGACCTAAATAGACATTTCTCCAAAGAAGATATACAGATTACCAACAAACGCATAAAAAGATGCTCAATAGCACTAATTATTAGAGAAATGCAAATCAAAACTACAATGAGGTGTCACCTCACACCAGTCAGAATGGCCATCATCAAAAAGTCTACAAACAATAAATGCTGGAGAGGGTGTGGAGAAAAGGGAACCCTCTTGCACTGTTGGTGGGAATGTAAATTGATACAGCCACTATGGAGAACAGTATGGAGGTTCCTTAAAAAACTAAAAATAGAGCTACCATACGACCCAGCAATCTCACTACTGGGCATATACCCAGAGAAAACCATAATTCAAAAAGAGTCATGTACCACAATGTTCATTGCAGCACTATTTACAGTAGCCATAATGGCCATCATCAAAAAGTCTACAAACAATAAATGCTGGAGAGGGTGTGGAGAAAAAGCAACCCTTCTACACTGTTGGTGGGAATGTAAATTGGTGCAGCCACTACGGAGAACAGTATGGAGTTTCCTTAAAAAACTAAAAATAGAGCTACCATATGATCCAGCAATCCCACACCTGGGCATATATCTGAAGAAAACTCTAATTTGAAAAAATACATGCACCCCAATGTTCATAGCAGCACTGTTTGCAATAGCCAAGACATGGAAGCAACCTAATTGTCTGTCAACAGATAAATGGGTAAAGAAGATGTGGTGTATATATACAATGGAATATTACTCAGCCATAAAAAAGAATAAAATAATGCCATTTGCAGCAGCATGGATGGACCTAGAGACTATCATATTAAGCAAAGTAAGTCAGACAGAAAAAGACAAATATGATATCACTTATATGTGGAATCTTAAAAAATGATACAAATGAACTTACTGTATTTACAAAACAGAAACAGACTCACAGACTTAGAAAACAAACTTATGGTTACCAAATGAGAGAGAGAAAGTGGTGGAGGGGTGATAAATTAGGAGTTTGGGATTAACAGATACACACTACTATGTATAAAATAGGTAAACAACAGGATCTACTGTGTAACATAGGGAACTCTACTCAATCTCTTGTGATAACATATAATGGAAAAGAATCTGAAAAAAGAATATATATATATGTATATGTATAACTGAATCACTTTGCTGTACACTTGAAACTAAAACAACATTGTAAATTTCAATAAAAATGTTTTTAAAAGGAATCAATTTTTTCTGGTCCATTCTCTAGTGGCATTTCAACTAGACCCTTAATATATTACAATTTTGATCAGCAGTTTTTGATGTGAAATAGAATGGTAAGAGGACACTATTCTGAGACTAAACAGCTAGAAGCATTAAGAATCTTAACACTTTTCTCTAGAGCAGCCTCCCATTGCCATAGGGTTAACTAGAGTAGAGCATTGTAGCATGGCTTCAGTGAGAGTAGAAATTTTGGCATCGTCAGAGTTATGTATCTTTAGTACCTTCCCAGGCACTGTGTTTATAAACCAGTGATGACTCCCTCCCACAAATGAGTCATGTTCTGTGGTTATGTTTCCTCAGCTGATAATCATGAGCTGATTATCATTATGGCTTTTTCCTGGGCTGGTTTCAATGTTGAATTTGGTCCAAAGACCATGCTCACACGTCTATTATCTTGTAATATTCTTTGGCAATTTCATTTCTACTGGGTTGTTGGACTTTCACTTATTAATTTTCCCAACCTCATTATGCAGTACTGGTATTTACTCCTTACATGGATTGTAAATATTTTTATGGCATATTTACCATATGAAAGTAAGTTTTGTTTTCTTTTTCATAGTAAAATCTGTCAAATTTTACCTTTATTGTTTATGAATTCCATGATTTTCTTGCCAAGATTATATAATAATTATTTACATTTTGGCCTAGTATTTTTATAGTTTTTAAAAACACATATCTTTTTCAAATTCACCTGGAATTTTTTGTGTTTGTGATGAAAGACAGGACTCTCTGACGGTAGAATCAGTTATCTCAGCTAAAATTTTTATTAAATTATTCATCTTTTCTGCACTTTAGTCAGATATTTAATTCCCATTGTACATGAGTCATGTTCTCTACTCTTCCTTATTAATTCTGTTCTCTATTTTTATACCATTATCATACTATTTAATTGCTGCACATTTCTAATCATGTTTTGATTGGGAAAATTCTGTGTCTTAAATTATCTTGAAACTTCTAGCACATTTACTCTTCCAGTTTTAAAAATACCATTGGGTTTTATTTTAATTCAGTTCAGTTTTATTTTAAAAACCATTAAACCACTAGACCAAAAGATAAACTATATTATATATATATATATATATATATGTTACTATATTATTCTGGATTGACAGAGCAGATTTTGCTACCAAAAACACACAAAAAACTAACTTCCATATGGCAAATTCATCACAGAGTTAAAATACAGTTGACAGTGTCCGGAAAGTATTTGCAATATTTACTGAGCAACTTCCTATGTCAGGCTTAAGGCACTGGGCATACCTCATTGAATAACACAGGAGACATTTTCTGTCCTAGAGGCATTTACATGCATCAGGGTATGGCCAACGATAAACAATAAACATAATAGGTAATTATGTGGTCATTAGGGAGCAGGTATGCTATGGAAAAAAGATGAAAAGAAAGGGAGTTCGATATGGGAGTCAGAGCTCTGGAGTGCAGCGACAGGTTGGTTTTGAATTGTGTGATAAGAAAAAGCCTCACTAAGAAAGGGACGGTTGAAAAAAAACTTGAAGGTAGAGGATTTAGCCATGTGGATAAAGAGAATTATCTCTTTGGACTGGTGGTTAATTTATTAAATCATTTGGGGAAAGTTGATAGATTATTGATTCTTCCTATCCAGGAATCAAGTATGTCTTTCCATTTGTATAGGTCTTCTTCTAAGCCCTTCAGAAAATGTTTATATCTTTACGGATCTTGGATATTTATAGATCTTCCACACTTTCAGTTAAGTATATTCCTAGGTAATTTATGATTTTTTACTTTTGCTATTTCTGAAAAGAGAACTGTCTATTATCTTTTATAGCTTTATTTCTGGTCTATAGGAAAAGTATTGATTTTTCTTATACATCTTATATCCTTATATCTTGATACATCTTAAATTCTTATACATCTTATATTCTTATACATCTTATATCTGATTCAACTCTTATTAGTTGTAGTTTTTCAATTCATTAACAAAGTATAATTTTTCAGTTTGTAAACAAATTGTGTGGTTGTCTGTACACAGCCATATTAACTGAAAAATAAAAATAGTTGTATTGTTTTCTTGCATCTGTCCCTTTCATTTTATTTACCTATCTCAAGTATTGACTAGAATTTTAAAACTAACAATGATACTACATGTAGTAATAGGCATCTTGTTAATTACCAGTGCCTTGTTCCTGATATAAATGGGGATATTTCAAACTATTTCACCATTAAGTACTATATTAGTTCAAAGTTTCCAGTGGCTCACTTTTATCAGTTTAATGAAATTTAAGAATCAGAACCAGAGGTTAAAATGATGAGTTTTTAAAAATCATCTATTGCAATAATTATGTTATTTTGCAACTTTAAATGTAATATAATGAATTTTATGAATGAATTTAAAATTTTTGAACCGTTATTAGATTCTGGGTTAAAAAAATGTTTTTACTTATCATGAGGATACTTATTTTCAATGTAATGCTAAATTTGATTGGTTAATGTTTTATCTGCATGTTTACTTTATATTTCTTAGTGAGATTGGTCTATAATTTTCTTTTTTGAGTAATAATACAAATTATCTCTCTCGGACCTTAAATGTACTGGCCCTGAAAATTGTCTGGATATTGTACAGATTTTCTTGTTACTTGTTCAGTTTCTTCAGTGGTTACAGATATAGTCATGTGTCTAACCCTTGATTTTGCTAAAAGATCATCATCTTATTTTATCTAGATTTTTACATATTTTGGTATCAAGATATATAAATTATCCTCTTCCAATTTCTTTCCTGTTTTCATTGCCTGTTTTAGTGGGTACGAACTCTTTCTTATCTCTAATATTGCTTGTTTATTTATTCTCTCATTTTCATTTTTTTTTTTTTTTTCGGTACGCAGGCCTCTCACTGTTGCGGCCTCTCCCATTGTGGAGCACAGGCTCCAGACGCACAGGCTCAGTGGTCATGGCTCACGGGCCCAGCCGCTCCACAGTATGTGGGATCTTCCTGGACTGGGGCACGAACCTGTGTCCCCTGCATCGGCAGGCAGACTCTCAACCACTGCGCCACCAGGGAAGCCCCTCTCATTTTCTTGATCAAACTTGCCCAAAGTTTTACTATTGCATTGGCTTTCATAAGAACAAGCTTTCAGTTTTATCGATTCAGTCTGCTTTTATTATTTTGTTTTCTTTTCTTTTACTTTATTTCAATTGTCTTTATTAATATATCCCTTCCACTTTCTTTAGTCTTCTTGGTCTTCTCCTTAACTTTTAAAGTTTATTGCTTATACATATATTTTCCTTTTTAAAATTAATACAAAATATTAACAGAATAATATAAGCACAAAGATTATAAAATCAATTATTACTAAAAAGTTGATAACCAAAAAAAAAAAGAAAACAAAAAAACCCCGGAATATTTACCTGCCCCACTACTTCCCACATTCCAGTTCTATTTCTTAGAGGAAACCACTGTCAAACCTTTTAATACAGTATTTGGTCCTTACTATTCTAATCACTAAAGAATACTTCTCTTGTTATTTATTGAACTATGAGTTATAGATATTATCTATTAACTTCTATTATACTTTGCTCTGTTACAGAAACTCCATACAACTCAACATCCTCTTATACTATAATTTGGCTTAAATTATAGTCAGTATTTCAATATTTTCATGATATAAATATAGTTTGCTATTGAGTCATTGGTATTTTCTTTCTTGGGCACTTTTTATTTTTTCTGGAGTTGATATTTGTCTCACTTTTTCTTTTGTTTAGTAGTCTATGTATGCAAGGCTATGATTTTCCAAATGCTCCAAGAAAAACCTATTAATTTTTTTCCAAACTCTAAATCACAACAAATAATCTTTTCATTCCATTTCTGTCCTGGTGACTTCCTTACCCCAACTCCCCAGGCTTTCCAGGCCAATTGTAGAGCTGTTGCCAAGGGTTTCCTTTCATTCTTTTCTTCCATAAAATCCCATTTTTCCTGGATCTCATGTTTTCACTTTTTGTTTTATTCTCATTTTACTGAAGCATATTCTCTAAAATTTTCCCTGAAAAGGATGAATGAGAGGTCTTTATAGGTCTGAAATACCTCAGTATTAGGCTCATGTTTAATTGATCATTTGACAAAAGGTATGGAACTCTAGTTTAAAAATCATTTTCCTTTCATTCTGAAGGCATTTTTCCACTCTCTTCTAGCATTTGTTATTGAGGTTAAGAAGCCCAATGGTTCTCATTCCCATTTCCTTATTTTTAACCTCTTTTTGCATCTTCTTTTCACCAATAGCATTTTTGGGTTTTATAATGATGGGTGTTGCTATGAGTCTTTTTCATTCCTTGTCATGTGCTCTTTCAATCTGTAGATTGTTTTCTGCAATTGTCCTTTGCTTTTGCAAGTTTTTCTTGTAATTTTTCTTGATAATTTCCTCCCCTCTATTTCTCCAGTTTTTTCTCTAGAGCTCTTAATAGTGTGATCCACATTGTTGGATTGACCCTCCAATGTTCTATATTCTTTCCCATCATCCTTATATTTGTTTGTTTATTCATTCTTTGATTTATTTTAGTTTCTGTGAGATTTCCTTAACTTTAACTTCTAATTCTTCTACTGAATTCATAATTTTTAATAGCATAATTCCAATTTCCAAGAGGTCTTTTTAATCTGCTAATTATGCTTTTTCACTATTTATCAACATATTGCTTTCATTTATCTCTTTGGTAATAATGGTTATTTTGAAACTTTCTTCTGCTACCCACAAATTATTTTGGGATCCTATTTCCTTGTTTTTTGGTGGATTTCCTCTTCATTTAGTTGGATTTCCCAAAATGTTTAAAGGTCATTGGCTGTCTCATCATATTTAAGATTTAGACACTATGATGCTGATTGGAAGCTTTTTGTACATAGGCAAGTTAGTTGAATGGTGGAGGGATGATAAAATGCCATTTTTGTTAAAGGACCCTCAGATGTTAGCATCCCAAATTCACACCAGACTGGAGAATCCCTTTTCTTACTGCTGGCATTTGGATGAGCAGTATCAACATCATCTTCCTGTTCTCAGTCCCTCTCCTCTCCCCTCCTCTCTTGTGCTGTACTATTCTTGATATCTTCAAGGTCTAGACCTCAATGGATCAAGTCCTCTGGAATATGCACCTTCAGTGTCATGGGGGCAGTTGTCGTGACCCAGTAGCTTGGCTGCATAGTGGAGAAGGACCCAAGTGTCCAGCTACTCTCTGAAGGGACTTTCAAGCCATCTCCTGATGTCAGCCCCAAGGCTCAGTCAAACCCTTCACCCTCCCTCTGTCATTTGGAGCCAAGCTTGACAGAGGTTCTGAGTGAATTGCACACTATTTGTTGGCATTATTGCCTATAGGTACTTGGATAATAATTTAAACTCTTCAGTTAAATCAAGTGCTTTTCAACTTTACAAAATAATTGAAACTCTTCAGCTAAAGTTTGCTCTCCCTCCTTGTCAATCAATAGCATATTAATACATTTACTGGCATTCTAATAGTTTGGGGAGATAGAAAGTATAAATACCTGTGGTCAAATGCCAAGTAGTCACTTTTCCTTGTTTTCTAATAAATGCAGTTGAAGACTGGATTGTGCTAGGAGTAACATAGGGCACAAAACACATTTTTGCGTGAGGTTTTCTCATTATTTCTAAACTCTTTGTCATTTCAATTTTGCCATCTCTTTTATCTGAAGAGTTACTAGACTGTTCTGTGTGGTTATTTTCAATTTTAAAATGTTTTTTTTTGGCTTTCATTTTCTTATTAATTTCTAGTTTTATTAAAATGCAGTCAGAGAATATGGTCTGTATGATTTCTGCTTTGGGGATTATTGTGATTTTTCTTTGTTGTTTATGTGTTGCCAAGTTTTCCATTATTCCATGGATATTTGAAAATGATGTGAATTTACTTTCGTTGGATATATATACATATTATATCTAAAGTGGATTGTGCTATTATGTTAATTATGCTATTCTTACTCATTATGTACTTACATCTCATCTTCATCTCTCAAATTTTGAGAGCAGTAACTAATTTGCCCATGTTATGCTTGTGGTTTTATTAATTTGTCCCTAAAATTATACTTTTTTTTTGTCTGATATGTTAGTAGGGGTTTAAAGGTTTGTAAATGATTACACTACAACAATGAAGCTGTAAGACATCATGAGTGAAAGAAGGCATTCACAAAAGGCCATACATTTTATGATTCCACTTATATGAAATGTCCAGAATAGTCAAATCCATAGAGGCAGAAAGTAGATTAGTGGTTACCAGGAGCTGGGGGGAGCAGGTAATCGGGGGTGACTGTTAATGGCTATGGGGTTTTGTATTAGTCACAGTTCTCCAAAGAAACAGAACCAAGTAGGGTAGATATAGATATAGATATAGATTAGATTAGATTAGATTAGATTATTATATTTATATATTGGTTCACATGATTACAGAGACTGAGAAGTCCCAAGATCTTCCGGTTGAGCTGGCAGCTGGGGTCCCTGGGGATCCGGTTGTTTAGTTGCAGTCTGAAGGATGCAGGCTCAAGATGTAGGAAGAGCTGGTGTTTCAGTTTGAGTCCTTCAACTGATTGGATGAGACCCACTCATATTAGGGAGAGCAATTTGCTTTACTCAGTCTGTGAATATTTATCTCATCCAAAAACACCCTCACATGGGACTTCCCTGGTGGCACAGTGGTTAAGAATCTGCCTGCCAATGCAGGGGAAACAGGTTCGAGCCCTGGTCTGGGAAGATCCAGATGCCGTGGATCAACAAAGCCCGTGCACCACAACTACTGAGCCTACACTCTAGAGCCCACAAACCACAACTACTGATGCCTGTGCACCTAGACTCCATGCTCCACAACAAGAGAAACCACTGCAATGAGAAGCCCGTGCACCGCAACAAAGAGTAGCCCCCGCTTGCCACAACTAGAGAAAGACTGTGCACAGCAACGAAGACCCAATGCAGCCAAAAATAAATAAATTTATTTAAAAAAAAAAAAAACACCCTCACAGAAACACTCAAAAAAAAGTTTGACCAAATATCTGGGCGCCCCATGGCCCAGGCAAGTTGGGTTTCTTTTTGGGATAATGAAAATGTTCTAAAATTAGATAGCGGTGGTGGTCCACAACTCTGTGAATATACTAAAATCACTGAATTGTACACTTTAGAAGGATGAATCAAGTGATATGTAAATTAAATCTCAATAAAGCTGTTTAAAAATAAAGGCAATACAGACTAAAAAACTCAAAAACAAAAGCAAATACAAGAGTGGGCAGGATCCTAACAGTGATGTGGGTGCCATGAGATGTTCATCTAGAAATTCCATCCAGTACCTTATTTCTCAAAGTGTGGTCCATAGACCAGCAGCCTGGGCATCACTGAGGAGCTTGTTAGAAAAGCAGAATCTCAGGCCCCACCCGAGACCTGCTGACTCAGAATCTGCATTTTAACAAAATCTTCAAGGGATTCGTATAACCATTAAAGTGAGAAGTTCTGATTTGGTGGTCTTAGTTTTACTTACCGGTTTATTTTGAACAATGGAATAATTTATTAATCAACATCTCACACTGAAGCTTGATCTAAAAAACAGTGAAAAGAGCATCTCTGGTTGAAGAGAGCCAGGGAGCCCCGAGCCCACCTGCCTGCCCTCACCGTAGGCAACTCACAGACCCCCTCCCCCAGGAACACAATACCAGTGGGCCAGCTCGCTCTCTCTCTTTTAAGTAAAGTTTATAATAATATTAGTAGGCAGAGTAACAGGACAATTTTCTCTCTTGGGAAAATAAAAGAAGAAGAAGAAAGAAGGAAAAGAAGTCCTAAAATAGACTACCTCCTCTGCTCCCCGGAGCCCACTGCCTCACCCAGACTGTCCTTCCCCACAGTGGCCCATGGTCCATGCTGCACTTCACCTGACAGCGTGGAGCCGCCTGTCCTAGTGCACAGTGCAAGGAAGAGACATTTCCCAGCACCTGTGTGTCTGTGGCCTCCTCCAGCCAAACCCCACAGTTGAACCGTTGGAAATGCACTGACCTTCCCGTAGGAGATGACACCCTTTACTCATAGCGTTCACTGGGCAATCAGATGCCATCCCAGTGACATTCTTCACAGCTGCTGGCCACAGCCTTTTAATTTCTCTGGTATTTCACCGGGGTGAAGCGGCCTCTGGCTATAGCATGTTTGTTGGTGTGAGCAGAGCTGGGCTCATCTTATGCTCCCCTTAGTCCAGGGTTTCACACCAACTTGTAGTCTGAGGGCAATGGAGCTACAGTACAAAATGTTCTCCTTCCATCTTCTGTTTGTGCTTTGAATTTTTATGCTCCTTTTGAGTGGCTTTTTGTCAACAGAATATCACAGGACACGACTCTGCATGGAACATGTCATTTTACAGATCACTAAAATAAGACCTAGAAGATCATGCAACTTGGAAATATTTGAGTCAGGTTGCCTTCTGAACTCAGTCTTTCTGATTCCAGATGGCTTTGTCCTGGACAAACATTGTCCAAGGATTAGATTCTTCAGCTCATAACAGGTCAAAGTCTGACAACAAGTCTCCCAAGTCACAGGAAATCCTCCTGCATCTTTTTTTCTTCTAGTTTTATTAAGAGATAAAGGACATACAGCACTGTATAAGTTTTAGGTGTGCAGCCAAAAATAAATAAATAATGATTTGACTTATATACATCATGAAATTATTATCACAATAAGTTTAGTGAGCATCCATCATCTTGTATAGATACAATATTAAAGAAATAGAAAAAAAGTATTTTTCCTTGTGATAAGAACCATTAGGATTTGCTCTCTTAACAACTTTCACATATAATATACAGCAGTGTTCATTCCACTTACCATGTTGTACATTACATCCCTAGGACTTATTTATCTTAGAACTGGAAGTTTGTACCTTTTGACCACCTTCATCCAATTCCCCCTCCCCCACCCCCACCTCAGGTAACCACAAGTCTGATCACTTTTTCTATGAGTTTGTTTGTTTTTGAAGAATAATTGACCTACAACTGTTAGTTCCTGATGAACAACATAGTGATTCAATATTTCTACATATTACAAAATGTTTAACCTGCTAAGTCCAGTTACCATCTGTCACCATACAAAGACATTACGTAGTTATTGACTATATTCTCCACACTGTACATTTCATACCCGTGACTCACTTATTTTGTAACTGCAAGTGTGTACCTCTTAATCTCCCTTACCTATTTCTCTCTCCCCACAGCTCTTCCCTGTTTGGCAACCACCTGTTTGTTCTCTATTTATGACTCTGTTTCTGTTTTGTTATGTTTGTTTATTTGTTTTGTTTTTTAGATTCCACATATAAGTGAAATACAGTATTTGTCTTTCTCTGTCTGACTTATTTCACTTAGTATAATATCCTCTAGGTACATGCATGTTGTCACAAATAGCAAAATTTCATTCTTTTTAATGGCTAAGTACTATTCCATTGTGTATATATACCACATCTTCTTTATCTATTCCTCTATCAACAGGCAATTAGGTTGCTTCCATATCTTGTTAAAATGACTATACCCCCAAGACAATCTACAGATTCAATGCAATCCCTATCAAAATACAATTTTTTTTCACAGAACTAGAACAAATAATCCTAAAATTTGTGTGGAAAGACAAAGACCCCTAAAAGAGAAAACAATCTTGAGAAAGAACAAAGCTGGAGGTATCAGGCTCCCTGACTTCAGACTATGCTACAAAGGTACAGTCATCAAAACAGTATGGTACTGGCACAAAACAGCCACATAGGTCAATAGAACAGAATAGAGAGCCCAGAAATAAACCCACACTTATGGTCAATTAATCTATGACAAAGGAGGCAAGAATATACAATGGGGAAAACACAGTCTCTTCAATAAGTGGTGTTATTGCAGCATTATTTGACATCCTCTAGCATCTTTTTTAAAACGATGGATTTAAAAACAATATCCAAAAAGATGTAACCATGCAACCATCCTTTTATCCCTTTCCAAAATTCCTTTGTGTGAGGTATCATGGAAGAAAGTGGTGACAAATATCTCCACGTGTAGATTTTGGAATCAAAGCAAGGCCATGCTGGAGAAATCATGGGTACTTATATAAGAACTATAACAGTTTTTCAGTGTCCACATCCTTCTGGTGTCAGCCTTTTGAGTCACTTAATATTTGTCACTGGGAGGAAAGACGTTCATCTAGGACCAGAGACAAAAAGCTATTTTTGGTGGAGTAAGTGGAAACCTTCTATGATGCCCAAAGTCACACTTTGAGTCTCAGATTCTGCTGTCAGGTTCTCCATCTTTCCATCATGGAAGTGTTTGGCTTTAGGTATTTCATCATAGTGGTAAAAGTATGCCCTGCCCGAAGAGAGGACAAAAACATCACAAACAAGTGAGAGAGATTTTCCCACTACATAAAGGAATAAACTATTATTTTGGCGAGTCCTCTATCCTAAATGACATAGCAAGGCTATATCATCCTGATGTATGTGCTTAAGGATTCCTGTGCTTCCTTATAATTGCTTTCCCAGCAGCTCTTCCCTGTAAACTCTGTGAAGATGAAGGTTTGGTCTTATTCAGAGCACTAGTCCTCAAGTCCTGTGCCCAAGACACCCAATAAAAATTAGTTAAATGAGTGATCTTTGAGTCTATTTTCTGTTATTGTAAAAATATTGGTTAGAACTATTGTTAATGTTATTTCCAAGTAACCAAAACACATGAAGCTGAAGCAAGACAGAAAATTTATTCCCAGGAGCAAACTGAAGCCAGAGGGTCTCTCTCTCTCCACCTCTTTCTTACCTCCTCTTCTTTCAATTCCTGTCTGTTCCTTTGCTCACTTTTCTTTCCCACCATGAACAAGCTTTCTCTGTCTCAGTCTGCAGGTTCACATGTCTTCATTCCAGGTACGTGGGAAAAATCAGAGATTTCATTTCCAATGTTAAATTTCTGAAGGAAGGATTTATGGGGTGACTGACCCCCCCTGGCTGAGTGAGTGGGAGCACATTGTGTCTGGCTGCTTTCTCCATGGTCGTCTGTGTGCGTCTGCTGCAGGGCAATTCCTAAAAAAAGATCTGCTTCAGGTGCTTTCTACTTATTCTTTTGTGTGATCTATTTGTTCATTTTGTTATTTTTTCCCATTTTTTCTCTTCTTGGGTCTTTTCTTTCTCTTACCAATACTTCATATACTAAACATGTTAATCCTTTTATTTTGTTTTTTGAAACATTTTTCCAGTTGTATCAGCCACAAGTCAGTGCAGAAAATAGCAATCATTCTAGATATTTTAAACAGAAAGGGATTTAACACAGAGAATTAGGTGCTTGTAAAATCCCTGGAAGTTCTGTACAGACATCCTATAGGCTGGGCCTCCAGTGAATGACTCCTGCAATATCACAGAACTGATTCTTAAAAGTTTCTACGACATCTGCCACCATCAGGAAGGACCCTCCACTGCAGTTGTGACCCAAGAATCAGGAAGCCACCACCATCACAACACAAGTGTCTCCTGACAACCATGAAGGTGGAGGTTAGACATGAATGCTGTTCCAGAAGACCCATAGCTAAAAACATAACAAAACAAGTAGTCAAATGAACTTCCACCTGCACATCCTCACAGGAATGCATTAATGAGTGAATCTAATTTGAATCTACCACCCTGGCTGCAAAGGGGCCTGGGAAATGTCTTTGTTTACCTTTTGACCTCTGAAGTAGAGGAAGGCACGTGATCAGGAGGTGGGGAGAGATTCTAAGTGTCCCTCGACCATGTCTAACACACACACGCAGAGTATGTTCAGATTTAAATGTTACATAATCAAATTGGTCAGTCTTTCTCTTTGTAATTTTTTCTATTGCTTCAAAGCTTACAAAGTCATTGCACTCCAGAGAGGTTTAATAGTATTACATTCTGGTTCCTTCTTATCTTCTTATTGATACTGTCATTCGAAATGAAGATGAATGTGGAAGCACAAAAGTGAAAATGTTTGTTGGGGAATAGTAGATTTTTTGTTGTTGCTGAAAATTGTATTCAACATTATTGTTTTTACAATTAAAAAGAAGATGATAAAAAAGTAACAATATGCAGACTGATTCAAATCTACTTTGGATTTCTGGTTACTGTACATGATTTGCTGTGGGCAAATCATGTCCTAGAATAGGCACCAGTTAACTCTGATGTGCAGTGTTTAATACAGAGGTGAGAAGTTATCCTCAACTTTGAGCTCTCACAAAAGTACAGCTTTGTTTGTTCTCAAAGGACAGCTGGTGGGGCAGAAGCCCACAGCATCAGGAAAAACAAGGCAAGTCAGAACTCATAATCATTAAGTGATATTCTCTATCTCATGTGAAGCTTAATTCAGAAATGATTCTTTCAACAAGGACCTACTGTATAGCACAGGGACCTCTACTCAATATTCTGTAATAACCTATACGGAAAAGAATTTGAAAGAGAATGGATATATTTATGTATAGCTGAATCACTTTGCTGTGCACCTGAAACTAACACAACATTGTAAGTCAACTATACTCCAATATAAAATAAAAATTAAATAAAAAAAAAAAGATTCTTCTTTTCTTGTAAGATTTTAACTTGAGGCTTTCCAAAACCTTTAATTCTTTAAAAACAAAGTCAGACTCCCCTAAACTCTCAGAATGCACTTCTTTTGTTCAGTAGTTAGAAGAAATCCCCCCACCCCACCACACAGAGATTTGTTTTCATCACAACACACAGGCCATGCTCTGCCTTCTCCTTGCAACGGCTGGGGGGCTGGAAGCCAATGTAAGGAAATGTTTTCCAAGCAGTATCTGTCTCCCCACAAGTCCTGGGGCTGCAGCTGGCCCTGTGGTCCTTGGATTCCCCTCAGCACTACAGTTGGTTGGTTTAGTCAATTGAGGGCCCACCCCAGCTGTTGCATCCTTGAGGAAATCAATCATCTCTGCTGTGCCTTTCAGTAAGACTCTGTTGAGCAACTTTCACCCGTCTTTGTTGTGGACAATTATGTAAGCTTAGCCCTTTTGTGTGGTCTGCAGGGGAAAGAAAGTCATTGAGGCTGTGTCCAAGACAGAGTTTCCCAATCTTTACTAAACATCAAAATAACCTTCAGAGTTCAAAAAATAATAATATAGATATACCCAGAGATTCAGATTCAATGGTCCGGGATGATACCCAGGCATCAGGCTTTTTAAGTTCTCCCAGCAATTCTATTCTTCAGTCAGGGTTGAGAACCTCTGCACAAAAAAAAAAAAAAAAAAAAAAAAAAAAAAAATTGCCTAGCTCCAATGACTACTTTGTTCTCATTTGCCTGAGATTTGTCTGGTTTCTTGTTTTAATACTGTCTCACGGCCCAGGAACCCTTCAGTCACAAGTAAACCAATACAGTTGGTCACCCTAAGCCTAGAAATCTCTCCTCAGATTTCTCCCAAGAAAGCCTGAGTCACATAAATGCGCAGGTTCTGTAATGATGCAGGAGACCCACACTGGTTTACAGGCCCAAAGTCCAGGTTGCAGCTCTTCTGATGCCCACCCCCTCCTGCACCAGCTGTGGCCCGGGGGTCACTCAGCTCTTCAGGGAGAGGGTTTCCTCCATCTTCTGCTCCCTCACTTCCATGTCATGGGGATCAAATGACTGTGCGCAGAACAGAAGGGGAAACTGAGGCTGGAGGAGGCCACTGGGTCACTGATTTGGTAAGAGCTGTGCCCTGACTCTCAGTCCTGGCCACCTTCTGCTGTGGCTGCTGGCGGGACGCGAGGAACCCCCAACACCAGGGCTCACGAACCCCCACCCCAGGCTGAGAGCAAAGCAGCGAGCCTCCCGCCTTCCACACACTCCCTCAGTGTAGACATTTAATGGATAGTTTTCTTTGCTGTTCATCTGGAACTAAGGCCATCTTTACAATGTGTTCGGAGGAGACAGCTCCATTTGTCCCAAGTTCTAGGTCCTGGGCGTGGGGGGTGGGGGGAGTTAGATTGTGCCTGAGGGTCTCTTGAAGGGAAGGTTCCAGCTCCTCCCACTTACCCCAGTCCTGTGATGTGGCCCAAGAATACGCATGGCCTCTCTTTGAGAAATGCTGTAGGAGAGCTTTGTAGCTGATATTTTTTCATGTTTTATGTTTCTGAAATAAAGATGAATATGTTTTATGTCATGCTGTTTTCATTTTATCCCCAAACTGCCCCTAAATTAATGGCATTTCATAACCTGAAAGGAGCTATTAGTATCCAGCAAATCAAAATATTCCTTTTAATCCCAGCAGCAGCCTTGTGCAGTAAGTAGCTTTTAGAAGATGGATCTTGGCCTGATGCCGCCAAGAGTCACCTCCAGGGCAGGAACCCCGGCTGCCCTCCAGGGCAGTAGAACGTGCCCCCTCCCCTCCTCCCCTGGGACCACTTGTCCTGCATGGACCCAGGTCTGCAGCTCAGACGCTATTTTTGGAAGTTATTATCCAGCCCCACTCTCAAACTCTTCCATCTCAAAATTAAGCTACATGTACCGCAAAATTACAGTGACCTTAAAACCGTGTTCTGTTCACATCTATAGTAGCTTCCTATCATCGGCCATCCCAGCAACAGAAACTTGGGACCAACAGACACTTCTGTGACTCAGGAAGAGAAGAGGGGCCCACAGCTCTCTGAGGTGTCCCTGAGGAGTCCAAGTACTGCCTGTCTTACATCCAAAGTTATTTGCCTTTTGACCACACACTCTCACAATAGAATCTTCAAATAAACTTACTTTTTAAAAACTTACTTTCAAAAATAAATAAATAAGGGCAACTAGCACCTTGTTTAAGTGATGTTCTCATCACAGTTTGAGCAACTTGATAGAATCAACTTGCCTGTCTGGGGATGAAGGAACAGAAAGAAACAGATTTTTAAGATAATTATTCATAAGACGTCAACTCTCATAACACAGTTTCTTGATTATCTACCGACCTGAGGGGCTCTTGCTCTGCTCTCAGAATAATGTGTGACATAGTGACATCTGGATGGTCAATGGTCATGAGATATTTAGTGGGTGAGAGAGAAGGCTGGACAAGTAAGTCCAGCCTCAACTCCCCTTTGTCTGTGATCTGTTGGGACAATTCATGTAACATTTCAAGAGGTGCTTGGTAACATGAACTGAGTGTCTAAGATCCTAATCATTTATGGCCTAGGTGATAGGGGGCAAAAGATGAAAATGACCCAAGGAAAACATAGATTCTCTTGAGGGAAATTTTTAAGCATGGGAGGAAGTGCAGAATAAGAGAAAATGGCTGCCAGGCAAATTTCAAATCGCCCCCCTTGTCAGTGTTCTGGCTGTGTGACCCTGGAAAAGTTACTTAAACTCTCTGAGCCTCTTTTCCTATCTTAAAAATGAGATAAAATGCCTCCAAGGACCATGGTGATGATGAAATGGAATAATTCACATAAACTATCTTGTGCATAAAAACATTATCAGAGTGATACTCAATAGTGAGATTTAAATATTAAATCATTATTTTATTTATGTTAAAAATTATCTTTCCATTTTGAACTCCTGACTTCCAAACATGTTTTGTTGAATATTGTATTTTATGTGGCATTTTTTTTTTTTTTTTTTTTTTTAAAGCCACACCACACGGCATGCAGGATCTTAGTTCCCTGACCAGGAATCGAACCCATGCCCCCTGCATAAGGACGGTGGACACTGAACTGCCAGGAAAGTCCCCATGTGTGTTGTTTTAAAGAACATAATGTGAGTAGAAATTCTGATTTAGAGAAATGTTCTGTGATTCTCAAAAGGCAATGACATTATTATACTTTTTAAAAATTCCTAGTGGATTTTATTTTAATTAATTTTAATCTTATTTTCTTGGGATAAATATTCATGTGTGTATGTGCATACATTTTAAAAAATTTTTATTGGAGTATAGTTGATTTAGAATGTTGTGCTAGTTTCAGGTATACAGCAAAGTGAATCAGTTATGCATATACATATATCCACTCTTTTTCAGATTCTTTTCCCATATTATGTTTGATTTGAAGTTGTCTTCCAGGTTGGTTTCAGAGGGCTCAGGTCTTCCTCATGCTTCTGCCACAAGTGAGCTAAGTGGCCCTGAGGGAAACAACCTATGTGTGATGGAGTGCTCATCTCATCTGTAATTTCGGTACTCTGACCTCCCCACCCCCTGCCCCGACAGAGTTGCCGGCAGGACTAAGAGAAGAGAATGGACTTGAGGACACGGGGAGGGGGAAGGGTAAGCTGGGACAAAGTGAGAGAGTGCCATGGACATATATACACTACCAAACGTAAAATAGATAGCTAGTGGGAAGCAGCCGCATAGCACAGGGAGATCAGCTAGGTGGTTTGTGACCACCTAGAGGGGTGGGCTAGGGAGGGTGGGAGGGAGGGAGACGCAAGAGGGAAGAGATATGGGAACATATGTATATGTATAACTGATTCACTTTGTTATAAAGCAGAAACTAACACACCATTGTAAAGCAATTATACTTCAATAAACATGTTAAAATATATATATATGAAAGTGTGAAGCACTGTAAGCGTGAGAAAGATCCTGGAGAGTCCAGTGAACTCTTGACACGTGTTTACATACGTGGGCTTAGGGAACTAAGTGTCTGTTGAATACACATACTCTAGAGCCCCAGAGAGATCTCCTGGAGACACCAACTTGGAACCAAGACTGCCTCATGGACCCCACCTGTCTCCCTCCATATTTTACAGGGAGGTTGCTGTGTTTTGGCTCATACCCTGGGCTGAGCTTCAGGTGGAGCCAGTGGCCCCACACCCTGTGCCCTGACACTACCCACAAGGTCATGGAATAAGTCCCACCCAAAGAGCACCAGTTATAGGTTGATGAATTTCCACCACATAATTGTCATCCTTGCCCCCCACCCAGGGACCCGCTTTAGGAAGAAGTTCAGAACCTCTAAGTTCAAGGGCCACCCGAGAAGGTAATACTGAACTGACTATTCTCTCTGTCTCAACTTTCAAAAACCAGTGAAGAAAATGGATTCATAGGAAAGATATTCAAAGGGCCATGCTACCCATTTGGCTGTCTAAATCATGGCTCTTAATCTTTCCATATGTGAGTATTCTTTATTAACCCCAAACTGTTGCTAGAACAGTAGTTTTATTTAGTGACCATTGATTAAGAAAATATAGAGTGATAATCAAAAATACTAACCACTACCATGAATTCAAAAATAGTATCAAAAACATATCTATACCTGTAAAGACAGCCATACATATTTGTGTGAGATCTATTTATTTGGTCTGCAGGCAATGTGTGCTGAAGAAACTCTGAGGAAAGGTACTGAGGTCTCCATGGGGGTTTTGGACCCTGGTTGAGGATCACTGCTCTTAGTTTAAGAATGTCAGGTCCATGACCTCCTTAGCTTTGCTCCAACAGGAGTGTTTGACTCTGCTGTAGTTGAATGTGTTACCCTGAGATTTTATGGAAGTGTGAATATTGACTGTTATGTTATCTAGTACCACTTATAAGCAGACAATGAATTTCTTTCAGAATTTAATGCCAGGAAATGCTTATATTTCCTGAAGAACTAGTATATCATTTTCGTTTTTGTCAGTGTTGTTCTGGTTGTTGTGTCAGTGTGGTTAGGGACATTATTTTGAAAGTTAAAAGAAATAGGACTGGTACTCCTGAAACTAACACAACATTGTAAACCAACTATACTCCAATATAAAATAAAAATTAAATTTAAAAGGTTAGAAGGCCTTTAAAGACCCCTGAGGGCTCTTAAAACGAGTCAAGAGACAACTTGCAAAAGATTCCACTGGTCAATAATCAGAATGAATTGAAATATATTAGATATGTATAAGTCCATGAGTTTGACATCTTTGGAGGATGCTGGGGAATCAATTATTATTTTAAAATCTGGTAAATAAAGAGAAAGAAAGAAAGAAAGAAAGAAAGAAAGAAAGAAAGAAAGAAAGAAAGAAAGAAAAAGAAAAAGAAAGGTTGTTGAAGTTAATGAGCACCCAAAGCTGCAGTGAATCAGGGTCTCCTACACTGAGTTGCACATGCAGAAAGGGAATGTGAAAACTGGCATTTTCTCCTTCCTATTTGTCCGTGTTGGACATTCCCTTTATTCACGTCGTGATACTCTTTCTGGTATTCCATCATGCTAAAGCACAAATAAAATTGCTCTGTTTCTCAAGATATAACTGTCTGGCATTAGTGTATGGTTCTGATTGCATAATGAGAATTGTTGAGGCAAGTGATAAATGAATAAAAGGATTCTGCCTGCCTGCCCAGACAGAGACTTCTGGAGTGGCAGGTCAGTGTCTGATTCTTTTTTTTTAATTGAGGTGTAAATGACATACCATATTATATTAGTTTCAGGTGTATAACACAATGATTTGATATTTGTGTATATTGTGAAATGATCACCACAATAAGTCTAGTAATCAGTGATTGCTGTCAGAGCTGACAGGACTTTTGAAATGGACTCACACTAACCAAACTCAAGAGACTGATGTATAATCAGAATGCTGGCATGTGATTTCACAATAGGGGAGGCATCCATCCAGTGAAGAATATCAGTGTCCATCATCCAGCACACTGCCTTTGCAGTGTTAAAGAATTTGGGGGTCAAATTACTCATCTAAACTTGGCTGGTGGGCTTCCCTGGTGGCGCAGTGGTTGAGAGTCCGCCTGCCGATGCAGGGGACACGGGTTCGTGCCCCGGTCTGGGAAGATCCCACATGCCACGGAGTGGCTGGGCCCGTGAGCCATGGCCGCTGAGCCTGCACGTCCGGAGCCTGTGCTCTGCAGTGGGAGAGGCCACAACAGTGAGAGGTCCATGTACCGCAAAAAAAAAAAAAAAACTTGGCTGGTAATTACTGAGTTTGACGAATAGAATCAGTCATTTCTGGTCAATTTATTTCTCCTTTTCATGCACTATTCCTAGAACATTCTTAAGGGCCCTCTTCAAGACAATCTACACACTTGTTTTTGTCCTTCTTAATCGGATTTCTACCACATTTCCATCCAATGTGAAGTGCCCTTACCTCTTTGGTTGACTTCACACAGAAGCAGACCCTGCAAGAAGGAATCAGTTCAAATCATTTATTTGGAGAGGAGATTGCAGGAACCACTAGTAAGAGTTAGGAAGTAAGACAAGAAAGGGAAAGAAACCATTGCAGGCTGTGTTAAGGGGTAGGTTATTACTGTGAGCACCTGGGTCTCAATCCCACTGGGAACTTGTGGGGAATGATGTAGAACACTCCTGAGAATATCTGCACTTGAGGACCGAGGAAGCTGGGAGTTTCCCTTCCAACTCCATCCACTATTTGCTGAGGGATGCTCCCCAAGACATCTTTTCCCCAGAACTTTTGGCCTTCCCCACCATGAGCTTAGCATACCATAGAGCATTCACTAGTATAGAGTCACAGGTGCTCGCAGCAGGTGAATAGGTGTGGTGAGTGGTCAGGACACATGCAAGGCGTTGCACAATCTGCTAACATCCCACAGGGCATGATTTGTATCAAGTCATTTTAGAGATGGTTGGCTTCCCGGATAAAACCATAATTCAAAAAGATACATGCAACCCAGTGTTCATTGAAGCACTATTTACAATAGCCAGGACATGGAAGCAACCTAAATGTCCATCAACAGAGGAATGGATATAGAAGATGTGGTACATATATACAATGGAATATTACTCAGCCATAAAAAGTAATGAAATAGTGCCATTTGCAGAGATGTGGATAGACCTAGAGACTGTCATACGGAGTGAAGTAAGTCAGAAAAAGACAAACAAGTATCATATAATATTGCTTATATGTGGAATCTAGAAAAATGGTACAGATTAATTTACTTGCAAAGCAGAAATACAGACACAGATGTAGAGAACAAACTTATGGATACCAAAGTGGGGAGGGGAGGTGGGATGAATTGGGAGATTGGGATTGACATATATGCACTACTATGTATAAAATAGATAACTAATGAGAACCTACTGTATAGCACAGGGAACTCTACTCAATGCTCTGTGGTGAACTAAATGGGAAGGAAATCCAAAAAAGAAGAGATATATGTATATGTATAACAGATTCACTTTGCTGTACAGCAAAAACTAACACAACATTGTAAAGCAACTATACTCCAATAAAAAATTTGTTTAAAACTAAAGATGGTTGGCTCATAATTTACATATGACTGTTCAGGTATTAGATACAAGATATCAAGGCAGGTTTTCCTGAATTCCTGGACAGAACCCTAAAAACTTGTATGACTATTTTCTTAAGACAGTTGCAAAATCTTTTAAACTTTATGTCCTGCCTAATTATCAGAGTTTCCAAGTTGTTGAGGTGATGAAACAAGATAGAGGATGCAGAATAGAAACATGGTTGATGGCAATGTATTAGTGTTCCACTGCTGCTATAACGAATTACCACAAATATGGCAGCCAAAACAACACACATATTTGTTATCTCATGGTTCCCATGGGTCAGAAGTTCAGGGACAGCTTATAATGGTCCTCAGCTCAGGATTGCATATGGCTGTGATCAAGGTATCAGTCAGGCTGCACTTCTATCTGGGGAAAAATTCTGCTTCCAAGCTTATTCAGGTTTTCGGCAGAATTCATTTCCTCGCGGCTATGTGATGGAGGGGGGCCCTGGCTCTTTGCAGCTGTCAGCTAGAGACTATACCCAGGTCCTAGAGGCCACGCACATTTTTTTGCCATGTGGGCTTCCTCAATATGGCAGTTTACTTCGTCAAGTCAGCAAGAAGAATCCCTGCTAGGAAGGAATTTTATAATATCATCACATCATAGTATCATCACAGGGATGACAGTCTATCACCTTTGCCATATAATGTAACCTAATCAGGAAGTGACATCCATCACTTTGGACATACTCTGTTGGGAGGGAGCAAGTTCCAGGTCCCGCATACACTCACAGAAAGGAGATTACACAAAGGAGTGGACTCAGGAAGTGAGGAATCATTGGGGGGGGGTCCCCTTAAATCTGTCTGCCACAGACACATGGTGAGTACTCAGTCAATATTAATTTGCTTCCCTTGATTTGGACTCTTCCAGGCCTGCATATATTATTACTGTCATAGTGTATTTAGGCCAGAATAAAGACTCGTGATGGACATGGATTCTCTGGGATTGAGAACACAATGCAGACATGACAGCTCCATGGTGACAACAAGCACTGTCAGATCCCATTACCTGCCCGTGCACAGTTATCAAACATTTAATGTGGTGAAATGTTATGGCCACATCACAGTCAGCCTGAGCTGATGGTTTTAATTTGAGTCTAAGGCTAGAGCTATGCTGATGGTTTTTACTACTGGCTAGACCTGGGGGGTGGGGGGTGTCACATTTCCATGAGTTCCTGTTATCAAGAAGGAGTCTTTGTTCCCTCTTCATCTTGAAATTTTCAAGCAAGTGAAAGCTAGTATTTACCAGGTGGAAAAAACTGTCATTAGACATTAGTCCTTTGCATTTTATATTAGATGAGATTCTGAGTGAGTTATGAAAATATAGGGGTTGGCACATTCAGGCTCTGGGAACTCTAAGTAGCAATTGAAATTTGGCTTTCCTAAGGACTTGATGAAAATAAAAGAGCTCATACAAATCCACAGGCAGCAGCTCCCAAGAAGTCACCTGAGTATAGGCTGCAAAAATGCTTTATGTTCATACAACTACCACTGACCCTTGAACAACACAGGTTTGAACTACCTGGGTTCACTTATATATGGTTTTTCATTTACCACCACAACCCCACCCCTGCTGGTGTATCTCCAAACAAATGACTTGGCAGTCAGCCTTTCCTGCATCAAGAAACATTCATGACTTAAGTTTGAGGATCATATTCTTGGAGTGACCTCTGTTGATTTTGGAGAGATTGGGCCTGTCTTATGAATGGTGATGATATTGCAAATATATATAGATTGAGGAATCCATAAGAAAAGTACTGCAATTTTTAAAATATCTTTTTCTATGAACTCAGAACCTGAGAAGTCTGGGGTTGTCATGTTGTTGGAAAAAACAAACGTTGTGAAGAAGACAAACACTATCTTAGAAGTTCCAGTTGGTGAAATTCTGTGGTCCACATACAGATTCCTTGATGATGCCATAGGTGGAAAGGGTCCAGTTGGTTATAAAACCCACAGGAAACTTGATCCAAAAGGCACTGGGAACATTCCCCAGTGTCTGTGCAGACCACCAGTAAGGTTGTAAATAACTTGGAACTGATTTGGCTGTGATCAACTGGAGTTGGTTACTGGTGACAAACTCTCAGAACATCCATTTTTGTTGACGTTATTATTAGCCAGTTATGTTTAATGTCTATGTCTTAATACTGATTGTAAGACATCAAGACTATCCCAGTTGATGAAGAGGCTTACAGACTTAGGTGTCATGGGGTACACCACTGTGATCTCAGCCACTCCTTCTGATAGTCTCCTTTCTGCCCTCGGTACCTAGCTCTATAGTCTGATTTTTTGTTAGATCATTTCATGGATGATGGAAAGCATATTCTACTCATCTGTGAGGACTTACTCAAACAGGACTTCTCCAAACAGATATCCTTGGTTTTGAGGTTCATGCTGGGGATCTGTTCTACTAACAATAATAAATATTGACAGAAGAGTTAGAATGAGTGAGGTATTGGCGGCAAGCGTCCTGGCTCCTCTCCCAGGCATTGAAACAAAGACTGATGCTATGTCTTCTTCCATTTTTTAAAATGTCATTTTCATCATGGATTTACAGATCTCCTGGTGAGTAGAGCTGTCTATAAAAGAATCCACCCTACCTTTAGATTAGATAAAGAAAATGTGGTACATATATACAATGGAATATTAGCCATACAAAAGAATAAAACAATGCCATTTGCAGCAACGTGGATGGACCTAGAGATTATCATCCTAAGTGAAGTAAGTCAGACAGAGAAAGGTAAATATCATATGATATCACTCATATGTGGAATCTAATTTAAAAAAAGAAAATGAACTTATTTACAAAGCAGAAACAGACTTACAGATATTGGAAACAAACTTAGGGTTACCAAGGGGAAACATGGTGCGGGGGAGGGATAAATCAGGAGCCTGGGATGAACACACACATGCTATTATATTTAAGATAGATAACAAATAAGGATCTACTGTATAGCACAGGGAACTCTACTCAACATTATGTGATAACCTATATGAGAAAGAATCTAAAAAAGAATGAATATATGTATAACTGAATCACTTTGCTGTGCACTTGAAACTAATGCAACATTGTAAATCAACTATACTCCAATAAAAATTAAAAAAAATAAAATATAATGAAATAAAACAAACAAACAACAATAACAAAAAGAATCCACCTTACTTTTTTTTTTAACATCTTTACTGGAGTATAATTGCTTTACAATGGTGTGTTAGTTTCTGCTTTATAACAAAATGAATCAGTTATACATATACATATGTTCCCATATTTCTTCCCTCTTGTGTCTCCCTCCCTCCTACCCTCCCTATCCCACCCCTCTAGGTGGTCACAAAGCACCGAGCTGATCTCCCTGTGCTATGCGGCTGCTTCCCACTAGCTATTTTATGTTTGGTAGTGTATATATGTCCATGCCACTCTCTAACTTTGTCACAGCTTACCCTTCCCCCTCCCCATATCCTCAAGTCCATTCTCTAGCAGGTCTGTGTCTTTATTCCTGTCTTACCCCGAGGTTCTTCATGACATTTGTTTTCTTAAATTCCATACATATGTGTTAGCATACGGTATTTGTCCTTCTCTTTCTGACTTACTTCACTCTGTATGACAGACTCTAGATCCATTCACCTCATTACAAATAGCTCAATTTCATTTCTTTTTATGGCTGAGTAATATTCCATTGTATATATGTGCCACATCTTCTTTATCCATTCATCCGATGATGGACACTTAGGTTGCTTCCATCTCCTGGCTATTGTAAATAGAGCTGCAATGAACATTTTGGTACATGACTCATTTCGAATTTTGGTTTTCTCAGGGTATATGCCCAGTAGTGGGATTGAAGGGTCATATGGTAGCTCTAGTTGTAGTTTTTTAAGGAACCTCCATACTGTTCTCCATAGTGGCTGTACCAATTCACAGTCCCACCAGCAGTGCAAGAGTGTTCCCTTTTCTCCACACCCTCTCCAGCATTTATTGTTTATAGATTTTTTGATGATGGCCATTCTGACTGGTGTGAGATGATATCTCATTGCAGTTTTCATTTGCATTTCCCTAATGTTTAATGATGTTGAGCATTCTTTCATGTGTTTGTTGGCAGTCTGTATATTTTCTTTGGAGAAATGTCTATTTAAGTCTTCTGCCCACTTTTGGATTGGATTGTTTGTTTTTTGGTTATTCAGCTGCATGAGCTGCTTGTAAATTTTGGAGATTAATCCTTTGTCAGTTGCTTCATTTGCAAATATTCTCTCCCATTCTGAGGGTTGTCTTTTGGTTTTGTTTATGGTTTCCTTTGCTGTGCAAAAGCTTTGCAGTTTCATTAGGTCCCATTTGTTTATTTTTGTTTTTATTTCCATTTCTCTAGGAGGTGGATCAAAAAGGATCTTGCTGTGATTTATATCATAGAGTGTTCTGCCTATGTTTTCCTCTAAGAGTTTGAGAGTTTCTGGCCTTACATTTAGGTCTTTAATACATTTTGAGCTTATTTTTGTGTATGGTGTTAGGGAGTGATCTAATCTCATACTTTTACATGTACCTGTCCAGTTTTCCCAGCACCACTTATTGAAGAGGCTGTCCTTTCTCCACTGTACATTCCTGCCTCCTTTATCAAAAATAAGGTGACCATATGTGTGTGGGTTTATCTCTGGGCTTTCTATCCTGTTCCATTGATCTATCTTTCTGTTTTTGTGCCAGTACCGTACTGTCTTGATTACTGTAGCTTTGTAGTATAGTCTGAAGTCAGGGAGCCTGATTCCTCCAGCTCCATTTTTCATTCTCAAGATTGCTTTGGCTATTCAGGGTCTTTGGTGTTTCCATACAACTTGTGAAAGTTTTTGTTCTAGTTCTGTGAAAAATGCCAGTGGTAGTTTGATAGGGATTGCATTGAATCTGTAGATTGCTTTGGGTAGTAGAGTCATTTTCACAATGTTGATTCTTCCAATCCAAGAACATGGTATATCTCTCCATCTGTTTGTATCATCTTTAATTTCTTTCATCAGTGTCTTATAATTTTCTGCATACAGGTCTTTTGTCTCCTTAGGTAGGTTTATTCCTAGATATTTTATTCTTTTTGTTGCAATGGTAAATGGGAGTGTTTTCTTGATTTCACTTTCAGATTTTTCATCATTAGTATATAGGAATGCCAGAGATTTCTGTGCATTAATTTTGTATCCTGCTACTTTACCAAATTCATTGATTAGCTCTAGTAGTTCTCTGGTAGCATCTTTAGGATTCTCTATGTATAGTATCATGTCATCTGCAAACAGTGACAGCTTTACTTCTTCTTTTCCGATTTGGATTCCTTTTATTTCCTTTTCTTCTCTGATTGTTGTGGCTAAAACTTCCAAAACTATGTTGAATAAGAGTGGTGAGAGTGGGCAACCCTGTCTTGTTCCTGATCTTAGTGGAAATGCTTTCATTTTTTCACCATTGAGGACGATATTGGTTGTGGGTTTGTCATATATGGCCTTTATTATGTTGAGGAAAGTTCCCTCTATGCCTACTTTCTGCAGGGATTTTATCATAAATAGGTGTTGAATTTTGTCGAAAGCTTTCTCTGAATCTATTTAGATGACCATGTGGTTTTTTTCCTTCAATTTGTTAATATGGTGTATCACATAGATTGATTTGCATATATTGAAGAATCCTTGCATTCCTGGAATAAACCCCGATTGATTATGGTGTATGATCCTTTTAATGTGCTGTTGGATTCTGTTTGCTAGTATTTTGTTGAGGATTTTTGCATCTATGTTCATCAGTGATATTGGCCTGTAGTTTTCTTTCTTTGTGACATCCTTGTCTGGTTTTGGTATCAAGGTGATGGTGGCCTCGTAGAATGAGTTGGGGAGTGTTCCTCCCTCTGCTATATTTTGGAAGAGTTTGAGAAGGATAGATGTTAGCTCTTCTCTAAAGGTTTGATAGAATTCGTCTGTGAAGGCCTCTGGTCCTGGGCTTTTGTTTGTTGGAAGATTTTTAATCACAGTTTCAATTTCAGTGCTTGTGATTTGTCTGTTCATATTTTCTATTTCTTCCTGATTCAGTCTTGGCAGGTTGTGCATTTCTAAGAATTTGTCCATTTCTTCCAGGTTGTCCAAATTATTGGCATAGAGTTGCTTTTAGTAATCTCTCATGATCTTTTGTATTTCTACAGCGTCAGTTGTTACTTCTCCTTTTTCTTTTCTAATTCTATTGATTTGAGTCTTCTCCCTTTTTTTCTTTATGAGTCTGGCTAATGGTTTATCAATTTTGTTTATCTTCTCAAAGAATCAGCTTTTAGTTTTATTGATCTTTGCTATCATTTCCTTCATTTCTTTTTCATTTATTTCTGATCTGATCTTTATGATTTCTTTCCTTCTGCTAACTTTGAGGTTTTTTTGTTCTTCTTTCTCTAATTGCTTCAGGTGCAAGGTTCGGTTGTTTATTCGAGATGATTCCTGTTTCTTATGGTAGGATTGTATTGCTATAAACTTCCCTCTTAGAACTGCTTTTGCTGCATCCCATAGGTTTTGGGTCGTCGTGTCTCCATTGTCATTTGTTTCTAGTTATTTTTTGATTTCCTCTTTGATTTCTTCAGTGATCACTTCATTATTAAGTAGTGTATTGTTTAGCCTTCATGTGTTTGTATTTTTTACAGATCTTTTACTGTAACATCTAGTCTCATAGCGTTGTGGTTGGAAAAGATACTTGATACAATTTCAATTTTCTTAAATTTACCAAGGCTTGATTTGTGACCCAAGGTATGATCTGTCCTGGACAATGTTCCATGAGCACTTGAGAAAAATGTGTATCCTCTTGTTTTTGGATGGAATGTCCTATAAATATCAATTAAGTCCATCTTGTTTAATGTGTCACTTAAAGCTTGTGTTTCCTTATTGATTTTCATTTTGGATGATCTGTCCATTGGTGAAAGTGGGACAGTAAAATCTCCTACTATTATTGTGTTACTGTCAATTTCCCCTTTTATGGCTGCTGGTATTTGCCTTATGTATTGAGGTGCTCTTATGTTGGGTGCATAAATATTTACAATTGTTATATCTTCTTCTTGGATCGATCCCTTGATCATTATGTAGTGTCCTTCTTTGTCTCTTCTAATAGTCTTTATTTTAAAGTCTATTTTGTGTGATGTGAGAATTGCTACTCCAGCATTCTTTTGGTTTCCATTTGCATGGAATATCTTTTTCCATCCCCTTACTTTCAGTCTGTATGTGTCTCTAGGTCTGAAGGTGGTCTCTTGTAGACAGCAAATATATGGGTCTTGTTTTTGTATCCATTCAGCCAACCTGTGTCTTTTGGTGGGAGCATTTAGTCCATTTACATTTAAGGTAATTATTGATATGTATGTTTCTATTCCCATTTTCTTAATTGTTTTGGGTTTGTTATTGTAGATCTTTTCCTTCTCTTGTGTTTCTTGCCTAGAGAAGGTCCATTAGCATTTGTTGTAAAGCTGGTTTGGTGGTGCTGAACTCTCTCAACTTTTGCTTGTCTGTAAAGGTTTGAATTTTTCCATCAAATCTGAATGAGATCCTTGCTGGGTAGAGAAATCTTGGTTGTAGGTTCTTCTCCTTCATCACTTTAAATAGGTCCTGCCACTCCCTACTGCCTTGCAGAGTTTCTGCTGAAAGATCAGCTGTTAACCTTATGGGGATTCCCTTGTATGTTATTCGTTGTTTTTCCCTTGCTGCTTTTAATATGTTTCCTTTGTATTTAATTTTTGACAGTTTGATTAATATGTATCTTGGCGTGTTTCTCCTTGGATTTATCCTGTATGGGACTCTCTGTGCTTCCTGGACTTGATTAACTTTTTCCTTTCCCATATTAGGGAAGTTTTCAACTATAATCTCTTCAAATATTTTCTCAGTCCCTTTCTTTTTCTCTTCTTCTTCTGGAACCCCTATAATTCGAATGTTGGTGTGTTAATGTTGTCCCAGAGGTCTCTGAGACTGTCCTCATTTCTTTTCATTCTTTTTTCTTTATTCTGCTCTGCAGTAGTTATTTCCACTATTTTATCTTCCAGGTCACTTATTCGTTCTTCTGCCTCAGTTATTCTGCTATTGACCCCTTCTAGAGTATTTTTAACTTCATTTATTGTGTTTTTCATCATTGCTTGTTTCATGTTTAGTTCTTCTAGGTCCTTGTTAAATGTTTCTTGCATTTTGTCTATTCTATTTCCAAGATTTTGGATCATCTTTACTATCATTATTCTGAATTCTTTTTCAGGTAGACTGCCTATTTCCTCTTCATTTGTTAGGTCTGGTGGATTTTTACCTTGCTCCTTCATCTGCTGTGTCTCTTTCTGTCTTTTAATTTTGCTTATCTTACTGTGTTTGGGGTCTCCTTTTCACAGGCTGCCAGGTCGTAGTTCCTGTTGTTTTTGCTGTCTGTCCCCAGTGGCTAAAGTTGGTTCAGTGGGTTGTGTAGGCTTCCTGGTGGAGGGGACTAGTGCCTGTGTTCTGGTGGATGAGGCTGGATCTTGTCTTTCTGGTGCGCAGGTCCACGTCTGGTGGTGTGTTTTGGGGTGTCTGTGCACTTATTATGATTTTATTATGATTTTAGGCAGCCTCTCTGCTAACGGGTAGGGTTGTGTTCCTGTCTTATTGTTTGGCATAGGGTGTCCAGCCCTGTAGCTTGCTGGTCGTTGAGTGAAGCTGGGTGTTGGTGTTGAGATGGAGAACTCTGGATGATTTTCGCCATTTGATATTATGTGGAGCTGGGAGGTCTCTTGTGGACCAGTGTCCTGTAGTTGGCTCTCTCACCTCAGAGGCACAGCACTGACTCCTTCCTACAGCACCAAGAGCCTTTCATCCACACAGCTCAGAATAAAAGGGAGAAAAAGTAGAAAGAAAGAAAGAAAGAAAGAAAGATGATAAAAGAAAATAAAGTAAAGGTAAAATAAAATAAAGTTATTAAAATAAAAAAATAATTATTAAGAAAAACAAATTTTTTAAGTAAAAAAAAAAACAAAAAACGGACGGATAGAACCCTAGGACAAATAGTGAAAGCAAAGCTATACAGACAAAATCTCATACAGAAGCATACACATACATACTCAGAAAAAGAGGAAAAGGGGAAAAAATAATAAATCCTGCTCTCAAAGTCCACCTCCTCAATTTGGGATGATTTGTTGTCTCTTCAGGTATTCCACAGATGCAGGGTACATCAAGTTGATTGTGGAGATTTAATCCGCTGCTCCTGAGGCTGCTGGGAGAAATTTCCCTTTCTCTTCTTTGTTCGCACAGCTCTGGGATTCAGCTTTGGATTTGGCCCCGCCTCTGCGTGTAGGTCGCCGGAGGGCGTCTGCTCTTCGCTCAGACAGGACGGGGTTAAAGGAGCCCCTGATTCGGGGGCTCTGACTCACTCAGGCCAGGGGGGAGGGAGGGGTACAGAGTGCAGGGCGAGCCTGTGGTGGCAGAGGCCAGCGTGACATTGCACCAGCCTGAGGTACGCCATACGTTCTCCCAGGGAAGTTGTCCCTGGATCCTGGTACCCTGGCAGTGGCGGGCTGCACAGGCTCCCCGGAAGGGAGGTGTGGAGAGTGACCTGTGCTCGCACACAGGCTTCTCGGTGGTGGCAGCAACAGCCTTAGCGTCTCATGCCCGTCTCTGGGGTCCGCACTTTTAGCCGCGGCTCACGCCCGTCTCTGGAGCTCCTTTAAGCAGCGCTCTTAATCCCCTCTCCTCGCGCACCAGGAAACACAGAGGGAAGAGAAAGTCTCTTGCCTCTTTGGCAGGTCCAGACTTTTTCCCGGACTCCCTCCCGGCTAGCTGTAGTGCACTAACCCCCTTCAGGCTGTGTTCACGCTGCCAACCCCAGTCCTCCCTGCTCTCCGACCGTCGCCAGAGCCTCAGCTCCCAGCTCCGCCCGCTCCGGCAGGTGAGCAGACAAGCCTCTCGGGCTGGTGAGTGCCGGTCGGCACCGATCCTCCGTGCGGGAATCTCTCCGCTTTGCCCTCCGCACCCCTGTGGCTGCGCTCTGCTCCGCGGCTCCGAAGCTCCCCGCTCCGCCTCCCGCAATCTCTGCCCGCGAGGGGGCTTCTAGTGTGTGGAAACATTTCCTTCTTCACGGCTCCCTGCCACTGGTGCAGGTCCCATCCCTATTCTTTCGTCTCTGTTTTTTCTTTTTTTCTTTTGTCCTACCCAGGTACGTGGGGAGTTTCTTGCCTTTTGGGAGGTCTGAGGTCTTCTGCCAACGTTCAGTAGGTGTTCTGTAGGAGATGTTCCACGTGTAGATGTATTTCTGATGTATCTGTGTGGATGAATGTGATCTCCACGTCTTACTCTTCTGCCATCTTCCCCCTCTCTGTCCAGATGACTCACTATTGATGCTATTATTAACACTACAACCCTCTCTACAATGAAATCTTGGCAAAGTGGCTGCCTGTTTGTTAGTCTAATGTGGCAATACACCAAATAGTAATTTTGTAGGCTGCAAGATGGAATAACTGAATTCAACTTTTTGGGTACCTTACCATGAACATGTGATTTGGATTTAAAAGATTATCTCCTTCCTGGGGCTTCCCTTTTGGACCTGCAGCATGGGAAATTTCAGGATCTATGTTGTGCCCATTTATGATGGTACCACCCGGAAGTGCAGAGAAGTCACCTCCTTGTGGGGCAAACCATTGTTCAATGGAGTCAGGAGCTGTTGAATAGACTGTTCTGAAATTCAGTCATCCACATAGCCTCCTGGAAAATAGATACTCCTGCTAGTGTTGGAGGGTCTCCTGCAGAGGCAGGGGATGGCTGTGGCTCACAACAGGGACAAGGACACTGGCAGCAGAAGTTCTGGGAAGTATTCCTTGGCACGAGCCCTCCTGGAGTTCCACCCTACTTTTGAGAGCGTATCTGTGACCCATGCTGGCTCAGGGCCTTGAAACCTGCAGTGATTTCACAAAGTTGTAGCTTTTTCTTAGTTTGTTTCTGATCTAGATATAGTCAACTAAGTTAGGAGAGTATTTTTTAGCCATGTGACCAGATTTAAGCGTTATTATGCAGAAGAAAATATATATAGAATGGATAAAAAACAAGGTCCTACTGTGTAGTACAGGGAACTATATTCAATACCCTGTGACAAACCATAATGGAAAAGAATATGAAAAAGAATATCTATCTATCTATCAAACTGAGTCATCTTGCTGTACAGAAGAAATTAACAAAACATTGTAAATCAACAATACTTCAATAAAATTTTAAAAATACATAAAACTTAAAAAAAGAGTTATTATGAGGAATTATTGAAAAGGTCACCCATTGATCAGATACAAAGCTGAGGAAGATTGTGTCAAGTTTCCTAAGTCTTAAACATCTGTAGATTCACATTTCACACATGGAGTTGATTCTGTCATTATTTTTCCTAATGATGTGCTTCTACTTGATAAAGACTTGAATAATATACTCATCATTTTAACTTACATAGATATCATTGAAAATAAATGATTTTTTTTTCAGTACATTGTATAACAAGAAGTACAGGGAAATATATAAAAGTACATGATTTGGGGCCAGATGGATCTGAGTTGACATCTTTCTCAGTCACATATCAGCTGGTAGCTTGAGCAAGTTTTTTAAACTTTCTGAGCTTCATTCTCCTTATTAAATTGGAGGTAATAACTTCATAGAATTATGGTGTGGATTAAATGAAATCATCCATGCAAGATGCTAAGTACAGGTCTAGCACACATTAAACATGGAATAAGTGCTACTTTTGCTATTTTTGTCGTTATTTCAACTAAGCCCTGGCTAGCTTATAACTAGGAAGTGTAGAATAGGAAAGAAGATGAGTTAGAACAATGCTGTCCAATAGAAATATAATACAAGCCACACATGTAAGTTTAAATGTCCTAGAAGCCCCAATAAAGTAAAAAGGTACAGGTGAAGTTAATAATAGATTTTATTTAATCCAATATATCTGAAATATTATCATTTCAATATGTAGTCAGTATAAAAAATTATTAATGAGGTAATTTTCATTCCTTTTTCATAGTCTTTGAAATCCAGTGTTTACACTTACAACACATCTTTATTTGGATAAATAAGCACATTTCAAGTGCTTGCAGCCACATGTGGCATATGTCTACTGTCTTGGACAACACAAAGTTAGAAACTGGTTTTAAATGGATTGTAGAACAGTTTTCTTCTGTTGTGAGGGTAGTGAATGTGGTGGGGGTGCTGTAAACCAGTGCCTCTCAAACATAAGAATCACCTGGCGAGCAGGCTAAAATGGAAATTCCTGGGTCCCAACTCCAAAGATTCTGACTCATTAGGTCTAGGTTAGGGACCAAGAATTTGCATTTCCAGTAAGCTCCCAATTGATGCTGATGTTAGTCCATGGGCCACATTTTTGAGTATATTGGTGCAAAGTCTCCCTCTTTGAGTTTTACCATGACCTCGCTGTTTTCATTAGTTTTCCAAAAGACTACATATACCTATTTTGGTCACAGTAATAGAAATGAAGACCTTTTCCATGGCACACGTATCAGTTCCTGCCTATACCAGCCCCACATAGTTATAGGATTGAAAACTTGCAGCCTGTTGACTCTACTCTGCTTATTGTTGAGCTACTATAACCCAAACCTGGTCATACCTGGGGAGCCTCATCTCTTCCACCACTTGGGGACCAGCTTGCTCTTGTTTCCCCAGGCCTAGTGATCTGGCATGTGTCCCCCTAGGGCCTGTGCCTCCTTAGCTGTTACCTCTTCCTTTAAACCATCATGGGCTCTGCCATTATTATTATTTTGAGTAGGCATTTAAGACACTTTGGTACAAATGGACTGGCTGAATTTACATGATAATTTTGTCTTAAAATCAGTTCAGTCTATCTAACATAAGTATATACTAATATATATTCAGTCTTTCTTCAGAGTATATATTAAGCCACTCCTTTTACTTGAATACAAACGATGCTAATATTTAGGCAACAGATCATATGCTTAAATATATGCCTTCATGTCAGTATTCACCTGTCAGATAATCTTCATGACTTATGATATTGCCATTATGAAATGATGTTGAATAGTTATGACAGAAACTATGGTTGAGTTGATGTTTATATTTGACTTATGTGTCCACTATCTTGTTTCACCTGAGCATTATTTCAGCAATCTACCTACCCTACGGCCCTCCGTGAGCATATGTAATGAAAGCTCAACAGTCTATTCTGTAAAAGCTGTTTATAATTTAGTTGGGGAATACTATGCAAATGAAGGAGATATGGCTCAGTAATGTTTAAGTTCACCTAAAACACCATGAAGTTCTGGGTGCCCAATGACCAGTACCATGGCAGGTAAGAAATGGACTGAAGAAATGGACCCAGGTTTGAGTGAAACCTCTGCCATTTACCAGCTTGTATAGTATCAGGCCAGTTAGGCAACCTAGTTACTTGTCCAAGCTTAGTTTCCTTGCCTGTAAAACAGGAATAACAAAACCCCTAGTTAATGGGGTGACTATGAAGATTAAGTGTCACCTGTGATTGTTCCAGAAGAAAAAAAAGTATTTTCAGCTTGGTAATCTGAAAAGGCATCATGAAGGAGATGGCATTTGAGCTGGGTCTTGAAAACTGGTAGGATTTGTTTGGTCTTTTTTTTTTTTCAATTTTTTTTATTGAAGTATAGTTGATTTACAGTGTTGTGTTAATTTCTGCTGTACAGCAAAGTGACTCAGTTATATATATATATATATATATATATATACATATATATACATTTTAATATTCTTTTCCTTTGTGCTTTATCATAGGATATTGAATATAGTTCTCTATGCTATACAGTAGGACCTTGTTGTTTATCCATGTTTGGTCTTATTTTTAAAATATTTTTATACATGAATGAATGAATCCCTTGTATAAAATATTAAAGTTAATTAGAAAAAAATCACTAATGAGTCCACCATTCAAAGATAGTCCCTATTAATATTTTGGTGTGCTTTCTTATCTCATCTACCACATGGGTTTTTTTTCTTATTTTATGTGAAACAGCAAAGTGTTAAATATGACTCTTTCTATTTCAGGGTTGGCCAATGTCCCCACATTCTAAAGCAGGGTACTAGAGCATCTGTGCAGGATTTGCATTTGGGATGTTCTTTTGCCAGCATTAGCTCCCTATCCATTTTCATCCTAAAAAACAGAAGGCAAAGAAGTCATTAGGAAGTAGGTAGGTTTGTAGAAATGCCTTTAGGACAGTGACTCTCAGTTGGAAGCAATTTTACCCCCAAGAGACCTTTGGCAATGGCTGGAGACATCATTGTTTGTCACAACTGGGGGGGTGGTACTACTAGCATCTAGTGAGTAGAAGCCGGGGATGCTGCTTACTATCTCATAGTACATGGGACAGCCCCACACCAAAGACTCATCCAGCCCCAAATGTCAATAGTGCTAAAACTGAGAAACCGTGCCTTACAGAGAGTGTTGTCCTAGAGCAGGTGCACTGTTCCACCCCACACCTGTGTGAGATGTGCTTCCTTCTCACCTTGATCCAAGTAAGGAGGGAGACTCAAGAAAAATACTTGGATAGCTTGGTCCTCTCGAGTTCGGTGGACACAGTAACAGTATTTGACTCACACCTGGAAAAACGAAGGAGGAGGGGCTGAGGGAAACAATCGGTGGCAGCCAATAAAAAAGAAGCTTGAGTTAAGAAGTACCTGCATTTCAAGAGTTCACTGGAAAAAAAGATCCCTGTTTCTCTGGGTCTCATGGACCATGACTGTAACCATCTCAAAAGGGACTACCTCCAAGAAGATATCGAAAATAGAGATGGACAATCAGGAGTGAAGGCTGAGTAGATAAGACTGAGAAGCAAGACAAGGAAGGCGTCTTCATGAGTAAAGGAAGTAGGATGTGGAGCTGTGAAGAGAGAAGGGTCAGAAGATGATGTGGGGTGGGGAGGGCACCCCCACAGCCTCTGAGAATCTGTGCATACCGTCTGTCACATCCAAAGACATGATGGCAGTGATCTTTTCCGACCTCTCCTTTCCTCCCTACTTGCCTCCAGCCCAGCAGGAGAGTGAGTCGGCAGCCAGGTGAGTGGAAAGAAAGATGAAAGAACAAAATGAGAGAATTGTAAAGAAACCAGCTAGGTCTTTTTTTTTCAGGATTCCAAAGCTGGGCCAGGAGAGAAGCTTACATTAAATAAGAGATGGAAGTTTGGATGTTAGTCTAGACTTTTTAATATCTTCAAATGGCTAGAAAACTAAAGGATCTGCTTGCAAGCTCTTCTTGGCAACAGGAAGAATGAGTTTCTAGAGTTTATTTGAAAATGGCAGTTGTGTGAAAGACTAAAGTTACTTTATATTTGCAATCTACCAAGTCAGTTTATGCAATAAACTCATTACATGCATGTGTATAATAGATATGGTATGAATATATATATATATAGAGAGAGAGAGAGAATATATCCGTGTACAGTTATATTACATATATAACAAACAGCTGTACATACATATGTGTATATATTTGGATCACACTATATAAAGAGGTTTATATCATGATTTATTCACTTAGCATTTTGCTATAAATTTTTTTTCATGTTACTGAAATAATATGTCATACAGGTATATCAAAAATTCACATGACTGGGCTTCCCTGGTGGCGCAGTGGTTGAGAGTCCGCCTGCCAATGCAGGGGACACGGGTTCGTGCCCTGGTCTGGGAAGATCCCACATGCCACGGAGTGGCTGGGCCCGTGAGCCATGGCCGCTGAGCCTGCGTGTCCGGAGCCTGTGCTCTGCAACGAGAGAGGCCACAACAGTGAGAGGCCCACGTACCGCCAAAAAGAAAAAAGAAAATTCATGTGACCAACCCCTAATTCTGTTGTTGGAAATTTCAATAATGAATTACTAACTTACTACTGGAAATAGCACTGTAATGAACATCCTTATGAATCTCTGCCTATTTTATTATTTCCTGGACTAAGATTATGAATTTTAGTTTAGTACTATTGATATTTCTTGCCCAATTGCTTTTGAGAAAGCGTTATCATTTTTTAAAATTTCTGTAAAAGACATAACCTAAAACTTACCGTCATAACAATTTTTAAGTGTATAGGTCAGTGGCATTAAGTATACTCAATGTCCAGAACTTTTCATCTTGCAAAACTGAAACTATACCCATTAAAGAGCAACTCTCCATTTCCTTCTTCTTCCAGGCCCTGGTAACCACCATTCTACTGTTTCTATGAAGTTGACTACTTTAGATAACACATATAAGTAGAATCATACAGTATTTATCTTTTCATGACTGGCTTATTTTACTTAGCATCATGTCCTCAAGCTTCATTCATGTTGTAGCAGGTGACAAGATTTCCTTCTTTTTAAAGTCTGAATAATATCCCATTTTATGTATATGCTACACTTTATCCATTCATCCACCAATTGACATTTAGGTTGCTTCCACTTGTTGGCTATTGTGAATAATGCTGCTATGAATAATGGGCGTTCAAATGTCTCTTCGGGACTTTGTTTTCAATTCTTTTGGATAAAGGACTTCAATAGACATTTCTCTAAGGATGATATAAAAATGGCTAACAAGCACAGGGGAAAAAAATGCTCAACATCACTAATCGTTAAGAGAAATGCAAATCATAACTACAGTGAGATACCACCTCAAGCCCATTAGGGTGACTACTATTAAAAAAAACAGAATAAAAAGTGTTGAGAAGGATGTAGAGAAATTGGAAATCTTGGGTACTGTTGGTAGGATTGTAAAAGGGGCAACCATTATAAAAAACAGTATAGAGGTACCTCAAAAAATTAAACATAGAACTACCATATGATCCAGTTTTATCGATTTATATGCATGCCAACAATGCGGACCTTTACGCACCAGACTTACATCATCACTTCTACCCCATTCTACTGTTCAAAGTAAGTCACAAGACCAGCCCTGATTCTAAAGAAAAAGAAATAAATGCCACCTCTTGATGAGAGGTTGACATGCATGTACAGCGTTGGAGGAATTCTGGATGGCTATCTTTAGAGACCATTTGTAACAGATAATTTGATGGAGGGATGATGGTAATCTTACTTATGTTTTATTTTGCATTTCATTGATTACTTGTGAGGTTTTTTTCATGTTTCTCAGTCATTTGGAGTTCTGTGAAACATCTGTTCATGCCTTGTGACTTTTTAAAATGTCTTTGGCAGTTTTTTAAATTTATTTCTAAAAAGCCTTTATATATATGAGGTTTGTTGATTGTAAGAAAATAGGATGTTAACTCATTTTCTATCATATTTATTGCAAAACTCTCAATTTATCCTATATGATTAAATTTTTGTATGCAGAAAGTATTATAAAATTTTTAGTTTTTAAGTAGCAAAATCTGTTGAGTTTTTTTTGGTAACATATTCAGTGATAATACACAAAATACATAATCATAGTGAACATTCATCATCTTTGGCAGCTCAACATCTTAACGCCTTTCCTAATTTGATAGCATTTCCAGTTGTCTGGGTTTGGAATGAGACAAGGCACATACCTGTGTGTATATATATATATATGGTTCACTAGGAGAGCAGAAAAAAAAATTGAAATATCTCTTTTCAGTGATTATTTCTTTTAACAATATAGAAATTAAACTTTACCAATACCTAATAGAGACATGGGCCCTGAGGCCTTTGCTTGGATCACATATCCCTAACACTGCTCTTCTATCTTCCTTCTTTTTCAGAGGATTTCAGTGTGCTAACATTTACATGTGCCTAAAAAATTGATTCATAGATTATACTACCCAGCTTTACTTAAACTATCCTTCAGATAAGGACGAGTGTCTAGAAAGTTTCCTGCAAATAATGTGGACTGAGTACACTATTATCAATGCAAACATAAGTGAATAACAAGAAGAGAGCAGAATCGGCACTCTACTTCTTGTTACCTACCTTAAAAGCTCATCAGATCTGCCAAAAGATTGGTCATCACAATTAAAATGAACGAGAAGACTATCTGACATATATATATAGACTTACATGCCATGTGCACATTTCATTTCAATAGCTAATAGCAACAGGAAGTCACAGTAACTGGCAAGATGGTCTACATAAATGTAAAAACAAACATCTATAATTTTTCTCACACATTAAAATTCACATGATGCTCATACAGTACTTAACTTTTTTCCCTAAGCTTAATGATAGATGTTTATACTGAAGTTTTTTTACTGAAAAGTCTTTCTGAGGAAAAATTTTCAACTGTGACAGCACTAAAAATTGGTGGGCTTCCCTGGCGGCACAGTGGTTGAGAGTCTGCCTGCCGATGCAGGGCACACAGGTTTGTGCCCCGGTGCGGGAAGATCCCACATGCCGCGGAGTGGCTAGGCCCGTGAGCCATGGCCGCTGAGCCTGCGCGTCTGGAGCCTGTGCTCTGCAACAGGAGAGGCCACAACAGTGACAAGCCCACGTACAGCAAAAGAAAAAAAAATTGGTATTAAAATAAACTTAAAAAACAGTCTTTTGAACACACTCTCAAAAATAGCTAAAACTTTTAGTGAAGCATATTAAATCATGCTGCTGTTGGCAAAATATTATTTATAATCATTTTAGGGTATAAGTAAAATACATTACCACTACTACTACTAATACAAAATAAATACAAAAGAACAAATAACATACAATAATTTCCATTTTCATCTTTATTACATCATTTAAAATGTATATTTTATATGATTTTTATATGTAGTTATACATAACCACATATAAAGAATAAATATGCATAATCAGGAATGCTGCTGGCCCAGACAATGGGCAAATTAGAAATAATGGTCTTAGAATATGCAATGGGGAAAAGACAGCCTCTTCAATAAATGGTGTTGGGAAAACTGGACAGCTACATCCAAAAGAATAAAACTGGACCACTTTCTTACATCATAGACAAAAATAAAGTTCAAATGGATTAAAGACTTAAATGTAAGACCTGAAACCATTGAACTCCTAGAAGAAAAGGTAGACAGTAAACTGGTAACAGTCTTAGTAATATTTTTTTGATCTGTCTCCTCAGGGAAGAGCAACAAAAGGAAAAATAAACAAATGCGACCACATTAAACTCAAAAGCTTCTGCACTGTGAACAAAACCATCAACAAAACGAAAAAGGCCACCTACTGAATGGGAGAGAATATCTGCAAATGATACATCCTCCAAGGGGTTAGAATCTAAAATGCATGAAGAGCACATACAGCTTTATATCAAAAAAACAAACAACCCAATTAAAAAATGGTCAGTGGACCTGAATATACATTTTTCCAAAGGAGACATACAGATGGCCAACAGATGCATGAGAAGATCTTAGCATCACTAAATATCAGGGAAATACAAAACTAAACCACAATGAGATATTACCTCGCGCCTGTCAGAATGACTGTCATCAAAAAGGCAAGGAGTAACAAGTGTTGGTGAGGATGTGGAGAAAAAGGAACCCTTGTGCACTGTTGGCAGGAATGTAAATTGGAGCAGTACTATGGAAAACAGTAGGGAGACTCCTCAAAAAATTAAAAGTAAAACTACAATGTGATCCAGCAATTTCACCTCTGGGTATTTACCCAAAGAAAATAAATACACTATTTCAAAAAGATTTTTACACACCGATGTTCATTGCAGTGTTATTTACAATAGTCATGATATGGAAGCAACCTAAGTGTCCATTGATAGATGAATGGATAAAGAAGATTGTGTGATACATAATGGAATATTACTCAGCCATAAAAAAGAATGAAATCTTGCATTTGTAACAACTTGGATGGATCTAGAGGGTATGCTTAGTGAAATAAGTCAGACAGAAAAAGACAAATACTGTGTGTTTTTTCTTTTATGTGGAATCTAAAATACAAAACAGGTCAGAAATAGACTCATAGATACAGAGAACAAACTGGTGGCTGCCAGATGGGAGAGAGGTGGAGGATTGGGCAAAGTAAGTGAAAGGGATTAAGAGGTACAAACTTCCAGTTATAAAATAAATGTCATGGGATATAATATATAGCACAAGGACTATAGTCAATAATACTGTAATAACTTTGTATGATGACACAGTGTTACCAGACTTATCATGGTGATCATTTTGTATAGTATTTAAATTTCAAAACACTATGTTGTATGCCTGAAATGAACATAATACTGTATTTTAACTATATTTTGATAAAAATAATAAAATGAAATAAAAAGTTCCCTTGCACTTTCAAAACAAAAGAAAGAAAAAAGAAATAGTGCTCCTTCTTTAAGCAAAAGTTTTTTATTAGTATATTCTTCATTTCTACAAAATTACAAAAGCATGCTGTATAAATTAAAAAAATAAGATTACTGAACATAAAATAATAGAAAATGAAAATTTTAACCAACATAATTACAAATAGCAGTCAATATATTTTTATACAGTTGTTTTACAGGAATGAAATCTTTATGATGATTTCAGTGTTTATTTGTTCCAGTATCTCATTTTCCCTAGAAATCACCTCAGATTGACTTGCTGGTTTTCTTGAGATTGAGACTGGTTTTCTTACAGACCAACTTCAGTAGTGTTAAGTACATTTAAATTTTGAAACTGTATTCTCCACTGGCAAGTCTGCCGGCATCATTTTTCCCACAGTATTTGCTCACTTTGTGTCTCTGTGTCACATTTTGGTAATTCTGAAATATTTTAAACTCTCTACTAGCAAAAGGATTGTGACTCACTGAAGGCTCAGATGATGGTTTTCTTTAGAAAACAATAAAATATTATTTAAGGTACGTACATTTGTTTAGACAATGTTACTACACACCGTAGATCACTGTACCATGTAAACATAGCTTTTTTTTTTTTTTTTTTTTTTTTTTTCTTGCGTTATGCGGCCCTCTCACTGTTGTGGCCTCTCCCATTTGCGGAGCACAGGCTCCGGACGCGCAGGCTCAGCGGCCATGGCTCACGGGCCCAGCCGCTCCGCGGCATGTGGGATCTTCCCGAAACGGGGCACGAACCCGCGTCTCCTGCATCGGCAGGCGGACTCTCAAGCACTGCGCCACCAGGGAAGCCCTAAACATAGCTTTTATATGCACTGGGAAACCAAAAATATGTGTGTGACTTGCTTTATTATGATATTAACTTTGTGGTGTGGCCTGGAAACAAACATGCAGTGTCTTCCAGGGGCCTGGAATTGGAAACGTGTCCAGTAAATTATTGCAGCAAACAGTCCAATAGTGAAATTGAAATATCTCAAACGAAACTGATCTAGATTTTAGAAAACGACCTAAAGATTTTAGTTTCTCAAATATTCACGACCCATCAATATCACATTCTCTATTACAATCATCAGTAGGTGCCAATTGTAACTTTTATGCTGTTGTAGGATTTTACATTCCTCATATTTCTTCAGATGACATGTTATTTAGAACATCAGAACAGGCAGAGTATTCTCTTAGCACCATGAAACTTTCCTTAATGATGATATTATTGCATCTAATATAAAACCCAAAATTTGTAACATGGAAATTTTGGTTTTGGATCAGAGATGGGTTGATTGTGGGATTCCCCAGTCAAAATTCGTCTTCTCACTTTTAGTTTTTATCTAAAACAGAGAGGTTCAGATCTTTGTCAACAAATTGCAATTTCTTTAGCAACAGCAATATATTATTTTCAGAAAAATCACAATTGCTTTTTTAAAGAAATTTCTTAATTCCTTTAATGTTTCAAGAATATTATGTCTTTTGAATTCAGTTTCTGCAACATTTTGCTTATAACATTCACATTTTTAAAAATATGATAAATTAGTACTAACCAAACACATACAAATGTTGATATTTTTTCAAGTCTACTTTGGTTTATATTCTAGAATTTTTTAAATTAATATCATCAAAATATTCTAAAAGAGTTTTAACCGGCCTCTGCTTGTGTTTTTATTAACATGATGTTAACAACTGTATTTCCTATAAAAATTCAATGGTGGCCAAATACTTATATTTGGCAAATGTGTTTTCAATAGTCTTCAACTTTTATTGAGACTACAAAGCAGTTGTACAGTTTGTGCAAGATAAAAGCTGTTCGGTGTTGTTAGAGAGATTTTTGCTGTCTCATTTCCTCCCAGTTTAAAAATGCACAGAAAGCAGAATACAGGATATTCTATCATTTTCAAATATTGTCTGTTGCAATTTGGTATGTTTTCCATGAACACCTATGCTCTTATTGCAGCCTAATCTTAGATTTCCAGATTTTATATTTGCAAGTAGTCCATGAAACATATATAAAATCATTCTTGAGTTGATTTTATCTACAGGACAAAATTGTCCAAAATAGTCACATTTAGAAATATAAGACTAGCATTTTGAAATTCACAGATCTAGCAGCTATTGTCATCTGTTCTACATAACTTAGATTGTACGTGTATATAGTGCATAGGAGCCAGATTGCATGGGTTCGTGAAAGCTGACTTAAATGTGAAGGAATTTTGTGAGCTATTTATTAAACCATTGGGAGCTTGAAATAGCCTTATTAGGACGGCTTAACTTACCATTCAGTTTTACCATTGAAGTTAGCAAATGCCACAAATCAGGGCTTTTTTATTTCTTTTTTTAAGAAAGTTTATCAGTATACTACTAGCTGTATGTAAAATGGCTGAATAATAATTAGCATTGCTCACCTTAATGAAATTAAATAATTTTATTCAGTTCATCTCATATAATCTTTTTTAAAGTTATTTATTTATTTATGGCTGCATTGGGTCTTCACTGCTGCACGTGGGCTTTCTCTAGTTATAGCGAGCTGGAGCTACTCTTCGTTGTGGTGCGCGGGCTTCTTATTGCGGTGGCTTCTCTTGTTGCGGAGCACAGGCTCTAGGCGCACAGACTTCAGTAGTTGTGGAACACGGGCTCAGTAGTTCTGGCACACAGGCTTAGCTGCTCCATGGCATGTGCGATCTTCCCGGACCAGTGATCAAACCTGTGTCCCCTGCATTGGCAGGTGGATTCTTAACCACTGCTCCACTAAGGAAGTCCCTCATCTCCTATAATCTTAAATTTTGGTTTCATATTTCATCCCCTAAGTAATGTACAATATTGTTATTTATCATTGAAGTTTGTATTATGCGTAAGGATCAGTCATAACGTTGTCAAATTCTGATATGATTTCCACCAAATGAAGAAAACTCCCATGTCATTGTTTTGCAGATTTTTCTCTGAATGTTAAATCATTTTGCTAACCACATAGATATTTATAGTATACATTTACTAGTAGCATGTTAACATTTTCTTGTCTTCAAAGAGTTTATTTTCTGTCACATTAATAATTATATTTTTTTCAAGAGTTTTACATTTTAAACATTTAATAAACTGTGGTGCATTTCACTCTATTCCTGCTTTACAACAGTTGAGTGATAAAATGTCCCATTTCCCTCACTCAGTTGTTTTTTCTCCATTCTTAAAGAGTTTACAAAATAAAAATTTTTTTGGAAATAAATGTTTTCAAGCTTAAAAAAAAATAACAGTAGCTAGAATTTTTTTCCATTGTTTGTCAGAATCCTTGTGTAAGAAGTTTCCAGAAACTTCCTATCAGCATTTTCTTCTACAAGATAAACTTGTCTTATTTGAAATGGCTAATCTCCGCAAGAGGGTTCTGCTGTTTAATATTCAAATACATGGAGGTGTAACTAAATCAACAGAAAGTGTATTTCGTTTAATGGATTTCCCATGAGTGTTTTTTCTCTCTTTTTTTTTAAAGGAATTCATCCATTCTTATTGACATGAAAATAGAGTGTTAATTCACCATTGTCCCCACTGTGAAGTGTCTGTACTAGATTCTTCTGAGACTGACCGTTTCCTTTCCTTCCCCCTGGCGTTCAACAATCCAAGTAATTTTCTTTCATTTTATTATTTAGTGGGTTCTCATTTTCTGTTTTTTCTGATTGTGATATATTATTTTCTTAACTTTCGAATACTGGGCAGAAATAATGTGATCATTTAACACATTTACCTTAGAATGTGTGATATTTTAAAATTATATTTATTTAATGAGCCATTAAACTTTAACAGCAATCCAAATTGTATGATAAAATTTTCATAACAACGAATACATAATAGCTGTGATATAATTTGATAATTATGTGGTCATGGTAAATAAATATTAGGTACTTATTATATAGTCATTCATGTCAGATAAAAGTATTATTAGACTTAAATTGAAAATACTACAGTATCATTTTGGTAAAATAAACAAATTACAGTACTCTGCCCCGCAAAACGAGAAACAAAATTTAGCTAAATTTTACCACTAGCAATTTTTTCTTTTTCATTTGAAGATAATTTCTGATGCACATGAAAGTGTAAAGGACCTTCCAGCGTTGAAAGAAGTCTTTTGTTTGTGGAACCCCTTCCTTCTTCATGACTCAGAGCAAAATGGTATCTGTCACCTCTGTTGTGAGAAGATATGTCACTTGATTGGTCAGGGAACTGACATAGTAAATATACAAATAACCTATTTTTGCAACCTAAAAAATTTTAGTAAAAATATTTCAAAATAGTAAACATCTACAATGTGAGTGACACCCTCTTAGTTGTCCTACCCTCGCACAGGACACAGCAGCACACCTGTGAACAGCAGCTGTGCTCCTTCATGGAGCACACACTTGGGAAGGTCCAGAGACGACTTCGTCACCATGGTGTGAGCACTGGTACAGGCAGGCAGTTTTTACTGTTTGTACGGTTACTGAACACAAAACTTAAAAGTAGTTAATTTTATCAGTCTATTCCTCTGTGATTTCCTCCATTGATTTTACTTTCTATTTTTGCTTCTAGAGTTATCTCCCTCTCTGAAATCATGGCACTAATCATCTATATTTTCTGCTCTTCTTTATATCAAAAATTTTTTCCATTCTGTTAAATATATTTTAATGCATATTATAAAGTGAGATTCTAATTTTCTCTCACAGTTTTATCTACTGTGTACTCACCCTCTATTTGACAATCTTTCTCTATTCATTTCTGAGGTATATTTTATCATAATAATTTTTCACAAACTAGTGTCTGCTTCTGTAACACCTCTTTTATTTGTACCTATTCTTGTACAATTAACATCCTGTTTTACTCAGTATAGCTTTATAATACATTTTATTCTTTCACAAGATGACTCTTCACTCATTAAGCTTTGGTTCCCTTTTTTCATAAGACATTTTTCCCATTTATTCTTTCAGATATAGAGCATAGAATTTGAAAGATTGGAGATAAAGAGAGAAAAGATATTTCAAAGAGGGAAATGGAGAAAAGGCAAAAGAACTTCTACTATGCCCAGAGCAATGTTGAGTTTACAAAAAGGAGGTCATCTTTTTCCTCATCTCAGCTATCTTGAAGTGAAATTTGTCCTCTGATATCAGATCATGTAGGTAAGAGAATTAGAGAAGGGAAAAAAAATACACAAATATTTTAGTAGAATGAATACAGCAGCCGTGCCACAGCACTTGTTGCTTATTTAATTTGCTCTTTACAACATGTCATATAAACAGAAAGTGTCTGAAAATATTCTGAGAAAGTAAAATTTTATTTTTATAATGGTTTCTCCTAAACCTGCTATCTGTTTCACTGCCCTCCACAGAAACCTACTTCCTACTAACTTTTGTGAAGTGTCATATATTCTTTTAGTAAAACTGAGTCAAGATTCAAGGAAGCCCTGGTTTTAAAAGTTAGAGGTTTTTGGCTTGGTTTCATTTTGAGGTTTGGGGGGTTATAGAAACTCAAAGCAAAATGAAATCTCTATAAATCCTCAAGCCTCCATTTTATAATAGTATTTTGTAATGCCCTCTGTTCTATCCAAATGAAATTTATAAAAAATTAACCTACCTACACATAGATTTTTTAAAAATTAATGTCTATATTTAATATAAAGAATAAATAGAAGGAAAGAAATTTATTATTTCAATATGTAAATACTTGGTCACAGTCACACTACAAGGCATAAAGAAGTTGTAGATACTTGCAACTCTGTGGAGCAATCACTGTGAACAAGGTAGCTACTGATAGGGTGCAAGGCCATTGGCAACGCAAAAGCCTAAGTCAAGGGACTGTCAGTAATGTGATTTTCCAAAATGGTAAACCTCTTTTGATAAAATTCAGTCTAAAACAAAATACAATCTTCTCTTGATTTGCATGTGGCTGCATACTTGAAGAAGTCAGTGTATACATAAAACAAGTTGGAGTCTGGACTCAATTTATTATACACATCCACTCTCTGAATGCATTCCAGAAGTACTGTAAACCCTTGACGTTCCTAAGGGATAGACCTTCATGGACCATCAAACGGGACATTCCCAATATTGTAATGAGATGGAAGACTGGATCCACCATCATAATCTCAGACATGTTAGATAGGAATGAGCACAGATAGAAAAAAGGGAGATGGGTGGGGGACCACCCAAGAGAAGCTCTCAAACCAAAATTCCAAACAATGTACTGAAAACAAATCCCAAGAAATTCAGCCAACAGAACTGATAACCAGGAGGTAGAGTCAGCGCCCCTAAATTTTTTTTTTTTTTTTTTTTTTTTTTTTGCAGTACGCAGGCCTCTCTCTGTTGTCGCCTCTCCCGTTGCGGAGCACAGGCTCCGGACGCACAGGCTCATAGGCCATGGCTCACGGGCCCAGCCGCTCCGCGGCCTGTGGGATCTTCCCGGATTGGGGCACGAACCGGCGTTTGGCAGGCGGACTCCCAACCACTGCGCCACCAGGGAAGCCCCAATTTTTTTTTTAAATATAGAAGGATCTGAAAATAATTTCACCAATCATCCTCAATTAGGTCTGTTAGCTACAGAAATAAAATATTTTCACTTTAAAAGTCTGCGAATCAGAGACCTCAGCGTCATTCGGTCCAATACCCATCTCCACCAGAATCTCAGATCTCTCCACACAACCATGACACCTGCCTAACCCACTCCCAGTGAAATCACTGCTTCTGAGACCAGTGATCCTTTCTAACTGTGAAGGTCTTCATTACTACACAAATTCAGAACATGACGGGGAGCAAAGTGAGACCATGAACCCTGGAGCAAACCCGAATTTGAATCCTGGCTCTGTCACTCATCAGCTGTGTGAACTTGGGCAAATGATGTAAACTCTCCACACCTCCATTTCTTTACCTGGTAAATGTAGATGCTAATAATAGCACCTATTGCTCTGTTTGTTGCAAGAATCAAGAGTTAACTTATATAAAGTGCTTGAGACGTTCCTGGAAGATAGAAAGTGCCACATAAATGTTCACAGAAATTACCCCCTTGGTCTGCATTTTACTCTTTGAATATTAGAAAATTGCTAGAGTTCCAGCTAAGGATCCCAGATCCTTGTTTGCTTTCTCATTTTGCGTGATTTTAATTCTCTTTCCATCCTCATGAGGCTCCATTTGGCAATACTCTTGACAATTGGGTTCTTAGATTGAATCTGTATCTCAGGTGTGTTTGGACCTGTGCAACACAGAATGTATTTATGCAGCAACTTAAAAATCATGCCTACTCTACTTCTAGTAATATGTCCAAAAATCTTATTTGCATAGGGAGCTTGAATCTCAGAGAAAATGAGGTGGTCAAGAACTTTTCTTTGTTTCTATAGAACTGAATTCAAATTCAGCTTCCTCCACTTCCCCCAGGGTTGCATCAGAATTCTGGGGGCCATAGGCTGACAGAACTCATAGTGTCAAGGTACCAGGGTGGACTGGGGGAGAGCACCCGGTTGCCAATGGACATCTACACTATTGTCCACTCAGGTGTCCTGGTTCCCTTCTAGCCTTCAGTCATTGGTGGTTGGCAGGCCAGCACTGCACCCTTCTTCCCTACCCTGCCATTCCCATCATTAAGGCCTCTTTAAGACCCCTATTTCCCTCTGAGTCACACCTGTGTGTGGGAAAAATTCTACTGTATGGCACAGCTCTGATCTGTGGAAAACTCTGCTGTGTTTTCAGGTCCTAGACCCATCTGCTATGCAGGGCATGCGCTCACACAAGGAACTCCTGAGGCCATGCCACACAGCACTGAGGCGTCCTCATCAGCTGGTGGTGGGCACTGGAGCTGCCTCTCCCCACCCCCACCCCCAGGTACCACCAAGGGACAGAAGCTCAAACTTATCCAGTTTCCTCTACCCTCGGCCCACCCCACTGCCCCAGGAGAACCCCAGGTCTATCACATCCCCTCTGAATCTCCCCAGCGTTCAAGATAAGGAATCTTTGTTCATCTCTGTGCAGGAGATACTGACTCTGATTCATCATGTATTCTTCCAAATGAGATGAGGTTCTGGAAAAATCAAAACTTATGAACTTTACCATATTTTTTAAAGTCTACTTTCTCCTATGGCACCCCTTTCTCAAAGAAAAGAAGGCAAATGCCTAGCTCCCCAAATTGGAGGTAGACAAAAAGAGGGAGAGTGTTAGAAGTAACAGAAAACATGAGAAAAACACATTAGTTAGAATTAGGAAACTTCTCACCTTATTACGTTTTTGTGATATCATTCAACCAAACTGAGTCAATTCTATGACCAAGTAAGAAATATTTTCTCAGCACGTACCATACAAGCCAGGCACTGTGCTAGTGCTAAGTGCTCCAAGATGAGTAGGGCCTGGGCCTTACTCACAAGACTTACTCTCTCTTATCACTTAAGTAAGTCTCATTCTCTCCATTTCTTCTTCTGCTTTGTTTAAGATCATATAATTTTTCAGCTGTATAAGTTTTTCATCTGTCTCCCTGCTTCATATCTCTTATTTTCTAGTTTTATGCACCTCTTTCTCATTCTTCACATTTACTAAAACATAAATCTAATCACATCATTCTTTTACTTAAAAATTTGCAGAGGGTTCCATCATGTTCAGGACAAAATGCCAGGCATGATCTCGGTGCTTAAAAATATTGTTTCCTTCAGTTCTGAAAACAATTATATCAGGTAGTTATTATGATCTCAAGTTTACAAACAAGGAAAATGAAGCTTGAAAAGCTGAAACCATCCTGACCAAGTTCACAGAGCTGGGAGAACCAGGACCCAAATCAGTTTTCTTGTCTCTAGATCCACTGCTTTTAATCTTAGACTTATAGTTCTGGTCTCCATAATCAGTCCCCCTCTTATGTAAAGGAATGATTTATAGTAAGACTACTACCACAATTACTGCCATCACTCTACCACTGTAATAAGTAACTATTGCTTGGATTACATGCCATTATTTATCTTCAAATTAAAGAAGGAAGGAGAAGGAAGACACTTACCTTGTCGGACAAGTTGGTCAATCAGCCAAATGAACCTTGGTGTTCTACGGGTGACAGTATTGAGCCAAATCACCCTCACGTGCAATATAGAGTACACAAAGAGTTAAAGATAAAATACTCAGTGACCCTAATGTTCTTAGATACTTAGTGTTCATACACCACGTCACTGCAAAAATAGAACTGAAAAACCAGTCTCCCAAATTCTCTGTCCAGTAAGCCATAACACAAAACATAAATCCACTCATCCAAATGAACAGAACCCTTTAATGAGTCAGCCCCACGTAACAAGCACCTTAGTTTCGAAAGCTTCAAAATATGGCAATTAATCACATCTCTAGGAAGCATGTGGTACAGCTAAATGGCGATTCACAAGTAAACCTCAAAAACACCAACGTTGCTTCTGACTGTAAACCTCACTCAAAACTTTTTCCCAGGTGGTTTCAATATTCATTTGGAAGAGTGACAGTTGAACTTAATGGTTTTCTTTTCTCACTTTTCTTCAGAAACCAATCCATCTCACTGCTCGCAGTGCTTTGCAACCTTTTAAAACACATGACCCCTTTGGATAAACCTGAAAATCTCATGACACCATCCCCCAGCCTCCGCCTCCCACCCTGAGCTTTGTGTGTGCAGAAAACAAATTCTATTTCTTGCATATCATGTCAGACAAGAAAAAATTATGGCATTTAATTTTTAAGTTGTTGTATGAAAAGTGGTATTTTACTTTCCAAATATAAAAATACTAAAAATTTTTTTTCAAATCACTTAACATCCTCTCCTAACACCCCACCCTGTTCCTCCCAGCTACTATATCAACTAAATGCTTCCACTTTTTGATAACTCCTGGCATATTCTTATGCAATATTGAAGCTCAGTTTAAGGCTCTAAATGGGTCTACAATTATCGAAATATTTAGCTTATTTGTTCTTCATAAAAGAGTTCCCAGTTAAAAAGAAAATCAAGCAATAGAAATGAAATTCACAGAATCACTAAGATATCCAAGTGTCGGGGGCCCAAAGGGATTATTTAGCCTCATGCTTTCCACTTTCCAGACTTAGGGAATCCAAATTTTGACCCTGGGCCCTATGGATCTGAGTTATAAACAAGCAGCCAAGATAATTCTAATAACCACTTGAATTGAGGAACCAGTTATTCACTCTTATCCCATTATTTGACAGGTGAGGAAACTGAAATGCAAACAGATGACATGCAGTTCACAGATCTCACTTTACTTTCTACTGGGTATAAAACCAACTTTAAAAAACAATCTTTTGAATTTTGTTTTCATAATCAACTCCAATTTCTAATGAGAAAAAAATGTATTTTAATAATCTCTTTATCTTTCTTCTTTTCCAAAAGTGGCCTAGATAGCTAAAATGACAGATCAGACATATTCTTTTATCTCCTTCACAAAGTAGCAGTAAAGGGATAGAGAAGGTACAATCTAGCAAGGAAAGGAGAGGCTTGTTCACATTTTTGGAAAATGCAAAGCAGATGGGGAGTGGTGACCCATCTGATATAGAAGAAAGAGCTTAAACCTAAAATATATGCCCAAGGGGGTACAAATTCAGAAGGGGACTCATTTGCCCTAGAGCAGCAGTCCCCAACCTTTTTGGCACCAGATACCAGTTTTGAGGAAGACAATTTTTCCATGGACGGGGTGGGGGGCGGGAGTGGGGTGTTGGGGATGGTTCAGGCAGTAATGTGATCAATGGGGAGCAGCAGATGAAGCTTCTCTCATTCACCACTCACCTCCTGCTGTGCGGCCCTGTTCCTAACAAGCTGGGGACCTGTAACAGTCCGAGGCCTGGGAGCTGGGGAACCCCTGCCCTAGAGAACTCAGAGCAGAGGACACATGGGAAAGGCCAAGGCTTAAAGCAAAAACACATATGAGTGGCTGGAAATTGTAGATTGCATGCATGCACCATATTACCCCAGGCCTAGGCAGACATGCCAGCAGCCAACGCCTCCACTCCCTACAACTGACAGCCAGAATTTTATTCTCCAGTGAATGTGAAAGGACAAGACTTGAAGTCAGAAGCACCAAACACAGCAGAAGGTGGCAGCGAGGTACAAGACTGCAAAGGGGATGGGGGAGTAGTCAGCTGAAAACTCTGTGTTCTGAAGGGCGGGACCATGAAGGCTTCACATAGCTAGGTGCTTGCTTCCAGGAGAAAGTTGGAAGATTCATCTCTCTAGACATTGAATGGCCACTGCATACTGAAACTGTGTGTGTGTTTCGTGAGGGAAAGGAGTCTGCATCAATGAAAGAACCAGTTCTCGAGCAACTCACCCCAAAGTGAAGACAGCCTTATGTCTCTAGTAGTTTGCTAGGGCTGCCACAACCACATACCACAGAATGGGTGGCTTAAACAACAGAAATTTATTTTCTTGCAGTTCTAGATGTCTGAGATCAAGGCATCAGCAGGTTGGTTTCTTCTGAGATCTCTCTCTTTGTCTTCTCCCTCTGTCTTCACAAGGTCTTCCTTCAGTCTGGGTGTCCCAATCTCCTCTTAAGGACACCCAGCCATATATGATGGGGGCCCACTCATAGGACCTCATTTTACCTCACTACCTCTTTGAAGACTCTATCTCCAAATGCTGTCACATTCTGAGGTCCTGGGGGTTAAGACTCCAACATACAGATTTTATGGGCACTCAATTAAGTTCATAACAGCTTCTAAAAGATTGTTAATGTTTTACTTATAATCATGGCAATCAAGGATCATTAGAAATATAAAGAAAGCTCTCTAAACACACTCACTCACTCACTTGCTCAAAGAAACCCCAAAGAGAAATAATTTAGGTAACAGGGGAAAACTTCAAAGATACCAATTAATACCTTCAGAGAAATATGAGAAAATCTTGAATCAGGAAAACCAGAGCTGGCTATTATAAAAGAGGAGCAATCAAAAACAAAGCACTTGAAAAATTCAACTATGATAACAAAATATAAATTAACACATAATGAAGAGAAAAGTAAGTCAAGGAAATCCCTCAGAAAATTGAACCCCCTCAAAATATAAGAAACTGGACATTTGAAGGCAAAGATAAAGATTAAGAAGCTCAATCTAAGAGGTTTAAAATCTATTAATAAGAATTTCAGAAAGACATAGCAGAGAAAAATGCAGGAGATAATCATCAAAAAAATAGGACTAAATGTTCTCAAATCTATATCTCCAGCCTATTTCTCCCCCTTGAACTATCCAAAAAGAGGGAAGGGAAACAAATGTTTCTCCGAAGCAGCTGCCTTCTTGGCCTAGCTTCAATAAGAAGCTAGGCCAAGATTGTAAGAAACTTCAGAGAGTGAAGGCATGGGAGAGGGTAGGAACTGGGTGAGGGTGGAGTGAGGGGAATTCCAGTCACAAGGGGTAGTCCCCGATTTTTTCAATTCCAAGCCCTATTCATGCTTTCTTCTTCTTTTTTTTAATGTATCATTTAAAGCTTTTGTTTCCTTATTTAATTTCATTTTGGATGATCTGTCCATTGGTGAATGTTGGGTGTTACTATGGTTGTGTTACTGTCATTTTCCCCTTTTAAGGCTGTTAGCATTTGCCTTAAGTATTGAAGTGCTCCTATGTTGGGTGCATATATATTTACAATTCTTATAACTTCTTCTTGGATTGATCCCTCGATCATTATGTAGTGTCCTTCTCTGTCTGTTGTAATAGTCTTTATTTTAAAGTCTATTTTGTCTGATATGAGAATTGCTACTCCAGTTTTCTTTGATTTCCATTTGCAGGGAATATCTTTTTCCATCCCCTCACTTTCAGTCTGTATGTGTCTCTAGGTCTGAAGTGGGTCTCTGTAGACAGCATATACATGGGTCTTGTTTTTGTATCCTTTCAGCCAGGCTATGTCTTTTGGTTGGAGTACTTAACCCTTTTACATTTAAGGTAGTTATTGATATGTATATTCCTATTACCATTTTCTTAATTGTTTTGGGCTCATTACTGTAGGTGTTTTCCCTCTCTTGTGTTTCCTGACTAGAGAAGTTCCTTTAGCATTTGTTGTAAAGCTGGCTTGGTGGTGCTGAACTCTCTGAGCTTTTGCTTGTCTGTAAAGGTTTTAATTTATCCGTTGAATCTGAATGAGATCCTTGCTGGGTAGAGTAATCTTGGTTGTAGTTTTTTCCCTTTCATCACTTTAAAGATGTCCTGCCACTCCCTTCTGGCTTGCAGAGTTTCTGCTGAAAGATCAGCTGTTAACCTTATGGGGATTCCCTTGTATGTTATTCGTTGTTTTTCCCTTGCTGCTTTTAATATGTTTTCTTTGTATTTAATTTTTGGTAGTTTGATTAATGTGTGTTTTGGCATGTTTCTCCTTGGATTTATCCTATATGGGACTCTCTGCACTTCCTGGACTTGACTGACTATTTCTTTTCCCATATTAGGGAAGTTTTCAACTATAATCTCTTCAAATATTTTCTCAGTCCCTTTTTTTTCTCTTCTTCTTCTAGGACCCCTATAATTCGAATGTTGGTGCATTTAATGTTGTCCCAGAGGTCTCTGAGACTGTCCTCAGTTCTTTTCATTCTTTTTTCTTTATTCTGCTCTGCAGTAGTTATTTCCACTATTTTATCTTCCAGGTCACTTATTCGTTCTTCTGCCTCATTTATTCTGCTATTGATCCCTTCTAGAGTATTTTTAATTTCATTTATTGTGTTGTTCATCATTGTTTGTTTCATCTTTAGTTCTTCTAGGTCCTTGTTAAATGTTTCTTGCATTTTGTCTATTCTATTTCCAAGATTTTGGATCATCTTTACTATCATTATTCTGAATTCTTTTTCAGGTAGACTGCCTATTTCCTCTTCATTTGTTAGGTCTGGTGGGTTTTTATCTTGCTCCTTCATCTGCTGTGTGTCTTCTTTCTTCTCATTTTGCTTATCTTACTGTGTTTGGGGTCTCCTTTTTGCAGGCTGCAGGTTCGTAGTTCCCGTTGTTTTTGGTGTCTGCAGTGGGTAAGGTTGGTTCAGTGGGTTGTGTAGGCTTCCTGGTGGAGGGGACTAGTGCCTGTGTTCTGGTGGATGAGGCTGGATCTTGTCTTTCTGGTGGGCAGGTCCACATCTGGTGGTGTGTTTTGGGGTGTCTGTGGACTTATTATGATTTTAGGCAGCCTCTCTGCTAATGGGTGGGGTTGTGTTCCTGTTTTGCTAGTTGTTTGGCATAGGGTGTCCAGCACTGTAGCTTGCCAGTTGTTGAGTGATGCAGGGTGTTGGTGTTGAGATGGACATCTCTGGGAGATTTTCACGATTTGATATTACATGGAGCTGGGAGGTCTTTTGTGGACCAGTGTCCTGAACTTGGCTTTCCCACCTCAGAGGCACAGCACTGACTCCTGGCTGGAGCACCAAGCGCCTTTCATCCACACGGCTCAGAATAAAAGGGAGAAAAAGTAGAAAGAAAGAAAGAAAGAAAGAAAGAGGATAAAATAAAATTATTAAAATAAAAAATAATTATTAAGAAAAAAAATTTTAAGAAACAAATAAAAAATGGACAGAGAGAACCCTAGGAGAAATGGTGAAAGCAAAGCTATACAGACAAAATCTCACACAGAAGCATACACATACACACTCACAAAAAGAGGAAAGGGGGAAAAAATAATAAATCTTGCTCTCAAAGTCCACCTCCTCAATATGGGATGATTCATTGTCTATTCAGGTATTCCACCGATGCAGGGTACATCAAGTTGATTGTGGAGCTTAATCCGCTTCTTCTGAGGCTGTTGGGAGAAATTTCCCTTTCTGTTCTTTGTTCACACAGCTCCGGGGTTCAGCTTTGGATTTGGCCCCGCCTTTGCGTGTAGGTCGCCGGAGGGGGTCTGTTCTTCGCTCAGACAGGACGGGGTTAAAGGAGCCTCTGATTCGGGCGCTCTGGCTCACTCAGGCCGCGGGGAGGGAGGGGTACGGAGTGCGGAGCGAGCCTGTGGTGGCAGAGGCCGGCATGACGTTGCACCAGCCTGAGGCACGCCGTGCGTTCTCCCGCGGATGTTGTCGCTGGATCACGGGACCCTGGCAGTGGCGGGCTGCACAGGCTCCCAGGAGGGGAAGTGTGGATAGTGACCTGTGCTCTCATACAGGCTTCGTGGTGGTGGTAGCAGCGGCCTTAGCGTCTCATGCACGTCTCTGAGGTCCGCGCGGATAGCAGCGGCTCGCGCCCATCTCTGTAGCTCCTTTAAGCAGTGCTCTCCTCGCGCACTGGGAAACAAAGAGGGAAGAAAAAGTCTCTTGCCTCTTCGGCAGTTCCAGACTTTTCCCCGGACTCCCTCCCGGCTAGCCGTGGCGCACTAACCCCTTCGGGCTATGTTCAAGCCGCCAACCCCAGTCCTCTCCCTGAGCTCCGACCGAAACCGAGCCTCGGCTCGCAGCCCCGACCGCCCCGGCGGGCGAGCACACAAGCCTCTCGGGCTGGTGGGTGCCGGTCGGCGCCGATCCTCTGTGCGGGAATCTCCCCGCTTTGCCCTCCGCACCCCTGTGGCTGCGCTCTGCTCCGCGGCTCCGAAGCTCCGCGGCTCCGAAGCTCCCCGCTCCGCCTCCCGCAGTCTCCGCCCGCGAAGGGGCTATTCATGCTTTTTTCTTCTAGAATGCTTCCCTACCCCCATAACCACAATACTTCCCAGCAGAGTGAAATTCTCTCCATTTTTAACCCAGGCCTCTTGTCATCTAGGCAGGCGTTCCCTAATACCTCCCCAGGAGGCTGGCGTCCCCTCCACACGCCTGGGCTCCCTTAGCACCCTGTCACAGCGTTGGGACTCTGTCCTCAAATATCTGTCTTTCCCACTTGACTGTGAGTCCCTTGAGGTCAGGGGACATTTCTTTCCTCGTTCTGTTTCTTTCTTGTCTGAGTGCCCCTAGCCTATGTATCAAGAATGTTTATTGACTGGAATAGAGTTGCCATATGATCCAGCAGTCCCACTCCTGGGCATATACCCAGACAAAACTATAATTCAAAAAGGTACATGCATCCCTATGTTCATAATAGTACTATTTACAATAGCCAAGACATGGAAACAAACTAAAAGTCCATCAACAGTTGAATAGATAAAGATGTGGTACATATATACAATGGAATATTAGCCATAAAAAAGAATGAAATAATGCCATTTGCAGCAACATGGATGCAACTAGAGATTTTTGTATTAAATGAAGTACTAAATGAAGTAAGTCAAGTAAAGAGAAATAAAATATATCACTTATATGTGGAATCTAAAATGTGGCACAAATGAACCTATCTATGAAACAGAAACAGACTCACAGACATAGAGAACAGATTGTGGTTGCCAAGGGGGAGGTGGGGAAGGAGAGGGATGGACTGAGAGTCTGGGGTTAGTAGACAAACTATTACATTTAGAATGGATAAACAACAAGGTCCTACTGTATAGCACAGGGAACTATATCCAATCTCCTGGGATAAACCATAATGGAAAAGAATATAAAAAAGAATGTATATATATGTATAACTGAATCATTTTGCTGTACAGCAGAAATTAACACAGCATTATAAATCAACTGTACTTCAATTTCAAAATTAAAAAGAATTTAAAAATTCAAAAATTTCCTTTCAATTTAAAAAGAAAGAATGTTTATTGACTGAACAGACCCTGTCTGTTTTGTTGACTTCTGTATCCCCGGTATGCAAAACAGTGCCTGGAACACATATGAGAGTAAATGCTAACTGCTTAAATATTGAGAGATCCTGCCTTCTCTGCTTTTCTGCTGGATTTATGCCCTCTTCAGACACCAAAATACATCATGAGAGATTCTTGCACATTTCCCCTTCTCTAGTCCTAAGCTGGGATTTCACCTTAAGTGCCTCCAGCCTTCTGAGACTGTGATCAGATGAAACTCTAAGTCCCTGCCTAAGCTTTGAAGCTTACAGCTTAAGGCCTAGAACCAGGTGGACAAGAAAGGGCCTTTGGGGGCTGAGGAGGGCCTTTGCACAAGGGGACCAGTCTACAGGCAGGTCCTTATGCTAACTGGGGAAGGAAGAGACAGGAGAAAGGGGCCACGTTCACAGGAGGTAGTTCTTCACTTTCCTCCAACATATTCTGGCCTGGAAGAGCCCATCTCCAAGGAGCTTGGGATGAAGGTGGAAGAGAGGGAGGGAGAGGCAACCTGGGAGCCAGGACAGTTGTCCCGTGACCCTCAGGGCATGTGCTCTGAGGGTGGGGGGGCAGGGGGAGTGGGGGTGGGGAGGTCTGTGAGGTCACATGAACACAAAGGCACTTATCTTAGTGCCCCCCTCCATTTGCCACATCTTCCTTACCACTTTCCTGGATTTTACCATATGTTTACTTCCTTGATATCATTTATTATAACTCTTTTCTATAAGTGAATCTAGTTGTGAAATTATTCCATTTCAGTCAAAATAAAATTTCAGGTAACAAACACTCATGAAAAAGCAGGATCACTATACATAAATAAATAACAAAAACACACACTCAATGAAAACAAAATAATGTTGTTAAATCCTAGATAGATAACAACTGGCTGCCAAATTTCTTTGCCTAAAGCCTGTTTTATTTGTGCTAATTTAAAGCTCAGTTAGCAAGTCTAACCAGAAGGATGGTAAGAGAACTGACCAAGGAATAAGTCTATGTGATACTGATAGTCAGTGTCATGGCCCTGAATTCATGGCCTCAAGTGCACACAGGGAGACACAACTCCCAGGCTTGTGGGTAGCCTGGTACCAGCAGCCCCTGGAGGGAAAGATGGACCTCTCCAATGCCAGGCCAGGACTTGCGTTTGTAATGTTTACCTGGAGGTTCTTAGTAGCTGCTGGTGGTGGGGCTGGGACCAGCAGAGCCTGCCGAGTGGGCAGGAAGTCCAGGGGTATTTTTGTGATCGCCCCCACTGCACACTTGTCTGTGGCTCCTCCTGTGGCTCCGTCTCCAGTAAACTAGACTGAGCTTCTTATAGCTCTATGATTTCAAGGTTCCAAGAGGGCAAGGGCAAATGCAAAGAAAATAGGCCTCTTAAGACCAAGGCCCCAGGACTTGAAGAACACAATATCTACCACATTCTACTTGTCAAAGCACTAGGCCAGCTCAATTCAACAGGGACAGAAAATAGGTCCCAGTTCTTGATGGGTGGAGAGGCAGCATCACATGACAAAGCCTTATTGGGGCTATTGTTTTAACAACCTACCTTCTGTGTATCCACCTCTGTGGGCCCCCAAAGTGCTCATATTTCTCCAATCACACTCTGGCTTCTTTAAAATTCTTAGTGCTGTTGTCTTATACAGTAAATTATATTGAGAGCTGCTTATAGGAGCTTTGTGCTGATTTAATTGAATTTAACCTAAGCACTTGGACTTGCCAGTTTGTTATCAATAAACGGAGTGAAAGTGGGTTTTTTGGTAGTTAGGCTCTTCTTTTAATTTAATTTTTATTTTATATTGACATATAGTTGATTTACATAATGTTGTGTTGGGTTAGTTTCAGATGTACAGCTAAGTGATTCAACTACACCTATACATATATTCTTCCTTTTTCAGATTCTTTTCTCATATAGGTTATCACAGAATACTGAGTAGAGTTCCCTGTGCTATACAGTAGGACCTTGTTGATTATCTATTTTATATATAATGGTGTGTATATGTTAATCCCAACCTCCTAATTTATCCCTCCCCCCACTCCCCTTTGGTAGTCATCAGTTTGTTTTCTACGTCTGTGAGTCTGCTTCTGTTGTGTAAGTAAATTTATTTGTATCATTTTTTTTAGATTCCACATATAAGTGATATTACATGACATTTGTCTTTCTGTATCTGACTTACTTCACTTAGTATGATCATTTCTAAGTCCATCCATGCTGCTGCAAATGGCATTATTTCCTTCTTTTTTATGGCTGAGTAATATTCCACTGTATATATGTACCACATCTTCTTTATCCATTCCTCCGCCAATGGACATTTATGTTGCTTCCACGTTCTGGCTATTGTAAATAGTGCTGCAGTGAACATTGGGGTGCACATATCTTTTCGAATTATGGTTTTCTCTGGGTATATGCCCAGGAGTGGGATTGCTGGATTATATGGTAGCTCTATTTTGAAAGTGTTTTTAAAGGACAGCACTTTTTTCTTTTGTCACAGCACCAAGAAATAAGTTCCCTCCAGCTTGAAGCAGTATAATGTAGCACAGTGGTCCATCTGTGAGCTTGTTAGAAATGCAAATTACCAGGTTCTACCCAGGCCTACTGATTCAGAATCTCTGGGTTGGGTCCCACTATTTGGGTTTAACAACCTTTTCGAGGGCCTCTACTGCATACTGAAGTTTGAAAACCACTGATACGGTGTCAAATGTACAACCAGATTCAAAATCCCATTTCTACTGCTTTACAAGCTGCACAGCTCTGGGCAAATTACTTAATCTTTCTGTTCCTCAGTTTTCTTATCTGGAAAATGGTGATAAGACAGGAACCTACCTCACCGAGTTGTTGAGAGGGTAAGATGAGGTAATGATATAAAGCACTGAGAACCACGTCTGGCATGTTCTACAGATGTGTTAGTGCTGGCAGCTACCATACTGGGTTCTGATTACTGATTGTGCCTCTGGACCATGGCCTTTAGAGCAGCAAACTGGGTATGATACAGCTAAGGGCATTTTTGACAGAAAAGAATCTTAACCAAAGGCCAGGGGACAGGGAAAGCACTGAAAATCAGGATGCTTTCAGCTGTCATTAAGTAGAACATCATCATATCAGAACCAGGTGAGTGTTAACCTGGTTTCCCCAAATACCAGTTTTTAATCCCATCTGTAATATTAGAAGAAGGGCCAATGTTGACTAAACCTTGGGGTTCATCTAGGAGTGAAAGCTAACAATTCTGAATTAGATATAAAAATTCTGTCACATGGATTCTGTATTATATAATAAGATTGTAGAAGGTACGTACCTCTCTCCACCCATGTTCTACAGACTTAGTTCTTTTCTCAGGTTTGTATTCAAAGTCCAATTCTCTGTCAGTGCTTCCTGGGCAACCTCTTTAAACTTTACATGCACACACATACACACAAATACACACACATGCACATACATACACACAAACACACACACGTACATATATACATACACATGCACTCACACACATACACACATGTATACAACATACATGTACAGGCATACAAGACCACACATACACATATGTACATACAAACACACACATACATACACGTACACATGCACACACTTATACATACATACACACATGCATACACATACACACTACACACATACACACATACACACTTATACACACATACACACACATAGAGACATACATACATGCATATATACACACACATAAAGGCTTCCTATCCCTCTCTCTCTTCTCTATGTTATTTTTTACACTTAAGAATTATTTCATGCTAACTAGAATTATCGTGGTGATCTTTTTGAAATGTGTAGAAGTATTGAATAACTATGCTGTATAACAGGAGCTAACATAGTGTTGTAGGTAAATAGAAACAAAAAAACTCATAGAAAAAGAGATCAGACTTGTTGTTACCATAGGTGTGGGCTGAGGGAGGGGGATTAGGACGAAGGCTGTCAAAAGGTACAAACTTCCAGCTATAAGATAAATAAGTCCTAGGGATGTAATGTACCACGTGATGAATATGATTAACACTGCAGTACGTTATATATGAAAGTTAAGAGAGTAAATCCTAAGAGTTCTCATCACAAGGAAAAATAGTTTTTCTATTTCTTTTATATTGTATCTATACAAGATGATGGATGTTCACTGAACTTACTGTGGTAATTTCATGATGTTTGTACACCTTAAACTTATACAGTGCTGTATGTCAATTTTATATATATATATATATATATATATATATATATCAATAAAGCTGGGGGAAATAAAGAATGATTCCCATCTCACATGCTGTCTGAACCATTTCCTTTTCTTCTGCTGGTAAGAGACAGCTCAACTCAAACCCTGTGGAAGTGGAAGTAAGTTCTCAGAGGGCAGGGATTTTTGTACTGTTGTACCCCAGTGCCTGGCACCCAGTAAGTAACCAAAAACATTTCTTGAATAAATGAATGATGTTAATTCCTTTAATCAGATACTCTATCAAATAGAGAGAGAGTGAAACAGGATCTGGAGAACTGAGGTTACCCAGGACGCTGCAGCCGGGATTCCAGATGGGAGTCCTTGGTGGAAGGAAAAGAAGCAGGATGTAAATATACACCGACTGCCTCCCAGGCACAGTGGGAGAGATTTTATATTCAGTCTCTACCACAAACCCATCAGATGGGTATCCTCACCTCTGAAGATAAGGAAATCCAGGCTGGGAGACCTGTCTGTAACTCCTCTAGGGCTGTAGAGTTGGGAAGGGGCAATGCAGAGACTAGATCCATGGCTTTAACTCCAAGTTCAAGTTCAAGTTCTTTCTTTGTTGCCAGTGCAGGAGATGGATTCTCAAAAAGGTGAACTTGGAAGGCTGAATGTGAAAAATGGGCTCCACATTTTTTATTTTTGTTCAGACCTGCCCTAGGAATTATACTGATGATAATATTAGTAATAATGATAATAATAATAATACCTTACATGAATTATCTCACAATTTTCAGAAAGTCTCCTATAAAATATTTTCTTTTATTATCTTATTTTATAACAGAGGATTATTGGGGCTTAAAGATCTCAAGATTACTAAGGTCACACAGCTACTGAGTGGTGGAGCCAAGCTCCTTTGTTAGATGATTGAAATAATAGCATTTAAAAAATAAACATGCAGAGATTCATAGTAGCAATGTAACCAGGTTACACCTAATCCTGTCTGCCTATTGGTAAATCCAGCCCTGAGTACACTGACATTTGTGAATCTCTGAATGTTTTCCTGATTTCCTATACTAGTGACAAGCAGATTCCCTTAAAAGAAAGAAAAAGAAGAATAAACATACAGTTAGTGGGCTTCCCTGGTGGCGCAGTGGTTGAGAGTCCGCCTGACGATGCAGGGGACACGGGTTTGTGCCCCGGTCCGGGAAGATCCCACATGCTGCAGAGCGGCTGGGCCCATGAGCCATGGCCGCTGGGCCTGTGCATCCGGAGCCTGTGCTCCACGACGGGAGAGGCTGCAACAGTGAAAGGCCCGCGTACCACACAAAAAAAAACAAAAACAAAAACATACAATTAGTGAGGAAGAATATTTCCAGGACCATCACCTTTGCAGGCACCTCATTTTACATTTCTCCAAAAATAGGAGATGATTTCTAATCAGACCTAGTGCAGGAGTTCCAGTATTCTCCACTTATTCTACTATGTCTTTAAGGTCCCCACCACAAGGTTGGGAGGAGAGACTTCTAAGGGTTCTCTGCCCACCATGCCCCCTGCCTGAACCCCCTCTTGCCACATCATTTATGTTGGTTTTCTGATGTGAGATATTATCCATGAGTCCCAGAGCTGAGATGTGAACTCCGTTTCTTGGAGGGCTCCACCAGAATTCCCTGAAGTGAAAGCTGTCTTTTACCCACCAACCTCTCACTTTTTGTAGTTAATCAACTGGCTAAATCCTCTGAAGTGAAAAAATGCACATTTTGTTTTCTGTGACTTACTGAGGCTGAATGCTTCTCACAATGGCAGAGCCTATGAAACGCCTGTGTATCAGGGATGAGTGATTTCTCACACTTAATCTGTTTCTATCCACGATGGCAAAGTCTGTCCACAGGGCCTCCAAACTGAGATATCACATTTCCCACATTTCTTGCTTTTCCTTCTACTTGTGTTCCATTATTTATTAAGGTCTTGAGTGCACCTGGGGTTCACCACCAGCTGGGGTCAGACTTCTCAGGCTCTCCTCATTCTCAGGAGTTGGATTTTTATAAGTGTGAAAGATACCCCTGCAATTCTACACCTGGGCTGTTATTAAGAACAGAAATGGAAACATCAAAGTTCAGCTGAGAGAAAATATTTCCAGGACTTGAGGTCCAAAGACCAATGTATCGCCTCGTAAGGTTTGTTTCCTTCCTACTCTGTGTTATGGCAGAAGCTGATCAATTGTGGGTCTCTACCAATTAGGACACTTTTGCTTGCGAGTCACAGAAAACTTCAAGTGTCCCCCACTTCCACTATATAACTGCAAAGTCCAGGGCTAACTTAAAGTTTTAGGAATACTAAACACAAGGGCTCAAAAACTGTCCTCAGACCTCATGTTCTTCCCATCTCGTCCTTTACCCCTTTCTCTGTCTGCTTCTCTCTCTAGCAGTGTAGACACACTGTTGATTTTCTGCATATGCCCTTCCTTTTACCTGGTGCCTTTCACCTCTAAGGGCCCCGCGCTTCCTTGCCTTACGGTTCTGAAGGCAGCACTGCCTGCTGCTTTCCTGAGAGTTAGACCTGCCTAGGGATGTAAAAGGCCCCAGTGCACAGGTGTCAACACCCCAACCCCCTCCCCTGAAGGAAGCACATTTGCAGCATGTGGGGGAGAGTCAGGGGAGGGCTGCCCCCAGAGCTGCCTCACCTCCCACAGAACTGAGCTGCAGAACTTTGCTTAATACTGAACCTGCACTTGGCCTCCCTCCCTCCCCAGTTTGACTTCCATACACCCCCTCAGGTTTTCCTGGGAAAAAAAAATCCTTGTATTAGGGGAATCCCACTGAAGACAGGCAGACATTCCAGGCATACATCTTTCTGGACTGAAATCCAGAGTTGTCCAAGCAAGAATCTCTTTAATTTAATTTAATTAACTCTGGCTTAGGTACCCACCCCTAGTCAATCATAGTGGATATAGGATTGCATGATGTTTGGCCAGACCTGGGTCACATGTCCACCCCTGGGTCAGGAGTGGGGCCTGAACCACCTGAACTACATGGCCTGGGAGTAGAGTTGGTGGGAAGGATGGTTCTGGAGGAAAAATAGGACCTCTTTTTGGCAAAACAAAATGGATGTTTCGGTACCGTATAGCAGGGGTTGGCAAGCTCTGGTCCAAACAGGCCAACTGCGTGTTTTTGTAAATAAAATCTCATTGGAGCCCAGCACACCCACTTGTTTATGTATTGTCTATGCTGCTTTCAAGCTAGAACAGCAGAGTTGAGGAGCAGCCACAGATATTGTAGGGCCCACAAAACCTAAAATGTTTACTATCTGGCCCCTTAGAGGAAAAGTTAGCTGAACCCTGAAACACAGCATTGCTCTGGAATGTGCTCTGATGTCAGTTGGAAAATGCCAAGAAGTAGTTAATTGGTGTCATCACACTTGTTAGGCAGTTTTAAGCCATTTTCTGCAGGCGGCCAAATTAAGGGAGGGTCAGGTGGGCCACAATGGTGGGCAAACTGGGCACCCTGAAACCCTGGCTCTCCTGGGCAGGTCTTGGGGGTCCAGGGACCACAGTGGGGTGGGGGTGGGGCAGGAGGCCAGCACACAAGCTGCTGTGTGCTGCCCTGCTTCAAGTTTTCCTATCTCTCCAGCCTGTTGAATGTGCAGGACTCCTGGGTTGTAACCATAGAAACTTTGTGTCTCTCAGTCTCGCTCAGTGGGAACAGCCCTTACCTGCCTCTGCAGGAACAGTGAGGTAGTGACTCATCTGTTGATTCTTAGGCACCAGAAAGTCCTCCAGTCACTCTAAATCTCAACCAGCTTTAATGCAGAGATTAAATTGTACAGCATCAAGTCACATCTGAACAAAGCAAATGTAACGCCACCCACCAGCGCCCTGTGCCTTCAGGGCAGGGTGTGCTTATCCTCCTCCCCTCCTTTGCTCCCCACTTGCTCCTCATTAGCTTTTTTTAAAATTTTTTATTTCTTTATTTAGTTGTTTATTTATTTATTTAATTGAAGTCTAGTTGATTTACAATGTTGTGTTAATCTCTGCTGTACAGCAAAGTGACTCAGTTATACATATATACATATATTCTTTTCCAGATTCTTTTCCGTTCTGGTTTATCCCAGGACATTGAATATAGTTCCCTGTGCTACAGGGTAGGACCTTGTTGTCCATCGGTAGTTCTGACTCCTCTCCCTGCCCGACTCTTGTGACTGAACAGAGAGGAAGATGGGGAATTAAGGGGACAGGAATGTTTTACTACCCTGCTCCTGCCCTAGCTTTGCGATCTCGTCTTCACTGGTATTTAGAACTGACTCTCTCTCTCAAAGGCATTTTTCTTGGCTTCTTTGGAGGGTCCCCAGCATTGGGAACATTTTTCAGATTATATCCCAGATGAGGACCCACAGATATAAATGTAAGAGGTACCTTGGGACTTATCAGGTAATCAAAAAGCATCTTTATTTTTGTCTCTCACTATCCCTTTCAAATTTATTCAGGGGAGAGCGTCTTTTCTCTGCCACTGGTTGAAGACTAACAGGCCATGTGCCTCTTCTGGTCACTTGACGTTAAAGAGAAATCCCACAGTCACTTTACATCACAGTCTCAATTCGATAATTAAAAATGAGCAGTCCCTGGGGCTTCCCTGGTGGCGCAGTGGTTGAGAATCCGCCTGCCGATGCAGTAGACACGGGTTCGTGTCCCGGTCCGGGAAGATGCCACATGCCGCGGAGCAGCTTGGCCCGTGAGCCATGGCCGCTGAGCCTGCGCGTCCGGAGCCTGTGCTCCGCAACGGGAGAGGCCACAACAGCGAGAGGCCCGCGTACCGCAAAAAAAAAAAAAAAAGATTTAAAAAAAAAAAAAAAAGACCAGTCCCTTTGTCAGAACTGCAAATTTGATTGAAAGTTGTCTCTTCTCACTTTCCTTCAGTTTATTCATTTCCATTTCTGATCTTTGCAAGGCAGACCTGATTCCACCAGCCTGGTGTAGACATGAAACAACTGGACATTTGAAGGGGCTCTCTAATGGGCAAATTCATTGATTCTCGGTAGGTTCCCCTACTCATTCCCTCTAATTTCTCTTTTTTTTTTTCCTAAACCAAGGGTTGGAAAACTATGATAGAGAGGCCAAATTCCTCCCTTGCTTGTTTTTGTAAATAAAGTTTTATTGGAACACAGCCATGCCCACTCATTTACATAATGCCTTTGGCTGCTTTTGTGCAACAGCCACAGAGCCAGTAACTGCAGCAGGGACTGTATGACCCAGAGGATAATATTTACCATCAGGCCCTTTAGAGAAAAGATTTCCAACCCTTGTCCTAGGCTCTGTTTTTCCTTTGGCTGGATGCTTCTGCAGTCCCCTCAGTCCACCTGACAACCTGCTAGGGTTCCCTTCCCTAGGGTCACCCTCTACGGCATAATCTCTTTTAAAAGTGACCCGAGGTCTGCATTCCTCCCATGAGTTCCACATGTGGGCCCTGAAATTCACACTCTGTGATTGCCATCAGAGAGGAATGCAGTTGTTTCCCAGTTGTAGCCACGGAACCCTTATATATGGGGGGGGCGGGGTGAAGGGAATTACCAATGAGATCCTTCTGCACAATCCTTTAATTTTCACAGCCAGTTACTTTTCTATATTTGATGTGGATGAGATGTTGTAGGCTAGGATCCCTGGAAGAAGAGTCTGAAATATGAATTCTTACTAGGGTGGCCGGCAAAAATACAAGATGCCCAGTTAAATTTAAATTTCAGTGAATCATTTTTCTGTAAAAGGATGTTCCAAATATTACATGGGACACACTTTTACTAAAATATCATTCTTTCTTGACCAGAAGTTCAAACATAACTGAGCATCTTGTGTGTTGGTTTTTCCTAAATCTGGCAACCCTCATTCCTGTTCATGTGATTTATTGAATGGATGCTTTCAGGAAGAAGGGAATGAGGGAAGCAGAATGAGACAAGGGGAGCAGCTGAGCAAGGGTGTGATCTCAGTTGGAGACAGGCTGCAACCAGCTCTCACGAGAAGCTCTGGAACATGGTGAGTCCTACCTTAGGGTCAGCCTTTGGACCTCCATGCCAGTCAATCAAGATAAATGTTTTCAATAACATTTCTTTTTATAACCTTTTCCAATTATAAAAGTAATATATGTTTATTGGATATAATCTGGATAACACAGATAAGCAGAAAGAAGCAGATAAAACTCTGTCCTGCATCCACCACCGAAAGAGAGCAGCTCTGTCATGTGGTGTATTTTTTTCTGTCTTCTTTCCCACTGTGTGTGTGTATTTGTGTGTTTATATGTGTGTTTTCCAAAATCTAGTTCCTACTGTATATAGAGTATTAGATCCTCCTCTTCATATTGAAGAGTGTTTGAAAACACCTCAAAATTATTATTTGATATTGAATGATTTTAACGTCTACCCTTTTTCCTGGCATGTGAACTTCTGCAGTGGTATTGTAAAGAACTAGGGAAATGCCATAAATGATGTGACAGCTTTGGTGTCAAAGTCTGAGCCCAGCAGAGCAGGTAAGTGCTTCAGAAATCTTGGAGGCCCAGAGATAAGCAGTACTTCCTGTTTCTTTTCTAACATCAAGATGGTGGTTTCCTGTAGGCTGTTGATGTCTAATGGTTAGAATTTCTTTGATAACACACTGAGAAATTATTTTAATTAGATCAAAGTATCACACGTTGGATGGATAGGGAGGCAAAGGAGTCCTGTATGACTCTAAAGTTGAGTTGGCAAATGTTATCTTGCCTGGAATAGGAAGAAAAAAGGAAAAAATTAGAATGAATCATGAACTTAAACTTTTAGTGCATCAAATAAGGCTATTAAACTTTGCATCTATAGGTTCCTTACACAGGTGGAATGGGAAATACTTGCATTTGAATTTCCAAGATCTCTAACAAAGCATCAGAAATTCATCCTTAAGAACAGACTTCTGAGCAAATTGGTATTCACCATGTGGTTGTATGTTTGCAAACAGATATATGTATCATCTAGCTATGATTTCTTTTCTACCCTGGACATGATTTCTTTGATACTGCTTTTCTTCAAAAGATATCCCCGATATGGACAAGGAGGAAAAGACAAAGAAGTTAAACAAGTCATTGTGGTTTTTGGCAGTGCAGGCACCTTTTGAGACTTCAGACCCCCATCCGTCGTTCCTCACACTCCATTACACTGTATCCAGGGGGCTGTATTCTAGGTGCTACCAGAGGTTCTAGTTTCCGTAACATGGCTCCGTGATGTGGATTTCCCCACCTCACCCCATTCCTATAACTGAACACAGCTGGATTTGATTTTTGAATACACTCAGTAAAGAGTTATAAGAGTCGAAGTAAGCAAGTCAGGAGTCGGCCTCACCAAAGTGAGGCAAGGTCACAGCACCTATAGAGGTACCTCCTTGTTGTGGGCCCTTCCGAGGATAAGACCTAGCCCTTGTTTATCTGGGAACAACCAACTTGAAATACTATCTCTAAAAATCAATAATCATATAATAAGTAATTGCTGAATTTCATGAAACCTAACAACTTGATGTTTTAAGCTCCAGGAAGATATGCAAATCTGTCATTGTTTATTGAAGATATACTAGTACCAGGTTCTACGCTAGAGAATGCAGATACTATGGGCGGGCACAGTTCTTCCCCTAACACACTAATTCATTCATTTATTAACCAGATATTCAGGGACTTCCCTGATGGTGCAGTGCTTAAGAACCCGCCTGCCAATGCAGGGGACATGGCTTCAATCTCTGGTCCGGGAAGATCCCACATGCCACGGGGCAATTAAGCCCGTGCGCCACAACTACTGAGCCTGCACTCTAGAGCCCACATGCCACAACTCTTGAGCCTACATGCCACAACTACTGAAGTCTGTGTGCCTAGAGCCCATACTCTGCTACAAGAGAAGGCACCACAATGAGAAGCCCGTGCACCTCAGCAAAGAGTAGCTCCTGCTCGCCGCAACTAGAGAAAGCCCGCGCACAGCAACGAAGGCCCAACGCAGCCATAAATAAAAAAATAAATAAATAAAAATTTTTAAAAAATTAACTGGATATTCATATCATTCCTGCATTGTCCTAGGCACTGTGAGAGGAACAAAACCAGACACGATCCTCTGCGCAGAGCTTGAAGTCCAGTGGGAAAAAAGAGGTTGAAATGATCATGTTTAATGTGGATCCATTTCTTACTTCTGTTGTTTCTGATTCCAGGCGCCAAGAGCCTGGGGGACTCTTGATACAGTGGACGCCTGGCATCTACGTTACTAATACGTAGCCTTAGTTATCGCATAAGCTTCAGTATTTACTATAAAAGTCAGTGTCTCAAACTGCAGGGAAAGACAAAATTCTGAAAAACTGTAGAAGGTGGGAAATCTAAATAGCTTATTTTTTTTTAATCTATGAAGCATAAGCTCATAGGGCCAAAGTGCTGGCTAAGGAGGCAGACTAACTGGATGAACTACAAGCATACATCTCCCATGAGCACTTTCTCTGCAAGTCAGCAACAAAATACTCCCATTTCCATAACTTCCATCATGTCTATAAATTGCTAACCCTGGCGGAATCCCAAAAAGAATACTAGAAATGTTAAAAACTGAACAAAAGTGCTAAGAAATCTGTAAATTCGCCCAGGCAGAGAGATTCTGAAGTAAGTTGAGTTGCAGTCTGCAGCTCCCGTGTCTTCTCTGCTCCATGAGGCAGCCGTGGATCTCACAACACCAGCAGACAGTAGGGCCTCCCTGCCCAATACCCCCATACACATTTGCAATTTTTTTCTGAAGAAATCAAAGAGCAGTTTTAAACAAACCAGGTATTGAATTTTAGATATATTTGGAAAACTATAGTTGTTTTCTTGCCTCTGCAAGTTTCTGAGGCTTGAATTTGTTAAATATATATATATATATATATATATATATATATATATATATATATATTATAGCTTTCAGGACCTCATAATAGCCCTGTTCCAAGGCTAGCTGATAAATACCACAATGAACCTGCTTTTAAGAAGGGGCTCCTGAAATCAGATCTGTTCAAGCACAGAATGTGACCCGAGGACAGGACACAAAGGCTCACCCGCCCACCCAGCATTGCCCCTTCGTATTCCTTTAACACGAATCAATGATGAACTAGATGGAAATTCAGTTCTTTGTTGCAATTAAGATTCTAATATATGCCATGGCCTGGAGCCCCTGCAATGCTTCTGAGTTTTCATCACTGTTCATTTTTAAGTGGTTTAATTCTGCCTCTGATTGCCAGGTGCTAAAATATGAACCTTCACACTTGTGAGTCACCCAATTGAACCAAGCTGTGGCTTTACCCTCAGAGAGTTTCCTAGGTGTGAACCTAACTGTGCCCCAGACCCACAAAAACATTTTAGTCAAGATTTCCAGGGTAAATTCTAGCCCACCCTTGTCAAAACCACATAGACCCCCCACCCTCACCTCCCCACAGAGAGTTACTCCTACAACACTGGGCTTAACAAAAAGACCCTTTCAGCAAAAAGTGGGGGAGTTAAAAGGCATGATTTGCCCTTCAAGAGGCTCTCTGCTGTTTTTTTTTCTTCTGTTCCTGGCAGCTCCACCATACTTAAGGCATCCCAAAGAGGTTGAACCAAAATGAACAAAAGAAAGTAGAAATCACAGTTGTTCCCATGCCAACTGAATTGCTCCAAAAAAGACATGAAATAGAAATCATTCATTCAATTGACAAGAATTTATTGAACACCGACTATGTCCATAGAATGAGAAGAAAATTTATGGGGAACCCAAAATCGATACCAGGTGTGATCTGTGACTTTGAGATAGAAGATGCTGGCTGGCACAGTTGGGAGGGAAAGGATACTGGAGTCAGACAGATTTGTGCTTGGTCCTGATTCTACTAATCAGTTGGCTATAGGACCTTCAGCAAGTACCTCACCTCCTTGAGCCTCAATTTCCTTGTCTGTAAAATGGAAATAACTCATCAAACAGAGATATTGAAAGAATTCAGAAAAAATAGTGCATATAAAGTGTCTGGCACCACTAGGGACTCTCTTATCCTTAAGGAATTTATAATTCTAATTAGAAAAACAAAATATAGACATGAGAAGCAACTGAAAATCTGGTTGAAACATATATAAAACAGCAAATGGGGTATGGCTTTAGTTATAGGGTGCTAAATTAGTATATTCTATTTATCTAAGATGCCATTTTTTTGTGAAAAGAGCTTCAATTTCAAAGACATAAAACATGAAGAAAATATGCATATTAGAAAAAATGAAATTATATAAGTGGTAAGTTGCAAGAAACAACATTCTTGCAGAAAAGCTCAAGAAAATAGGAAGCTATTTGCAAGCTGTAGACTCCCAAAGCTCTTTATTTTTCCATTTCTTGCCTTTTTCACCAACCTTTCTTTTTTAATCTTAGTACAGTCCACGTGTTTTTGTAAGAGTCCTTAAAACTCTCTTAGAACAAGATGGAAAATAGGTTTCTAGATGGAGAGATGGTCTAACTTATTGCTCTTGCAATAGCAATCCATCAGACTGGCTTCCTAAGCAGCAAATGGGCTATGATTTGTGGTCTTCCAAATTCTCAAGCAAAAGAAAACATATGTAAATGTATTGCCAAAATCAATTTCCACCTAATAAACTTGTTGCTGAAAGGAAGCATAAAGCTTACAGAGATCATTTAGCTCCATCTCTTTTTCCTTTAGTTCACATGTGTCATCAGCACAGTCAGACTACTTGACCTTTAATTGCTCCTTCAGGCAACCACACTTGTTGCCTGCATCCTATACAGTCTGTGTATTAAGCTAATGCTTCCATGGCCCCATTCAAAAATGTTCTATCAATCATCCCAGGACCTACACCTTACTGAATGAACCAGAGATACTTCTTTTTCTCAGCCCAGAGACTATCAACGTCTATGGGCATTTTTGGATAAAGATCTTTACTAGAAATTAGGGGACAGGGCCTGGACGGGAGACTAGACTGTCTCCAAGAGAAGGACTAGGGCCCCATCCAGTGCCTGACCCATGAAAGATGCCCAGCCAGTATTTGTTGAATGATGAATGAGGCCAAGAACAGCTGGTGAAAGAGAAAAAGATTGTGAGCAGTGTTTTAAGAGAGATTTGGGTTTCCAGGATCCTATCACAGAAATATAGTCAAAATCCATCTAAGAGCAGTGTAGGACAAGGTTAACTGTAGAGAAATTTATGAAGTGTGTTTTCATGAACTTTTGCCTTTGATGAAGGCTCTCAAACCCTTTGTCAGGCTTGTTATCTGTCTTATAGGTGTACCAAGATCTGCCTCCAGGAAAAATCTGCTAAACTTATTCACACTAAGGGGTTAAAGTCTGAGGGGGGTTTTAGACTTGCCCTCAGGTATTTGATCTCACTACACTTTGGGTCTTCCCTAATGAATGAAGTTTGTTTTTTTTTCCATAAGGAGTGTAATTTTATTCGGAATCCATATTTCCTATCAAGTCTTTAAAAACTTTTTAATATATGATTATTCTTTAAAATGCTACAGTGTCACTGTTAGGATATCTCATAAAATGAAATTAACTATTTTCAAATAATATATGTCTTTTAAAATTTCACCATTCTGGGCTTCCCTGGTGGCACAGTGGTTGAGAGTCTGCCTGCTGATGCAGGGGACGCGGGTTCGTGCCCCGGTCCGAGAAGATCCCACATGCCACGGAGCGGCTGGGCCCGTGAGCCATGGCCGCTGAGCCTGTGCGTCCAGAGCCTGTGCTCCACAACGGGAGAGGCCACAACAGTGAGAGGCCAAAAAAAAAAAAAAAAAAAAGTTCACCATTCTAAGATAAACTCAGATCAACAACGATGAAACTAAAAAAGGCTGTTATTGAGAGTAAACTAATGTTTACACTAATAGCAAACAAACTCGTTATTCAAGTACTCTTTTTTTCACACACACACACACACACACACACACACACACTGTATTTTATTTTTACAAGAGATAAATAAACTGACACCAAGCATTGTAAATGGATGACCACAACAAAAGCAGCAATGATTGCAATTACCAAACACGAAGCACACTCATACTATGTCATAACATTGAATGAATGAAGTTTTGAATGTGGATTCCCTGCAGAGATGGCTGAGGGTGGCAGTAATGAGGTAGATGAGGTAATGGATGGATGTATGTCTGGGAGTTGGGTCTCTGTTTAGGGTTGTACAGCTATACGCTGTGCTCCTCTAGAGGATACTGTTCACATAGTCTAGGATATAAATGTCACTTCCCAGAGCTGTGCACTATACAACCTGCATGACAGTGCATGGTGGCCATGGCATAGACAATTGCTACAAAGTCTTATATCATTCAAGTTACCAGACACAAGTTTAGCTAGCAACAGGGCTGGGGACCAGGTGAGGCATATTCCTGGACAGCCCAGGGAGAGAAGACCAGCCTGAACTAAGACTAAATGCAGATTGGAACTTTAAAAGGACACAGACATCTCCAGAAGAAAGAGGCACCTGGGCCAGAAATAATTGAGGTAGGTGGATGGCAGCAGAGTGCACACTAAGTCCTTGGCACAGCTGCTGCTCCAGCCTTTGGGGTATTTATAAGTCAGAGGAGAAGGTGTGCTGCTTAATTTTATGTGTCAACTTGGTTAGGCTACAATACACACTTACTTAATCAAATGCTAACCTGGGTGTTGCTGCGAAGGTATTTTTGTAGATGTGGTTAACATTTATAATCAGTTTAAGTGACTTTAAGTGAAGAAGTTACCCCTCAATAATGCAGATGGGCTTCATCCAATCAGTTGAAGGCCTTCAGAGCAAAAACTGGTTTCCTGGAGAAGAAGAAATTCTGCCTTAAGACTAGAGCTTCAGCTTAGAGTTTCAAACCTGCCAACCTGCCCTACAGATTTCGGACTCGCCAGATATTGCAATCAGGTGGGCCAGTTCCTTAAAATTTTTCTCTCTCTCGATTGGTTTTGTTTGTTTTCTTTTTTAATTTAGAATCTTGTTAGCAATACAGTAGCATCATTAACAGAAGAAAAAAACAACACTCCATTTACACAGTAACTCAAAACTAGCATTTTAAGAAAATAATGTAGTAATCAACCACTACCGGAGAAAATAGTTCCTCTCATTTGATTCTGCAGACAAGTCCAGGTGATACCGTATACGTGTATCCCTAATATCTATCTATCATCACCTATCTGTCTCATCTATCTATCTATCTATCTATCTATATCTATCTATCTATCTAATCTCCTAGAGATACATCTTTACCTCTCCAGGAGGGCCCTAGAGAGTTCTCCTTGCTGAGGCCCCCCCGCCCAGCCCAGCCCCGGAGCCTGGAGCCCCCCCAAGGAGCTGCTGTGGAGCGCCCGGCCACGCCGGATCCCCAGCGCAGGGTCTCCCGGCCTTCTCCCCGCCTCCCAGTTAAACTTCCCCTACACTTCTTCAGCCCTACGGCGGAGGAGGTCAAGCAGGCGCAGAGACTCAGGTCAGTCCCGGAGGCTAAGGCCTGGAGTGGGACGAGAAGCAGAGAGAAATGTTGCGCCCAACTCCGCTGCACTGCCGCCCGCGAGGGACCTGTGCCTCGTGGAGGAGGGTGCTGCAGGCTCATCAGGGGCTCCTGCACAACTGCCTTCTGAGCTACCAGCCTCTGGAGAACAGAAGCTGTCAGAGGAAGAGAAGCTGGCCTTCAGGAAGCACGGTCTGATACATTTCCGCCCCTGGTACATATCCACAGGAAACCACGAAGAACCCATGAATAGCCTTCGTTCAAGTCAGCACGTCTTTACTGAGAGCCTGGACACTGGCTGCCGCCTTGTGAGTGATGCTGTGGAGAAGGAAAGCAGTATAAGATGGATTATGAACCACGAGGAGGTGGAGCTGTCCCTGCTTTGAAAGGAATAACAAGATTGAGATAGGCAGCTGAGGCAGACCCGCTTTTGCTTCAGCCCAGGAGACAGCTATGCCAAGTTTTCAGAAAATTTACTTGTAAGTGGAGCGAATCTACACCAAGGAATGTGCTGAATCACAAGACTAACCATAGTACCTTGTGCAAACTCATTTCCTTTTCAATTGTTCACCCATTATATTAAACATACGTGTGAAGAAAATTTCTTTCATGGTTGCTGAAATCTGGAGTTCGATTGGGTTTATTTCAAGTTACTAACCGCTTTCTTTTCTGATTTGAATTACTGAAGCAGCTGAGAATCACTGGTTTCCTTTGATCTTTGCAAGAGAGAAGCTATTTGAAATGGTTGGGATCCCAGGAAGGTTGACCCACCTTCCTGATGCATTCAAGAATGAGTCAAATACCAAATGTAAAATAGATAGCTAGTGGGAAGCAGCCACATAGCACAGGGAGATCAGCTCAGTGCTTTGTGACCACCTAGAGGGGTGGGATAGGGAGGGTGGGAGGGAGGGAGACGCAAGAGGGAGGAGATATGGGGATATATGTATATGTATAACTGATTCACTTTGCTATAAAGCAGAAACTAACACACCATTGTACAGCAATTATACTCCAATAAAGACGTTAAAAAAAAAAAAAAGAATGAGTCAAAGATTGGGTTTGGAAGATCCTATGACAAATTCTGAAGGCTGTAGGAGCAGATGTCCTATTTGTTACCCTCTCTTCCTACTCACTTTCCGAAATGGATAAAATGCTGAAATGGCAAGGGTTAGGGTTTCTATCCTGCAGAATCTCAGCCACTATCAGCAATCCCAAATAGCTCCTGTAGTAAGGAGCAGGCCATGGGAGGTGAATAGACGAGAAAAAGCACAAGGAAATTCATCATCTTGCATTTGCATCCTGGTAGGGGATTTTGCTTTGGGGTCATTTGGATCTTTTAGGCTTTTAATGAAATGCAGGACTGATTATTGAGGTTGGAAATAAAGTGAGGAAAGTGCTGAACTTTTGCTTTCTTTTTTCCCCCAGCTTTATTGAGATATAATTGACATGTAACTTTGTGTAAGTTTAAGGTGTACAGTGTGTTGATTTGATACACACATACTGCAAAATGATTACCACCATAGCGGTAGCTAACAACTCCATCAAAAGGGTTATAACTTGTTTTCAGAGGCTGAATGATATTAAGTGGGTCTCCAGAGGAATGAGTGCTTTCATAGCAGTGGACCTGCAGTTGTAAAAGAGGAGGACTGTCTCTATGTGTTGATCTGGGGAGATCTCCAGGGTATATATATTGTTAACTTAAAAAACAACGTGAAGATTAGTATATATAACATGATTGATTTTATTGGGGGAAAAGATATCTATAAGAATGTATATGTGGGGCTTCCCTGGTGGCATGGTGGTTAAGAGTCCACCTGCCAGTGCAGGGGACATGGGTTCAAGCCCCGGTCCAGTAAGATTCCACATGCCGCGGAGCAACTGAGCCCATGCACCACAGCACTGAAGCCCGAGTGCCTGCAGCCCATGCTCCGCAACAAGAGAAGCCACCGCAATGAGAAGCCCGCACACCACAACGAAAAGTAGCCCCTGATCGCTGCAACTAGAGAGAGCCCACGTGCAGCAATGAAGACCCAACGTAGCCACAAAATAAAAAACAAAAAATTTTAAAAAAAAGAATGTATATGCGAATTTGCTTGTATTTCATAAATATGTAAGAAAAAAGTAAACAGTAAACTTCTTAAGTGTTTACCCCTGAGTCAGGGTGGAATCAGGTGGAGGGTATAGACATGGGATCAAGGCATTTCTCTCAATGTGCCTTTTCACATTTGACACTTTTTTGGTGGTAAAATACCCATAGCATAAAATCTACCATTTTAACCATTTTTAAGTATACAATTCAATGACATTAAGTACCTTCATGATATTTAAACCATCATATCTATCTAGTTTCAGAACTTGTATCACCACAATAGGAAGCCCCATATCTAACTCTCTTCCCTGGCAACCACAAATCACTTTTCTATCTCTATGAATTTGCCTATTCTGGACATTTCATATAAATAGAATCCTATACTGTGTGGCCTTTTGGGTCTGGCTTCCATAATGTTTTCCAGGTTTATCCACCTTGTACATTGCTTTGGTATTTCATTTCTTTTCATGGCTGAATAATAGTCTATTGTATGGATGTAACACATTGTCTTTATTCATTCATACATTGATGGACATTTTTGTTGTTTCCATCTCTTGCCTATTGTGAATAGTGCTGCTATGAATATTTGTGTATAAGTTTTTATTTGAACACTTATTTTCGGTTCTTTTGGGTTTATACCTAGGAGTAGAATTTCTGGGTCATATAGAAATTCTGTGTTTAACTTGTTGCGTAACCACAAACTGCTTTCCACAGAGGCTACACCATTTTTCATTCCCACTGGCAATGGCAATGTATGAGGGGTCCAGTTCTTCCACATCCTTGCCAAACCTTGCTAATTTCCTTTTTTTAAATTAAATTATGGCCATCCTATTGAGTTTGAAGTGGTATAGCACTATGATTTTGATTTCTATTTCCCTAATGACTATGTTGAGTATCTTTTCATGTGCTCGTTGACCATTTATATACTTGCTTTGGAGAAATGTCTATTCAGTTTCTTTGCACACTTTTAATTTGGTTGTCCTTTTATTGCTGAATTGTAGAAGTTCTTTATAGATTCTAGATACTAGACTCATCAGATATATGGTTTGCAAGTATTTTCTCCCATTTTGTGGACTGTCTTTTCACTCTTTTGATAGTATCCTTTGGCACACAAAAATTTTTAATCTTAATGAAGTCCAATATACCTATTTTTTTCTTTTGTTACTTGTGCTTTTGATGTCACTTCTAAGAATGCATTGCCAAATCCAAGGTAATGATTATTCCTGTGTTTTCTGCTCAGAGTTTTATAGTTTTGGCTCTTACGCTTAGTTCTTTGATTTTGAGGTTTTTTTTTTTTTTATGGTTACATAAGTATCCAATTTCATTCATTTGCATGTGGATATCCAGTTCTCAGCATCATTTGTTAAAGAGACTGTTCTTTCCCCATTGAATTGTTCTATCACCCTTGTTGGAAATCAGCTGATCATAGATATTTGTGTTTACTTATGGACTCTCAATACTATTTCATTGATATGTCTATTTTTATGCTAGTAAGTATGTTTTGAGATCAGGAAATGTTAGTCCTCCAACTTTGTTCTCTTTTTCAAGATTTTTTTTTAGCTATTTAGGGCCCCTTGCAATTCCATATATCTTAGGATCAGCATTTCTGTTTCTTCAAAAAAATTGGGATATTGATAGGGATCACATTGAATCTGTACCTCACTTTGGTGAGTACTGCCATCTTAACAATATTAAGTCTTCCAATCCATGAATAACAAAAGTCTGTTTAATTAGATCCTCTTAAATTTCTTTCAGCAATGTTTTAGTTTTCAGTGTACAAGTATTTTGTCTCCTTGTTACATTTATTCTTAAGTATTTTATTAGTTTTGATGCTTTGTAAATAGAGTTGTTTTAGTTTCATTTTTGGATTGTTCATTGCTAGCATATAGAAATACAACTGATTTTTTGATATTGATCTTGTTTCCTGCTG